>NC_054471.1:80295904-80602443 GCF_017639515.1 Carcharodon carcharias
GGCCAATATTTATCCCTCAATCAACATCATATAAAACACAGGTTATTTGTTTGTTAGCACATTGCTGTTGGTGGGAGCTTGCTGTGTGCAAATTGGCTGCCACATTTCCAACATGACAATAGTGATCACACTTCAGAAGTACATCATTAGCTGTGAAACACTTTGGGATGTCCGGAGGTTGTAAAAGGCTACATATAAATGCAAAGTTTTTCCTTCCTTCATTCCACCGGGGAGTGATGGCAGTTGTCAGCTGCAGACTTGCAGGTCAATAAGGAACACAATCTTGGCAGTGAGTGTTTAAGCTTTTGAAATGCAAGATTTTTTTCTTTATTCTTCAATGAATTTTGGTGTGACAACTGCAAAACATTGGCTAATACAGTGGGAATTGCAACACCTGCAGAAGCAAAGACTGTATTCAACAGATGGTGGGATTCAGCTAAGATTTAACAGAGGGGGTGGAAGGAGGAAAACTTGTATAAGACCAATAAATGAGTGTATGGATTGCAATGTACAATTAACATGTGCTTGATCGTAGTGATGCAGGCAGCATACAAACTTTGTGCTGCCTACTAATTCAAATGTTAGTGGTGTGTGGCCCCATTCAAACCTTGCCGCTGAGTGACCGCATATTTCGTCAGGAGACCGAAGAGCCTGTTAGTCGAGCACCATTTAAACCTATTCTTCACTATTGTGAAGCCAGGCTGCGTCTCTTAAAGGGAAGATGCATTCTGACTGCAGCAGGTGGTGGATCTGGTGAAAGAGTTTATGAGCAAAGGGGACACTAAAAAATGGTGCAACAGCCCAAAAAGCATGACACAAGTTTTTCTGATGTAGCACTGAAGGCCTTAATTGGTGCTGGAGGTGAACAGGAGGAAATGGATCCTCTTCCTCTAGAGAGCCCTCCAGACAGACAATGTGAAGGGAATAGGAACAGGTAACTGTCAATGCCAGCAGTCTAGCTCTAAGCACCTGGATACAGTGCTACGAAATGTTCAATGATCTCATACAAGCGGTCAAGGTAAGTGAACGCATCTGTGAATGCCTTCCTCACAAATTAACACAAGTCTCACACCCTTTCAGATCCCCAAGAACTGCTGCCTCTCCACAGGATGTGGTGCTAGTGGCTAAGGTGCATGAAGAACAAGGGACCCAGATGAAGAAACATCGCCACTCAGTCTGATGCCCAGAGCTCATAAACTAACACTGTGTGTACTGTAGAGGGTAGCATGAGGTGGGATCTGCACATGGTGAGACTCTCAACATTACTGGCCTACAGCCAGGCTGGGGGCAAATGAGACCATGTGTGCCTGCTCCTGGAAGGTGAGGTTGCACACGAATTCTGCTGCAAAAAACTTAGATGAGGTGATGAGGTGGCATAAGCTGATGTGTATGCAAACAGAAATATTTGGTGTATTGGCAGTGCTGCGAGACAAACTCTTGTCATTGTCAAAGAACATGGAGGAGTCCAGCTCCAAATTAGCACTGGGCTTTGCACAAACCTGAAGCTCATCCTTTCTAGTGTGCATACAGAGCCAACTTCGTGAGGACGCTTATGGGTGCATCCATGATGCAGCATTTGATGGCCAATGTCTTCTGTTTCAATTCACAAACGAAAGTGATCCAAAGCCTCAGTGCTGCAATGGAAGCTCAAGTTGAACTCTTGGGCCAGGTCTGCCGGTCACCAGCAATGCTGGGGTGATCACCGTTGACTGTGAAGATAATTATGGCCCCACCTTTTTCCGTGCATGCAGTGGGGTATTCCTGCCCCAGTTACAGGAGTGATCCCTTGGTGCAGCCACCCACACAAAGCAATGATGAAGAGGAACAATGCAAAGACATGCCCTGTTTTTAACCACACCAGCTGCTGTATTCAGGTAGGTTTCTAAAAGTCTTAAAGGTTGTAGTGGAGTAAGTGGGTAGGTTAGCAGCTGGGTGAGTGGGGGGGGGGGGGGGATCTAGAACCAGGGGACACAATCTCAGAATAAGGGGTAGGCCATTTAGGACTGAGATGAGGAGGAATTTCCTCACTCATGGTGAATCTATGGAATTCTCTGCCCCAGAGGGCTGCAGAGGCTCAGTCATTGAGTATGTTCAAGACAGAGATTGATAGCTTACTGCATATTAAAAGCATCAAGGGCAGAATTTTGCCCTTGATGGGCGGGTGGGCCCCACTGGCTCGGTGGCGGGAGGGCAGCTGTTCGCCGCCGCCATTTTAAGTGGGCGGGCCAATTAAGGCCCGCCCAGCAGGTTGCCCAACGGGAAGTGCTATGCACTTCCTGTGTGGGATGGGGGAGGGATTCCCCAACTGTCGGAGTGCGCTCTTTCGTGCATGCAGGTGAAAGAGCGCACATCTCCCTGAGACTAAGTGCTGTCTCAGGGAGATCACTGACAGTGTTATAAATATCAAAAATAGAAGGAAAAAATTAACATATCCCCCTCATGTGACAATGTCACACGAGATGGGACATGTTAATAAATATGACTAAAACTTTATTAAACTTTTTAAAAACAGACATGAAACCTCATCCCGCCAGTGAATAAGGTTTCATGTTTCTTCAGAAGCCAGCTGGGGCTCCTGGCCTGCCCGCCAGCCTTAAGGTTGGACGGGCAGGGCCTTTAACTGCCTTAATGATCCTGTCAATGGCCTCAATTGGCCATTGACAGGTCAGCGGGCGGACAGCTGATCGTGCTGTCTGCCTGCCTTCCTGAATATTTAAGTGGGGCAGGATGACGTCGGGGGTTCCCTCCGTCATCCCGCATCATTTTCTTGTTGGCGAGTGGGCCCTGCCCCCAACTCGCCGACGGAAAAATTCAGGCCCCAGAGATACAGGGATGGTGCAGGAAAATGGTGTTGAAGTAGATGATCAGGCATGATCTCATTAAAAGGCACAGTGGGCTCAAAGGGGTGAACGGACTACTCCTGCTCCTATTTCTTATGTTCTTATGCAGATACTTGTGCTCAAAGGAACTTCCAGAGATGCAGATTACTAGGGTTGCTAAGTGGAAGTGGCAATAGCTGATGCTGGCATCAAATCAGAGTTGCACACTGCCTGACATCACATTCTGCCTTCTCAGCACTCTTCTGGACCACACTGTTCATACCCACAGTAATGTTCTCACGAAGATGGCTCACACTGGAAGTGTGTATGTGCTATGTGAACACTAGTTTGGTACCAAAATGGCACCCATAGTGCTGAAACTGTAGGTATAATGGAGCATAATTTTGTGCCCATTGGTTTTGTGCTGCTGAACATGAGAATTATAGTGGTGTGTGAACTAACCACACCAAAAGTAAAAGGACAAAACAAAGTAATGACAGTAACATTAATGATTATTTATTAAATTATATGCATAGTACAATGTGTAATCTTTGCAAATGTGGAACAACATTGAATAAACTAGATCAATATTGATATTGCCTTTTGGAAGTGTGCGACATCAAGCTTCTTTTTGTATTTTTAAGAAGTGAATAACATAGGGGTAAATGTTACTTCAAATGTATCATGCATTTTCATTTTTCAAATTATCTTCCCTGCCCACCCTTACATTTAACACAGTTTGGGGTTCCTGCTCATCGGCCAGAAAGCTGGAATAACATTTTATCTTTATTTTTAGATAATCTCCAACAATAAATAAATTCTGAAGGAATGAGGCTTCACACTTGTAAACTTAAATTTTCAGGTTGTTTCACAGTAATCATGTATTAAAATTTCATTTACACGTCGATGCATCAGTTCTAACGTTTTCTGGTGTATTTAGTGGGCAACTAGTGGGTAAGGACAGCAAATTTATGCCCTTTTATGGATTTCATTGCTAAGTTTGTCATTAAGGTTCTGCTGTAGCATAGCTTGAGAAGCAGGGCAAATCATCAGCAAGTTCTGAATTTTCACACTTAACTATGCATTTGCAGACTTAAAGTTGTGTCTGAATTATCCCATTGTAGTGGTTTCAAGTAAAGTTTATAAATTTTTTGAAAGAGAATGATTTACTGATCACACACTTGTTATAGATTTGATTTGCATTCTATGAACTTCAGAAAATCTGGACTCAATAGATCAATTATCAAAATCAAGATATTGGTTCAATTTTGAAGCCATCTATTATATTGCCTGTGTTTTCTCAGCAGAAAAGGCTAATGTTCCAATTATTAACAGCTGTGAGACACAGAGATACTGAGAGGCAGGGTGTATTTCCAAACTCTAATTTGATTTCATTCTAGAGAAACAAGTAGTGGAGGAAAACATGTATGAAAGGAGCATAGGAAGGGCTAGGATGCAAACTGGTTCATGATGACACTTATAAAATTGGTGGATCCTTTCATCGCCATACCTCCTAGCCAAAAGGAAAGATAGTGAAAACTAAGGGAGACGGAGAAGCAATATGTTGAGGAGAGATCAAAAGGGATAGATACAGAAGTAGAAGAGGAACGATAGAGAAAGACAGCAAGAAAACAAGAGTCCGGTAAAAGGTGCTTAACCTTGTGCAATACCAATTGAGGACAGCTAGGAATATATTCCAAAGCCTTGTGCATAACTTATATTTCATGCAATCCTAAATTTACTTTCCAAGACACATTTGCCAAGTTTGATTCTCCCTCCTTAGACTTGAGCACAAAATGTAGGCTGACACACTAGTGCAATATTGAAGGAAGGCTGCAGTTCCAGAGGAGCCATCTTTCGATGAGAATTTAAACCTGTCTGTCCTCCAAGGTGAACTAAAAACATCCAATTACACTATTAAAAATGAGCAGGGGAGTTCTTCCATGGGCCTGGCAAATATTTATCCCTCCCCAGCAGCAGTTTGAGTGTACTTATGATGCATGGACTGGACAGGTCCCAGGCAGCGGCTCACCACCACCTTCCCAAGGGCAATGAGGGATGGGCAATAACTGCTAGCCTTGTCAGCGGTGCCCACATCCTGTGGACAAATGAGAAAAAAAAAACAGATTATCAAGTTATCAAATTGATCATTTGTGGAATCTCATTGTGTGCAAATTAGCTGCTAAATTTCCTACAGCAATGATTTTATTGCAGAGCAACTTCATTGGCTGCAAAGTGCTTTGGGCATCCTGAGGGCGAGATAGTCATTATATATCTTATTACATGATTTTCCATAAAACCAGTAACACACCTTTTGGGTCACACTATTCCATCATAATTAAACTCACTTGTTCATTTTACTCAGCTCTGAACAACTCCTCCAAGGCTGAGGTTTGAATGGTTGGCAGTGCTGTCACACACTGAACTCAAGAAACCACACAATTTGATCTTGAAGGTAGGTGGTGCAATTGTCTTTCTTGTAATAAATCCTCCACTTCGCCATGCAAGTAAAAGTTGCCATAGTCCCAGAGGACCATAGGCTGCTCTCTCATTAGAGAGAGACGACTGGTGGTGAGTTTAACCTGAGGGTCACCATACCTCAGGCGAGGGGCGAGGTTAAGAAGTCTGGGCCTTCATGGATGACCTCAGCCGATATGGGAATTGAGCCCGTGCTGGTGGTGTCATTCTGCATCACAAACCAGCCGTCCAGCCAACTGAGCTAACCAAACCCCAATTTCCCCATGCACTGCTAAACCTGGGCCCCCATCCCCTTCCTGCCATCCCACCATACAATTGCCATTGTTCCTGTTCTGCTGCTACACTCCCTGATGTGACGGGCCTCCTCTTAAAGTGACCAGGTTCAAATTGAACTGCTGAAGAATGCTCCCCACATTGACAAGAGCTTAATTCCCATCTTCATGTTCTTCAAGCAATTTTGCAGCCTTTTTAAAAATAAAATCTTAAGGCAGTTCCCAATCACATCCATCACTATAACTGGGTGGGGAAGGGGTGTGTCTCGAGGCTGAAGGATAGGTCAGGCTAGGTTCCAAGGTGGGGATGGTAGTAGCAGCAACAAAGGCTGGGGATGCTTAAATAATTCCCCAGACATGAACTCAAAACTAAGAGATAAAAACAAAAAAACTGCGGATGCTGGAAATCCAAAACAAAAACAGAATTACCTGGAAAAACTCAGCAGGTCTGGCAGCATCGGCGGAGAAGAAAAGAGTTGACGTTTCGAGTCCTCATGACCCTTCGACAGAACTGTCGAAGGGTCATGAGGACTCGAAACGTCAACTCTTTTCTTCTCCGCCGATGCTGCCAGACCTGCTGAGTTTTTCCAGGTAATTCTGTTTTTGTTATGAACTCAAAACTTCCTGACTCAGAGACAAGAGTGCTAAGTAACATTGATTCCTGGCAGTTTTGGGTAAGGGAGTGTTAATCTCTATGTAAAAATCTAATTTTGTTTGTATTTAGCATTTAACTGAAATTAACTGGCTAAATTCTAAATTTCCCAGCCTTGAGCAGGGATTCAGGGCTCTGGAAGAGCAGCTGAAGTTAGCTAATTAAGGAAAGCAGCTTAAACCAGTTTCACTGTAACTTGGGTCAGCTAACTCCTTAGTTTCAGAAGGATATATATATATAGACCTTTCAGTGTGACTTAGCAAGGAGTGTGACTGAACAGAGTGCTGGGAGTTGGGGTGATTAGGGAGTTCAGTGAGGACGGGAAGCGGGTGCTCCTTTGCTTTTGCCTCCTCTAACTTTTTCACCCTGTATCAATTGGCTCTTGCTCTACTCCATGGCTAGAAGCTAGCTGTTTGGTGAGTATCTGGTAAGTGGTCAAGGTCTATTCCTTGCCTAAGATTTAAAAAGAATACAAAATGGTGGTAAGGTTAATAAATTATATTAAAAAAGGAAAAAATGAATAAAATAAATGAAGCAGTTAATAAAGACATATTAAGGATGGCAGGACAGGCAATGTGTCACAGCTGCAGCATGTGGCTCTTGGATGCCAGTGTGATCCAGGGCAAACACATTCTGTGGTAAGTGTTTGTGCCTTGAGGAGCTTCTGCTCAGAGTCTTTGAGCTGGCAGCTGGGTTGTAGACACTGAGACACATCAGGAGAGGGGGGAAAGTTACCTGGGTACTTCACACCAGGAGGCAGTCACACCAGAGGGTCCTCTGATTTGGTAAGGGACAGGGATGTAACTGTGAATGAGGGAGGTAAGGGAACCCAGAGGGCAGGAGTGCAGGAGCCTCAGCCTTTGCTCTTGTCCAACAGGTCTGAGGTTTTTTCAGCTTATTTGGGTGAGAGTGGGGCCTGCAGGATGGATGAGCTGTTTGGCCATGTCACCGTGGTACAGGAAGCCATTCAAGTTGGGGGAGCAAAAAAGAACATAGTGGTCATCGGGGACAGTGTGGTGAGATGGATTGACACTTATCTGCAGAAAAGAGTGAGAATCCAGAAGGCTGTGTTGCCTCCCCGGTGCCAGGGTTCGGGTCATCTGCTCAGGGCTGGAGAAGAACTTGCAGTGGGAAGGGGTGGACCCAGTCCTGTGGTCCATATAGGTACCAGTAACATAGGTAGAACTAGAAAAGAGGTTCTACATAGTTGGTATGAGGAACTAGGCACAAAATTAACAAGCAGAGCCTTAAAGAAAATAATCTCTGGATTATTACCTGAGTCATAAGCAAATTGGCATAGGGCAAATAAGATTAGAGAAATTAATGTGTGGCTAAAAGGCTGGTGTGGGAGAATTGGGTTCTGGTTCACTGGGCACTGGCAGCAGTATTGGGGAAAGTGGGATCTGTACTGTTGGGATGGTTTACACTTGAATCATGCTGGGACCCGGTGTTCTAACGAACTGCGTATCTAGGGAAGTAGAGAGGGTTTTAAACTAAACAATGGGCATGAGGTATCAAATTTGAGAAGATCTGATAAGCCAAAGAATAGAGACAAAGCAAGAGAGAAAGGTATTAAAACATGGGAAATGAAAAACAGACCGTGATAGGGAGAGATAGAGAGCACAAATCTAACAGTAAATCAACAGATGAAACTAGAGGTTACAAAAAAAGGGATAAAACTAAAAGCTCTGTGTCTGAATGCACATAGCATTCATAACAAAATAGGTGAACTGAAAAAATAAGATCTGAAAGCCATTACAGAGACACGGCTACAGGATGACAGATTGGGAACTGAATGTTGAATACATTTACAAAGGGCAGGAAGCTAGGAAAACGTGGATGGCTCTGTTAATTAATGATGGTATTGGATGAGAGGGATAACCTAAGTTCAGGAAACCAGGATGTATAAACAGTTTGGGTAGAGATGAGAAATGATAAAGGCAAGAAGTCACTTGTGGGAGTTGCGTATAGGCCTCCTAACAGTAGCTACGTGGTAGGGCAGAGTATAAAGGAAGAAAAATTGGGAGCTTGTCAAAAAGGTATGGCGATATCATGGGGGTGGGTTTTAATCTACATATAGACTGGATAAATAGGATCAGAAATTGTAGCCTAGATTAGGAGTTCATAGTGTGTTTTCGGGATAATTTCTTAGAACAGGTGGTTCTGGAACCAACCAGAGAACAGGCTATGCCAGACCTGGTATTATGCAATGAGACAGGAGTAATTGATGACCTCATGGTGAAGGTGCCAATCGGTAGCAGCAATCATGTTATGATTGAATTTTACATCCAGTTTGAGTGGGAGAAGAGTGCTTCCAAGACTATTATTTTAAACTTAAATAAGGGCAATTATGAGGGCATGAAAACAGAACTAGCTAAAGCAAACTGGCAAATGAGGTTAAGGGATAGGTCAACAGAGATGCAATGGCAGACATGTAAAGGGATATTTCAGAATATACGTACATTCCAACGAGAAAGAAAAATTCCAAATGGTGGATCCACCATCCCTGGTTAACTAAAATGTTAAAGACAGCATCGAACTTAAAAAAAGCATAATTGCGCAAGGACAAGTAGCAGGTCAAAAAACTGATCAGAATATAAAGAGCAGCAAAGAAAAACTAAAAGATTAATAAGGAGGGTAAATTAGAGTTGGAGAGAAAACTAGCTAAAATATAAAAACGATAGTAAGAGTTTCTATAGATATTTAAATAAGAGTTAACAAAGTGAACATTACTGCATAAAGGTGGGTCTGGGAAATTAATAATGGAAAATAAGCAGATGGCAGATGAATAGAACAGGTATTTTGCATCAATCTTCACTATAGAGGATACAAGTAACATCCCAGAAATGGGTATAAGTCAGGAATTGAAAGGGATGGAGGAACTCAAGAAAATTACAAGCACCAGGGAAATGGTACTTAACAAATTGTTAGAACTGGGGGTTGACAAATCCCCGGGTCCTGATAGATTTCAAACTAGGGTCTCAAAAGAAGTGGCTAGTGAGATAGTTGAAGCATTGGTTTTAATTTTCCAAAATCCCCTAAATTCGGGAAGTTTCCATTAGATTGGAAAATAGCAAACGTAACTCCTTTATTCAAAATGAAGGGAGACAGAAAACAGGAAACTACAGGCCAGTTTGTTTAACATCAGTCATAGAGAAAATGTTTGAAGCTATTCTTAAAGATGTTATGGCAGGGCACTTAGAAAAATTCAAGGTAATCGGGCAGAGTCAACATTGTTTTGTACAAGGGAAATTATGTTTAAGCAATGTATTGGAATTCTTTGAGGAAGTAACATGTGCTGTGGATAATGGGGAACCAGTGGATATACTGTACTTAGATTTTCAGAAGGTATTTGATAAGGTGCCACAACAAAGATTATTGCAGAAAATAGAAGCTCATGGTGTAGGGAGTAGCATATTAGGATGGATAGAAGATTGGTTATCTAACAGGAAACAGAGTTGGCATAAATGGATCTTTTCCTGGTAGGCAGGAGGTTAGGAGTGGTGTGCCAAAAGGATCAGTGCTGGGGCCTCAGCTTTTTAAAATTGATATAAATGACTTGGATGAAGGGAGCAAACGTATGGTTGCTAAATTACTGATGACACTAAGGTAGGAAAGTTAGTTGTAAAAGGACATAGATAGGTTAAGTGAGTGGGCAAAAATCTGGCAAAATGGAGTATAATGTGGACAAACTGCCAATTTTGGCAGGAAGAATAAAAATGAAGCATAGTATCTAAACGGTGAGAGATTGCAGAGCTCTGAGATTTAGAAGGCTCTGGCTGTCCAAGTGCATGAATCACAAAAGATTAGTATACAGGTACAACAAGTAATTAGGGAACCTAATGGAATGCTATCATTTATTGTGAAGAGAATTGAATATAAAAATGGGGAGGTTATGCTTCAGTTGTACATGACACTGGTGAGACCACATCTGGAGTACTGTGTACAGTATTGGTCTCCTTATTTAAGGAAGAATGTAAATACGTTAGCAGTTCAGAGAAGATTTACAAGGCTAATACCAGAAATGGGCAGGTTGTCTTATGGGGAAAGGTTGGACAGGCTAGGCTTGTATCCACTGGAATTTAGAACAGTAAAAGGCAACTTGATTAAAACCTTTAAGATCCTGAGGGGTCTTGACAGGGTGGATGTGGAGAGGATGTTTCCCCTTGTGGGAGAATCTAGAACTAGGGGTTATTGTTTAAAAATAAGGGGTCACCCATTTAAGATAGAGATGAGGAGACTTGTTTTCTCAGAGGGTAGAGAGTCTTTGGAACTCCTTCCTCAAAAGGCGGTGAAAGCAGAATTTTTTTTGATTTTTTTTTAAAGGCAGAGCTTGATAAATTCTTGATAAGCAAGGGGGTAAAGGGTAATCGGGGGTAGACAGAAGTTTACAATCAGATCAGCCATGATGTTATTGAATGGCAGAGCAGGCTCAAGGGGCTGAGCGGCCTATTCAAGCTCTTAATTCGTATGTCTGTATGTAACTGAACCAAGCTGACCCTCACACAGTGCTTATTCAATTGCTATATCTCAGTGAGTCTGCTTGGATATTGTATGTTATTTAGCATAAGAAAGCTTGCTTATGCTGTCATGAGCAAAATTGTAGCTGGCACATTTGTCTTCACGATCGATCTTGTGTTTCAGGAAGTAAAAATGGAGAGATAAAAAAAAAGTCATCTCCTGTACAAAAGGGCAGGAGCTGGTAATTTACTAACTACAGCAAATGTCCCTTAATAATAACCTTCCAACTAACTCATTATGTGCCTATTTAGATGGACTCACCACTGAACAATGACGTGAAAAGGGATAGGCCAATTTTAATGCAGCCTTGTAAGAATGAGAGTCCACCTTTCAGCCCCTCGAGCCTGCTTTGCCTTTCAATTAGATCATGGAGGATCCAGGCCACTTAGCTGCCTCATCTCCACATACTTCAATGCCCTTATCCTTCCTGATTGGTTATTAGCAACACCATGAGAGGGTGATTATTAAATCTGAATCAATTCATGAACTGAATTTACTGCGACATTAAAAAAAAACTCATTGGATAACTTCTTGGTGGGTTTTGTTTCATTTGACATTGCAGTCAGTGAAATGTCACAGCCACGCAAATTCAAACCATTCCCTCAGCAGCAAAATCACCACGGCCTCTGAAGGAAGCGCTGCCAGCAAGAAGAGAAAGAGAAATATTTAATGGCAAAGCATGGAAGAGTCACATCGTGAATAACTTTCATTGAAGCACAAAATTGGGCAGCTGCAGCAAGGCTCGTGGGAGACACTCAAGGAGACACTGTGCTGCTGCAGGGAGAAAAGTGATAAGTCCATGAAGCTGCAACTGGGAGCATGTTCACTGACATGAGAAGATCACTAACATGAGGATGCCGTGACCTATTACCTGGTTGTGGAGCTGGGGTAAAGGCCTGGGGACGTAGGATTCATCGATTAGCTAGCATCAGAGCTAGATCTAGAGAGAGCTGGAGAGAAACATTTAAAATAAAGCAACATGATATACACTGCCTCTGAGAAAATGCAAGAACTAATAACACAAAATACAATAAAGAGAAATTAACTGATAATAAACTGTCACTGGCACTCAGAATAAATGTAGATTTAAGTATGAATAATAAGTGCTTTACAATGAGAATCAGGGGAATGCCTCCAAATATACAAACAAAACTAATAAAGCACATGATAAAACATGGAAAAGCAATACATTTGAAATAATAATAAATAATTGTAGGAACTGTATCTAAACAGGTCACTCTGAAGAGCTGACAAACAGGCAGAGGGCAGAAATGTTGCAATAGAAAATAAATTGAATTGAAATTAGGATACACCATGTAGCGTACCAAATGAATGCCACACGCAAGAAAGTGTTAAAATAATTGGCAAAAGAAATTCAAATTCAGTGCCCCAGCATACATCTTTGCCTGCTGAGAACACCCATCAGGAAACTGGGCACATACTCAAATTCCTAATAGGCACTCCCCATGGGCAAAGTTCTAAACTGGAATGCTGAAAAGAAAATCTAGCCTGCCCTAATTTTTGGTTTTGCTTCCATTAGCATGACTTTTCATCAGGTCGCAGCACCACCCTTTTTCCAACTTTGGTCTTAATTGGCGAAATTTGAGGTCTCCAGAGGTTTGATGGTACAATGATAAATCTCCCACACATTGCACTTGGTGAGTCAGAGGATACATTAAAGAATGCCAGATGAAGACAGAGAGTAAGGTAAACAGACAGGATGAGAGGTCCTTACAGGAAGTGCATAATGATACGCAATATAACTTGTTTATATCTTTTTGCCATTCTCAAAGTCCAGCAAAATCCTCTCTCTGTTTGAGTGAATACAGCTCAATCTTTCCTTGCAACTTGAACCCATCATCAAATAAACTCTCACTGCACTTTTGTCAGGGTATGATAACCCTGCTGTAGTGAGGAACCCATCGATGCAGATGAAACCAGGGATGGGAAAGTGGAGTTATGAGATCATATTTGAGAGACTGGAACCAGCCCCAATGGACTGGAAAAAGTGAAGAGGAGATCAAATGGACTTTGATGGACCATTTATTTTGGATGGAAGCTAAGTAATAAGGTGTTAACAGTTTAATACCCTCACTAAAAGAGTGAAGATAGAGTTTGGAGAAATTGCTTGGCAAACTGTTATTAAAACATAAAAAGGCTGCAAAATTTGGCTCAGTGGCATCCATTTCTGCGGTACGAAGGCTGCCGTTTCATATCAAAAATGGCATCCCCGTTTTGCGCATACTGACACACTTTATCCAAAGAGAGGGGAATATATTGCTTTCTTCCTCTCCAGTGAGAATTAGGCAGAGCGTGCACACGCTTCACCAGGACAGCAGACTTTGCCATGGTGCAGCGTTGCTACTGACTGCATGTGCATTGCTTTTTGTGGCCGCACACTGTACCTTGAGCATTTGAACCACCACCAGGGACCAGAGGGTGGCTGCTGGATGACAAGTGCGATGAGCTGACTACCTGTTTCATGAGTCCAGTGCACAACAAGTCAATAACGAGCTGTGCTGCCATACAAAATATGATTGAGTAGAACAATGGGCTGTTTAAGGGATTCACCTGTTCAGGAGGATCCCTGCCACTCTTTGCAGAACCCATCACGATTTTCCATGGGCTGCTCCATCCTGCACAGATTCAACATCTCGAGGACACAGCTTTTCCCACCAGGAAGTCACTGGCAATTCCCCAGGGGTGCCGCCTTTGCAATCTGAGTAAACTACTGGAAAACAGATTGCTGGACTGTTGTGGTACGCTGCAAACCCCTTTGGACACTGGCATCTGCAGTTCTGGCAACAACAGTCTGAGCCTGCATGGCAACAGCACTGAGCCTAAATCTGATCTTCCACTGAAGAACTCATGTTGCCTGGCTTCTACTGCAATGGAAGCTGAGACGTTACACCAGACACTGCATCACGGCTGGGCCCACAAGTGTAGCCACAGAGTTAGCCACTACTAATGTTCTGCAAAAAATTGGTTCTTGGCTCTGCACAAAGCCCTATGCAAGGTTGGAGCCAGGATCCTCTATGGTCCTTGGCTTTGATAGCAGATTTTCTGGCAGACTGCTCAATGCACCAAACAATTTTGTGTGTTTACCCATCAGCCTTTTTCACCACCCATCAAAGTGCTCATTTAGTTCCTCTGCAGCAGAACCTCTGATAAGCAGCTGGCACCTGCATTACCCTTTCCCCCTGCCCTGGCTGCAGGTCGCTCAAGCACAGTGTCTCACTAAATGCAGACCTCGCTTCTAAGGCACCCTCTAAACTACACACAGGGTCAGTTTCTGAGGTGGTGGTTGCAAGGGTCATATGTTTCTTCATCCTCTGTCTGTTCTTCCTCTACCATTTCTTGCTCCTGCACCACTGATTGCAGTTCTTGGGGATCAGAAAGAAGAAAGGCAGTGAGGGGATGGGGAAATAGCAAGAAGTGCATCCTTACACCAGATGCAGCTATAGTAAGTCAGAAGATTGTGAGATGAGGCACAGACAATTCCATATTTTTAAAGGGAAGAATAAATAGCATTTTGAAGCAGAAGTTATAGGTGTATGGGTGAGAACAGGGCAATAAAATTAGTTTTGAACTATTCCTTTAAAATTGTATTTCCCACTAAAATTATATGAGGTATTACAATTAATGCAGCTAAGTATCAGTTGGAACTGGACCTCAAATAAATGATAATCTTGTCAGATGTCTAAAGCAGTTACTTCAGAGATGCACAGCATATATTGTACCATTTACCACACAATCAGAATATTCCATCTTAAAAATGTTCTCAATTTCTTATGGGCATTTTATCAAATCTTAACTGATAGTTTATGTAAGTTATGTCTGCTACAGCTCCTCATCTACACTTCCCAAAAAAGTCTAAACAAATTTAGTTACATTAGTTAAGTTGGACCTGCCCCTTTAGAAACTAATGTTGACCAAGTCTAATAAATAGATACCCCACTAACTTTTCAGTTACCTTAGAGGAAGATTTGCATTTAAATAGTGCCTTTCACAGCTACAGAATATCCCAAAGCGGTTTACAGCTGATGAAGTACTTTTTAGGTGTTGTCTTTGCTGTAATTCATGACAGTTTGCACAAAGAAAGAACCCACAAACAGCAATGTGATAATGACCAGAATTTTTTCTCAAAGTGATGATGGTTGAGGAGATTGGACAAAACACCAGGGAGGATTCCCCTGCTCTTCTTCAAAATAGGATCTTATAAGTCTGGCCAAGAGCGCAGTCTAGGTTTAATGTCTCAACCAAAGATGGGTTATCTCTAATTCTGGTCTCTAGGTCTCTGGAAAGATGCAACAGTTGTAATCTCCCTGTCCTCACAAATCCTTGGCAGCACTCCTCACACTAATGAATGTTTAAAAATTGGATTATCCTTCACTACTGCCTGACTCACTCCATTTAGTATTTGGAAGTACCAATCATCTGGCCTTCGATGCTCAATATTGCTTACTTTGTAGCACACTCAGCTGTTTAAGATTTCTATATTGATGCATATTTCTATTAACTACTTGTCTACTAACTCAGTGACAAACGTTCGTAAACTCCCAATCTTCTCCTCTGTGAAAGCTGAAGCAAAGTAATCATTAGGCAACTCTGCCAGATGTTTAGTTCCCATAGGAATCTCGTCACACTTATTTCTAAGTGGCTTTCATTTCCTCCTTAAAAGATGCACTTTACTCCTAATGTGTTTACAAAAAGGGATTGGAAGGAACCATAATTACCAGGAAAGCTGCGTGATGGAGCCAAGTGAAATATTTCACACTGTAATTTTAATCGTAGAATAGTTTTTGTGAGAAAATTATGGAAGATGCCTTGTAATTTTTTGCTCACTATGGAACTACGAGTTGCTGTGGGTTATGACTGTGTTTACAGATTTTTTTAATTGTTTTTTTCTTAACAAGGGTAATTTAACTGAAAGGTAATGTCTGGAATATCTCAGAGGAGGCCAGATACATTACATTTCAATGCTGTTGATGGACTATGTTGCGTACATCAATTTAAAACATTCTTTAGTACTATGAGAAACAAAAAACATAAATAACATTATAAACATAGGTTATACAGGATCATTGACAGGTGGCATCTGAATAGAGAAAGTTACAATCATAAGAGGAAGGGTCATTAAACTAAAATAGTAAAACAAACCTGATTTGCTTCTACTGCCTGGGATTTTTATATTGCTAACAATCGAAGATGAGACAAATAGCGGCTCATTTGATTTTTGAAACTGCTAATTGGGTATCAATGTCAAATAAGCTGGGTAAAAACAAGCAAGGCAACCCTTGGGAGTCCATTATCCTCAAAAACAGTTAGTGGGATTTTATATAAATTGGCAAGTGAGGAGGTGACATAGCAATCTTGCCATATCTGGTCTGCTTGTCTATAGAAAAATATTGCAATTTAGAAAATTCAACTGAAGTATTTAAAGCCACCAAGCAGAGAGTTTATATTTAGCCAACAAGGAAGCATGCACAAGAGATGTGGAAGAGATTGGCTGCACCCTGACATATGTTGAATAACAGTTGGAAAGGAATACAAGTTTAACTAATTTAGTCTTCCATATTGATGGTGTTTCTATTAACTGTAATGTTAAGGAATTTTGGACTGGCATTCTGTGGGCCCCATTTTAATTCAGTCAGAATGCATTTACCTCCACAGAGTTAAATGTAGGATCACTGTATCTGTGGGGGGATTTTAACATGTGTGATTGGGTGGGTTTGGTGCAATTGGGGTTCAAATGGGTGAAAAAAGACCGGAAGCATGTCAAAAAAACGGCTCCAACTCACTGACTTTCTCAGGATGGGAGACAGACAGACAACCCATGCCCAGAAGTTGGTATGTTGTTTTAAATAAGTTAACGAGGCTGGAAGCCTAAGATTTAACCTAATTTTTCAGACTTCACCATTGTCAGGCCAGTCTTTCAGGCCCCTAGGAGTCCGGCAGCTGCAGTGAGTTGAGTATAGCCTTCAGGCGTACTTCTTGTAGGTCAAGAAGAGCAAGGTGTGCTGCCTCTCAGCTGTCCAAAATTAGACTGTACCATTTTCACTTCCCAGAACAGAGGATTGAGTGGGGATTGTACAGCCCACACCCCTGAGACTGATCGCAAACTTGGGATCAATGATGAAAGAAGTACACCATGGAATTAAATCTCCATAGCATGCAAAGAAATCCAGACTTATGAGTTTCCCAAATCTTATTAGATCACCTACCACATGACATAACAGGATGTTAAAACTCACATTGGGAACTTATTCACTGGAGAATGAGCAATTAAGTCCTGCTGCAGCATTTGAAGGATTGCAGCTGTGCAAAAAGGCAGATGCTCATAACTCTTAAAAATACAAAGCAGCAAAACTGATTGTCAATGATGATGGCTGGAAAATGAGTTATAGGACAGCTTAGCTCTCCTACAGAACCAGGAGATTCCTGCGGTAAAGGAGAAAGAAGCAAAGTACTCTTGAGGCTCTGAGTGCTATAGATCGCTTGGAGAACAGTATAGTGGGAATTGGACCATGTGAGCATCACCGAGAATGCCTATCCCACCGCCAGACATATTAGTAAAAAAACGTCAAGTATCTCATCAGATCAGCCAAGCTAAGAAAAGCCAGCATGGCCTTCCATTAATGCAATGATTACAATGGATACTGTACTTAAAATTACCTCTCTTTCAAGGTGAGTTGAGAGTGACTGCCCTTAACATCAAGACAGTATTTAACCAGGTGTGGCATCAAGGAGCCCCATCAAAACTGAAGTCAATGAGAATAAGAAGAAAATTCCCCTGGTTGGAGTCATACCTAGCACAAAAGGGAGATTGTTGTAGTTGTTGGAGGCCAATCACTTCAGCCCCAGGAGTTCCTCAGGGTAGTGTCCTAGGCCCAACCATCTTCAGCTGCTTCACCAATGACTATCTCTCAATCATAAGGTCAGAAGTGGGGAAGTTCACTGATGATTGCACAATGTTCAGCACCATTCGTGACTCCTCAGATACTGAAGCACTCCGTGCCCATATGCAGTAAGACCTGGACAACATTTAGCTTGAGCTGGTAACTGGCGAGTAACATTCACTCCACACAAATGCCAGGCAGTTGCCATCTCCAACAAGGGAAAATCTAACCATCTCTCTTTGACAGTTAATGGCATTACTATCACTGACCACCCAACTATCAACAGCCTGGTGGTTAGCATTGACTAGAAACTGAACTAAATCAACCGTATTTGGCTACAAGAGGTCAGAGGCTGGGAATTCTGCAGAGAGAAACTCACCTCCTGTCCCCAAAGCCTGTCCACCAAGGCACAAGTCAAGAATGTGATGGGATACCCTCCACTTGCCTGGATGAGTGCAGCTCCAACAACACTCAAAAAGCTTGACACCATCTAGGTCAAAGCAGCACACTTGATGGGCATGCCATCCACCATGTTCAACATTCAATCCCTCCACCAATGGCACAGAGTGACAGCAGTCTACCATCTACAAGATGCAGTGCAGCAACTCACCAAAGCTCCTTTGATGGTACCTTCCAAACCTGTGAACTCTACCACCTAGAAGGACAAGGGCAGTAGATGCATGGGAACACCAACACCTGCAAGTTTCCCTCCAAGCCACACGCCATCCAGACTTGGAACTACATTGCTATTCCTTCACTATCATTGGGTCAAACTCCCTTCCTAACAACACTGGGTGTGCCTACACCACATGGACTGCAGTGGTTCAAGAAGGTGGCTCATCACCACCTTCTCAAGGGCAATTAGTGATGGACAACAAATGTTGACCCTACCAGCACCACCTACATCCTAATGATGAATTTAAAAACTGCCCTAGGATACCTGAAAGTTTTCTTTAAATGTCCGTAAAACAGCAGGATTCCCTTTACACATCAGGATTGATCTTCTAGGAGTTCCATCACTCACATATTTTCACGTATCCTGCCCAAAAGAAGTCTCCCACATCATATAACTGATTATTATCTCAGAAGCTGCACGTAGATACTTGGGTATTTGTGAAACTCACCTTAGCCATTGGAGCTTTTCATTTCTTTCAGGATACCTATAACAATGGGGCAGTATCACTCACAGCAAGACTCCTTAGCTCAACAAACCTTGTCCATTAAGAGTATGGAGTAGGCAAGGAATTAGGGAGTTTTCAACTAGCTCCAGCTTCTTAAACAATTTCAGTTACTCTTTCTTCTCATCATATTTTCCAATTTGCTTCTTCTTTTATTGTGACAAGCCTTAGGCAGAATTTTTTGAAGCATGGTCATCAAGACACCCTCTATAATTTGTGTGATCCTTCTCTCTCTGCTGAGGAAGTCTGCAGGGTCAAAGTCAGCTCCCTGCTGTTCAGAGAGCCAGCAGGCATCCTAATTCTGGGAATCTGGACCATACAGGAGCAGTTTTTTTTAAATGCTCTCTGAGCATGAAGCTGTAGTACAGCATTAAGTATTATGTCAGGTAGAGAGATACAATTTCAAACAGAGATGTCTGAGATGATGCATAATGGCAGAAGGAAAAGGCAATAAAGGAAAAATGACATAGTTCTAAAGAGTATGTAGGGGCAGAGGGACCCGGGGGTTCATGTGCATATATCTTTGATGGTGGTAGAACAAATTGAGAAAGTAGCTCACAGACATATGGCATCTCAGGCTTCATAAATAGAGGCATCAAGTACAACAGTAGGGAGGTTATGCTGAACCTTTAGAAAACCCTGGTTAGGCTACAGCTAGAGTGTTGTGTCCAGTTCTGGTCACCACACTTCAGGAAGGGTATGAGGGCCCTTGAGAAGATGCAGCGAAGATTCACCAGAATGGTTCCAGGGATGGGGGATTTTAACTATAAGGTTAGATTGGAGAAGCTGACATTGTTCTCCTTGTAGCAAAGGAGACTGAGGGGGGATTTGATAGAGGTGTATAAGATTGTGACAAGCTTGGATAACGTAGACAAGGAAAAATTGTTCCCATTAGCTGATGGTATAAGGGCAAGCAGCAAGCAGACACAGATTTAAGATTTTGGCAAAAGTTCAATGGGTTGTGAAGAGCTTTTTTTTTTATACAGTGCGTGTTAGCGTGGAACTCAGTGCCTAAGAGAGTGACGGAAGCAGAGACAATCAATGATTTCAAAAGGAAATTGGATGGGCACTTGAGGGAAATAAACTTGCAGGGCTACAGGGATATAGCAAGGGAATGGGACTGACTAGTTTGCTTTCCAGAGAGCTGGCATAGACTTGATGGGCTGAATGGCCTCCTTCTTTGCCATAAATGACTCTCTGACCATAGGCAACATACAATCTGGCTGCAGGACCACAAGAGCTGCATGTGCACAGTCTTATGATAGTTTTGCAATATGACAGTCTACCTTGGATTATGTGGCAAATCCATGGGCACCTCTCCTGATAGAGGCTTAAAGCCAGTCAGAGATTCCTCTATGTCTGTTCAGACTGCTATCTTACAGGCCAAGGGTTGCAAACTGGAATGTGCAATCTCATCTTCCTTTCAATTAACTTAGGAAGTAGTTAAAGAGAAGCATGGAACATGGTTTAAGCGAATTCACAGGTGACATCATATGCACTACCACGCCAGAGATATGGTTGGACATCAATTATGGTACTGTCCGTTAGGACAACAAAACAATGGACGTATCCCAACAGCATGCCTTTGTTACCTCCAGACTTGAATATTCCAATGCTCCTTCTTGGTTTCCTGTCTTGCACCTAATGTAAAGTTGAACACATCCAAAACTCTTGTTGCCCATAATCCTAACTTGCACCAAGTTCTGTTCACCCAACGCCCCTGTGCTCACTTACCCACATTGGCTCCCGATCTGATGAGACCTCAAATTTGAATTTCCTTCATGACATTTTCAAATCCCTTCATAGCCTCGCACCTCCCTATCTCTGTAGCCTTCTTCATTTGTATAGCATGACATGAATACCAACAACTGGGCTTCTTTACAGGACTGGCTCGATCTACCTAAGCACCTGATGTGCTGTTTGGACTTGAGCACAAAATCCAGCTTGATACTCGGGTGAAGTACTAATGGAGTGCTGCACTGTTGGAGATTTCTTTTGGCTGGCACATTAAACCAAGGTCTCATCTACCCTCACAGGTGAATGCAGGAGATTCCATGGCTGTAAACTGAAAAATAGAGGACTTCTCTCAGTATGCTGCAAAAAAAAAATGCAACAGCACCAAAAACAGGCTAACTCATCATCCATCAATGAGGGGGTCGGAAAATCCTGGCCCTTACCATGGTCATGCTCAGTTTGTGTTTTGGGTACAGAGAATAACCTGGATTTCCCAAGATGTGCCTGGACACTTATATTTACAAGGTACACAAAGTTGATATGGTGATTTTCCTTAACATGTCTTCCTGCCCAGTGTCTGGTGAATAGCCACTGGCTTGGATATCCCAGAGCTAAAAGTGAAACCCTTTCCTATTCATAGTCATGTTGTGGATTGGAGCATTTGGTGTAGACTTTCTGAAATCCTGCAACTCTGAAAAACTGCAGAGCTCTCACATGGTCTGGTCTGTTATCCTTTGTAAATGAGATGAAATTACTTGCCACAGTGAATAAACATTCTTTGACACATCCATGGCTATCTGATTGGCTTATATTGTTACAGTTCCCAAGTGAAGCCTACAATGATCATAAGGCATGGTATTTCCAATCGATGGCCGCAGACCATTAATTTTAGTGGCATGAAGACTGGCAGGCTGCAAACTGGGGGCACAAACCTCCATGTTCAATTCTTTGACCTGTGCCCCAGTCAACGATGTTCTCTGCCAGAAGCTGAATCTTGCAAATGTTGGGGCTTATTTAACAGTTCATAAAACATTCAAATCGCTTTCCAGAAATATTAGCCCTAATTTTAACCTGGAAGGAGGCTCAGGGGGCTGGAAGGAGAGTGACTACCAATTTCCACCACCCTACTTTCACCCCTGCCTCCACCAGCACAATGCCCAGAATAATTTAACATACAGTCTTTGTCTGCATGCCAGCCACCTGCCCTCCTAAAATGGGTGAGAACAGGTGCTGGCCAGCGGGCAAGCATGGTATTGCAGGTACCATAAGGGCACTGGCTGACAGCAAACTTTCCAGCTCACAGTACATTGCAGTGCAGTACAGAGGGGATTCAGAAGTACTGTGTTTCAGATGAGATGTTAAAAATAAGACTTCATCTGCCCTCTCAGGTGAACATAAAGGATGCAAAAGCAGTATTTCAAAGAGCAGGGGTTGTTATCCCTGGTATCCTGATCAACAATTGTCTCTCAACCAACATCACAGAAACAGACTATCTGGTCATTAACCATATTGCTGTTTGTGGGAGCTTGCTGTGCTATGTTTCCTACATTACAAGAGTGACCACGCTTCAAAAGTACTCTATTGGCTGTAAAGCGCTTTGAGGCATCCTGAGGTGTAAATGGCACTATATAAATGCAAACCTTTCTGATCGATGGGGTGCGGGTTTTGGGAAGATTTCGTGGGAGTAAAAAGGCAGGGAAGGCCTTTCCCTATTGGGAAAGGAAACTTCTGCTCATCTTGGTTCCACATGATAAGTTTAAGATAAGTTCTTAGCTCTTCTGGCTCCAGATCCTACTCGTATGGTGGGAATACCACAAACGCTTCCCTTTTTGCTAAGAGTTAAAATTACAGTGGACTCCCATTGTACAGTGGACAATTTTGGACTCCAACCTGCAAGTACAAAGTTAAGTCCACTTTTCCGTCAGGCAGTGGTTACCTGCTTTGAAGAGCAGGTTAAAATTGAAGACAACAGGATCCATGCAAGAAGATGGTGGGTCGGATTAAAACCATTCCTCTTGCCATGCAGGCATATAGAGAGGATACACTGGGATGTTCAGAGACAGCTCGATGTTGGATTGGAGATGTGCTACAAAGAGTCTACAACATACATTTGTCCATTTGGTCCAACGCCGGTATTTATGCTACAACTTGGAAGAGTTGAGATGAATAGCATAGATGCATTTAAGGTGAAAAAGGATAACCACATGGGGGGAAAAGAAGAATATGACAGTAGGGTCAGACGAAGAGGAGTAGCAGGAGGCATGCGTGGAACACGAACACCATCATTTACCTGCTGGGACAAACAGCCTGTATCCATGCTGTAGATTCAACTCAATATTTATTGGTGAGTGCTCATATCATAAAATATAGCTAATTTTAGACCTTTGATTGCAAGGAAATGTATCTTATCTTTGTTCAGTGTAAATTTCATTTAGAAATTCATTTTGTCAGTTAATGAACCTCTGTGGTGGAGGTAATATCATTGGATAGGATGATATAGAAATTGATGTATAATTTCAAGATACATCAGACAACATAGGTACCATTACATGTTGCAAAATACCAAAGCCACATGTTAATTTTTAATTTGCTTTGCATTATTGTTTATTATTTCCTTTACTTATCATAGGCTAATGAAGAGATTGGAAGCATGTTGATTTAACTAGAGACTGAAATATTAAATTGGAAAAATGTATACGTATTCCCTTTTTCTGCCTGTATTAAGATTGAGAGCATGACATTTTAAGTAACTAAATTAATAACATCTTATTAGATTTGTAGGTTGACATGGGCTTTTTAACTTTAATATGCATTGATTCATCTCCTAAATACCGATATGTATAAAAATGTACGTATCTCTCAATGCATGCACCCATGTCCAACATATCTCAAGTACCATGTCTAGGTGTTCCTTTATTTAACTTTTTTCCCCCACACTTGCCTGTAGTATAAGGGTCTGGCACATATAGGCTTAATGTGGGACTGATTGCAGTAAAGCCCACACAGTCATGAACACATGACCTGCAAGTAGGGATCAGTCTAGTGTTGGAGAGAGCTGTGCACACAAACAAGCATGGAAACAGCTTCTAGCTTGAACCCTTCACTGTATGTACGCAGAGATTAAATATTGCAAATCCTCTGTATAAATAATTGAAAATTGGAAGCCTTTGGAAGGAACAAATTTACTACCCTTAGCAAGTTTTCTGAAGTGGTAGGTACATTATCTACCCTCTATTTGTGAGTTCTTGTCTCCATTTCTATTAGGGAAGTGTGCAATACATTTCCCTTGAACTCCTTATGTGATCCACTACTTCAGTACATTTGCTGTATTATAGTAATGAACAGATGGCCACTGCAGTAAACATTGGAAATCCGACTTCAAATCCCAGCCTACTCATCAGCAGTATGGTAAAACATCCACAAGTTCAACAGAATACCACATTCTGGAACGTGTTTCAAGTGCTAACATCTCAATTTGCAGAGGCATTAATAAACTTGATCAGTTCATGGTGTCAGCTTAAATCCTTTATGTGTTACTGCTGCATAACACATAGCAGATGGTGTGTTATCATCTGTATTTTTGTAATCTCAAAATTATGTTAAATGTATGCCGATGTCAGCACACAAATAAAAATGTGTGAAACTTTTGTTTCAAAATGATCATTTATGATTGCATTCCTCCACAGTAAAGAAGTCATCCTTTTCATGAATTTCTAAATGTCACTTCACTTACAATAGATTTTAGACAACCTTACTGGAGTGAAAGAGGGTCTTGGTCAAAATCCTGGAAATCTCTCCCTAGTGGCACTGTAGGTGTACCATAACACATGGACTGCAGCGGTTTAGGAAGGTAGCTCACCACCACCTTCTCAAGGGCAATTAGGGATGGGCAATAAATGCCGGTCTAGCCAGCAAAGCCCACATCCCTTGAATGAATTTAAAAAAAAGAGCAGGTAGTGTCCCAGCCTCTGAGTCAGAAGTTCCGTGTTCGAGACTCATTCCAGGACTTGATGACCAAGGAAGTACATTCATAACATGCCCAAGCAGTCTGAATATCAACATACAAATCCCTCCAACACATGCCAATGGCAAGCAGTAAGAGTGGGAAAGATTCCTAGCTATATGATGGAAAGAATGTTGGAGCCTCTACCATCGGCATCCATACCATCAGGCTAAAACATGCATGTAAAAAGCACAAGTTGCTACAGCAACTCCATCTCTTAGTGAACTGTAACACACCATCACCACTGGAGTGAAAAACTTTGAATATTTCCCCATATTGGTAGAGCAGCAAATGTGGATAATAAAAAGCACCCTTAGATTGTAGCCAGTAATGGAAATACAGAACTAGAGTTTTTCACAACTTCTCAGCCTTCTATAGTCAATGAAGCATTTTTGAAGTGTCATCACTTTGACATAGGGAAACACGCAGCCAATTTACAAATAGTGCCATGGAATCATTTACGCCCAATTAAGAACGGTGTCAGGGCCATGGCTGAATGTTTCATCTGGAAGACGGCAATCACATAACGCAGCACTCCCTCAGTGCTGTATTCATTTACAACAACAACTTACATTCGTACACTGCCTTTAAAGTAATTAAGCATCAAAAAGCACTTCACAGGAGTTTAAAACAAAGGATGACACTGAAGCACACAAGGTGACATTAGGTCAACTGACCAAAAGCTTGGGCAAAGAGGTAAGTTTTAAGAAGCGCCTTCAAGGACAAAAGCCGGGTACAGAGATGGAGAGGTTTAGGGTTGTTCCAGAGCTTGTGGCCTAGACAGCTGAAGGCATGGCCGTCAATGATGAAGCAATTAAAATTGGGTTAAAAACAAAAAAACTGCGGATGCTGGAAATCCAAAACAAAAACAGAATTACCTGGAAAAACTCAGCAGGTCTGGCAGCATCGGTGGAGAAGAAAAGAGTTGACGTTTCGAGTCCTCATGACCCTTCGACAGAACTTGAGTTCGAGTCCAGGAAAGAGCTGAAATATAAGCTGGTTTAAGGTGTGTGTGTGGGGGGCGGAGAGATAGAGAGACAGAGAGGTGGAGGGGGTTGGTGTGGTTGTAGCGACAAACAAGCAGTGATAGAAGCAGATCATCAAAAGATGTCAACAACAATACTACAATAGAACACATAGGTGTTAAAGTTAAAGTTGGTGATATTATCTAAACGAATGTGCTAATTAAGAATGGATGGTAGGGCACTCAAGGTATAGCTCTAGTGGGTTTTTTTTTTATTTTATATAATGGAAATAGGTGGGAAAAGGAAAATCTTTATAATTTATTGGGAAAAAAAAAAGAAGGGGGAAACAGAAAGGGGGTGGGGATGGGGGAGGGGACTCACGACCTAAAGTTGTTGAATTCAATATTCAGTCCGGAAGGCTGTAAAGTCCCTAGTCGGAAGATGAGGTGTTGTTCCTCCAGTTTGCGTTGGGCTTCACTGGAACAATGCAGCAAGCCAAGGACAGACATGTGGGCAAGAGAGCAGGCTGGAGTGTTAAAATGGCAAGCGACAGGGAGGTTTGGGTCATTCTTGCGGACAGACCGCAGGTGTTCTGCAAAGCGGTCGCCCAGTTTACGTTTGGTCTCTCCAATGTAGAGGAGACCACATTGGGAGCAACGAATGCAGTAGACTAAGTTGGCGGAAATGCAAGTGAAATGCTGCTTCACTTGAAAGGAGTGTTTGGGTCCTTGGACGGTGAGGAGAGAGGAAGTGCAGGGGCAGGTGTTGCATCTTTTGCGTGGGCAAGGGGTTGTGCCATAGGAGGGGGTTGAGGAGTAGGGGGTGATGGAGGAGTGGACCAGGGTGTCCCGGAGGGAGCGATCCCTACGGAATGCCGATAAGGGGGGTGAAGGGAAGATGTGTTTGGTAGTGGCATCATGCTGGAGTTGGCGGAAATGGCGGAGGATGATCCTTTGAATGCGGAGGCTGGTGGGGTGATAAGTGAGGACAAGGGGGACCCTATCATGTTTCTGGGAGGGAGGAGAAGGAGTGAGGGCGGATGCGCGGGAGATGGGCCGGACACGGTTGAGGGCCCTGTCAACGACCGTGGGTGGAAAACCTCGGTTAAGGAAGAAGGAGGACATGTCAGAGGAACTGTTTTTGAATGTAGCATCATCGGAACAGATGCGACGGAGGCGAAGGAACTGAGAGAATGGGATGGAGTCCTTACAGGAAGTGGGGTGTGAGGAGCTGTAGTCGAGATAGCTGTGGGTGTCGGTGGGTTTGTAATGGATATTGGTGGACAGTCTATCACCAGAGATTGAGACAGAGAGGTCAAGGAAGGGAAGGGAAGTGTCAGAGATGGACCACGTGAAAATGATGGAGGGGTGGAGATTGGAAGCAAAATTAATAAATTTTTCCAAGTCCTGACGAGAGCATGAAGCAGCACCGAAATAATCATCGATGTACCGGAGAAAGAGTTGTGGAAGGGGGCCGGAGTAGGACTGCAACAAGGAATGTTCCACATACCCCATAAAGAGACAGGCATAGCTGGGGCCCATGCGGGTACCCATAGCCACACCTTTTATTTGGAGGAAGTGAGAGGAGTTGAAGGAGAAATTGTTCAGCGTGAGAACAAGTTCAGCCAGACGGAGGAGAGTAGTGGTGGATGGGGATTGTTCGGGCCTCTGTTCGAGGAAGAAGCTAAGGGCCCTCAGACCATCCTGGTGGGGGATGGAGGTGTAGAGGGATTGGACGTCCATGGTGAAGAGGAAGCGGTAGTTCTCCGGTACATCGATGATTATTTCGGTGCTGCTTCATGCTCTCGTCAGGACTTGGAAAAATTTATTAATTTTGCTTCCAATCTCCACCCCTCCATCATTTTCACGTGGTCCATCTCTGACACTTCCCTTCCCTTCCTTGACCTCTCTGTCTCAATCTCTGGTGATAGACTGTCCACCAATATCCATTACAAACCCACCGACACCCACAGCTATCTCGACTACAGCTCCTCACACCCCACTTCCTGTAAGGACTCCATCCCATTCTCTCAGTTCCTTCGCCTCCGTCGCATCTGTTCCGATGATGCTACATTCAAAAACAGTTCCTCTGACATGTCCTCCTTCTTCCTTAACCGAGGTTTTCCACCCACGGTCGTTGACAGGGCCCTCAACCGTGTCCGGCCCATCTCCCGCGCATCCGCCCTCACTCCTTCTCCTCCCTCCCAGAAACATGATAGGGTCCCCCTTGTCCTCACTTATCACCCCACCAGCCTCCGCATTCAAAGGATCATCCTCCGCCATTTCCGCCAACTCCAGCATGATGCCACTACCAAACACATCTTCCCTTCACCCCCCTTATCGGCATTCCGTAGGGATCGCTCCCTCCGGGACACCCTGGTCCACTCCTCCATCACCCCCTACTCCTCAACCCCCTCCTATGGCACAACCCCTTGCCCACGCAAAAGATGCAACACCTGCCCCTTCACTTCCTCTCTCCTCACCGTCCAAGGACCCAAACACTCCTTTCAAGTGAAGCAGCATTTCACTTGCATTTCCGCCAACTTAGTCTACTGCATTCGTTGCTCCCAATGTGGTCTCCTCTACATTGGAGAGACCAAACGTAAACTGGGCGACCGCTTTGCAGAACACCTGCGGTCTGTCCGCAAGAATGACCCAAACCTCCCTGTCGCTTGCCATTTTAACACTCCACCCTGCTCTCTTGCCCACATGTCTGTCCTTGGCTTGCTGCATTGTTCCAGTGAAGCCCAACGCAAACTGGAGGAACAACACCTCATCTTCCGACTAGGGACTTTACAGCCTTCCGGACTGAATATTGAATTCAACAACTTTAGGTCGTGAGTCCCCTCCCCCATCCCCACCCCCTTTCTGTTTCCCCCTTCTTTTTTTTTTCCCAATAAATTATAAAGATTTTCCTTTTCCCACCTATTTCCATTATATAAAATAAAAAAAAACCCACTAGAGCTATACCTTGAGTGCCCTACCATCCATTCTTAATTAGCACATTTGTTTAGATAATATCACCAACTTTAACTTTAACACCTATGTGTTCTATTGTAGTATTGTTGTTGACATCTTTTGATGATCTGCTTCTATCACTGCTTGTTTGTCGCTACAACCACACCAACCCCCTCCACCTCTCTGTCTCTCTATCTCTCCGCCCCCCACACACACACCTTAAACCAGCTTATATTTCAGCTCTTTCCTGGACTCGAACTCAAGTTCTGTCGAAGGGTCATGAGGACTCGAAACGTCAACTCTTTTCTTCTCCACCGATGCTGCCAGACCTGCTGAGTTTTTCCAGGCAATTAAAATTGGGGATGCACAAGAGGCCAGAAAGAATGTAAGCATTTCGGAGGGCTGGAGGAGATTACAGAGATAGGGAGAAGTGAGGATATTGAAGGATTTGTAAACAAGGATGAAAATTTTAAAATCAAAATGCTGATTGACCGGGAGCCAATGTAGGTCAGAGAGCGGTGATAGGGGAACGGGACTTGGTGCAAGGAAAGGCACAGGTAACAGCAGAGTTTCGGGTGAGCTCAAGAAAACAGAGAGTAGAATGTGGGAGACTAGTCATGAGTGCATTGGAATAGTTGACTCTAGAGATAATGAAAGCATAAATGAAGGTTTCAGCAGCAGGTGAGCTGAGACATGAATGAAGCTGGGCAATGTTACAGAGGTGGAAATGGACGGTCTTAGTGATGGCATGAATATGAGGTCAGATGCTCATCTCGGGATCAAATTTGCACCAAGGTTGCAAACATACTCAACTAATGTCAGACTGTTGTCAGTAGCTAGGAAATGGAGTTTGGAGTGAAGACCAAAAACAATGACTTAGATTACCAGCTTAGATTATGGGCCCAGTCTGGGCTTGAATTCAGAACCTTCTAAATCAGAGGTAAGAGTGCTATCATTGAGCCAGCTGACAACCAGTACTACAATGTAGAATCATTTTCCATTACATTGATGGGCATGACTACTGCTTATTAGTGACCGCAAGAGAATTGGCATAGTTGTCCCCTACCTGAAGCTTATCCTCATGACCTGTTAGCCACATAGTCCACTCCTGTACAATCTGTGATATTAGAGTGATGGGGCAAGTTTTATATCTACCCAAGTGACCTCATGATTTATTAAATCTGTATGGACATGATTGTGTACTGGGTGGAATAGACATCCATGAATAGGGTTTGCTTCAGGGGTATTACTTCAAGCTGGACTTCTGGTTAGGACTCGATGGTTTTCTCTACCAATGATTACATCTTGGGTTCCTTATGTACAACACAACATTTATCTACATTAAAAGACATCTGGCAGACCATGTACTTTAACCAAATGGAAACAATTGGACTAAAAACAGACAATACAGCAGCACAATACACTGAAGTGGTTAATAAAAGTTCCTTTGACTGATACGACAATGTTATAATCGCTCCTCCAACTCTGGCCTCTTGAGCACCCCTGATTTTCATTGTTTCACCATTGGTGGGCTTGCCTTCAGCTGCCTGGGCCCAAAAGTCTGGAATTCCACCCTGAAACATTTCCACCTCTTTCTCCTCCTTTAATGCCTCCTCAAAAACCTATTGCTTTGACCAACGTTTTGGTTGCCCATCCTAATAGTTCCTTGTGTGGCTCAGCATCCAATTTTGTTTGATAAGCCTCTGTCAGACTTTGGGATCCCTTACTATGTTAAAGGTGATAAATAATTGCTCATTGGTGTTGTTTCTTGACAGCTCTTTCAGTCTGAGGTCTCATCAAGTTATTGGGAAGAAATGAAGTTGTATTCACGGGTGCCATACCCAGTGGAGGGAAAGGTCAATTTAACAGGGAGATTGGGCACATGTGAGGAGGACAGTGATATGTTGTCAGAAAAAGGCTAGGAAGTGTTCATCAATTAATTAGATCTCTTCCTGCTGACAGCAACAAGTCTGGACAGCTCATTCACCAAACCAATACTTTATCATCATAATTCGCAAAGTCACATTAAGCTTCCTGCTAACATCCTTCCTCTCGCCCTTGTTGGGCCCCTTCATAGGACAAAGTTGCGGAGCATAACAAGCAATGTTGACTTTACCTGTAACATGTACCCTAAACCAGTCTCAGCAATGGAACTGGTATTCCAAGAAGCAGGTGATGTTTTCCACTCTGAACTACCACCTTTGACTACTGAACTGGAATCTCAGCGACTTATCCTTAGTTCCAAAAAGAAAAATCCTTAGTTTTGGTCATTCAAATAGTGCTGCTACCCTAGCTTTCTTCAGTGTGAACTAATCACGGATTTTTCCAGGAAAAAAATGTACCTCTCCAGACACTGATCATCCGTAGCATCAGAATGGAAGTCCTATCTATTCATGAACGGCAGTACATTCAGGCCATCCCTAGGCTCTGAAATTTCCTCTTTAAACCTTTCTAATTCTCTTTCCTCCTTTAAGATGTTCTATAAAACCTATCTCTTTGAGCAGGCATTGGCCATCTTCCCTTATGTGCCTTGGTGTCAAATCTTGCTTCATAATGTTCCTGTGAAGTGCCTTAGGCCTTCTATTTTGTTAAAGGTGCTATATAAATATTTGTAGTTGTTATTGGAGAGACTGAAACCTACGCCTTCATCCCCACTTCAAGCCCCATCCCTCTCCCTGGAAACTGTCAAAGGCTGAACCAGACCATTCCCAACTTTGGTGTCATATTTGACCTCAAGATGAACTTCTGACCACATGTTCGCACCATCACGAAGACCGTGTATTTCTAACGCTGTAACATCACCCACCACTGGCCTTGCTTCAGTTCATTTGGTGCTGAAACTCTCATCCATACCTTTGATACTTGTAGATTTGGCTATTCCAACGCACTCCTGGCTGACCTCCTTATTCTATCCACCATAAACTTAAGGTTATCCAAATCTTCATTGCATGCCATAACTTGCACCAAGTCTCATCGTCCCATAATCACCGTACTCACTTACCTACATTGCTTAACCAGGAGACAATGCACTGACTTTAAAATTCTCATCCTAATTTTCAAATCTCCCTGTGGCCTCACCCATGCTATCTCTGTAATCTTTAACACCATAACTCTACAAGATATCTGCTTCTGATCTCTTGAGCATCACGATTTTATGTTCTCCACAACTGGCAGTTGCTGCAGCTGCCTGGGCACTAAGCTCTGGAATTTCCTCCCTAAACCACTCTGTTGCTCTCCCTCTTTCTCTCTCTCTCTCTCTGTCTCTCTCTCCTCCTATAAGAGGCTCCACAATACCTATCTCTTTGATCAAGCTTTCGGCCATCTGGCTTAAAGTCTCCTTATGCGGTTCCATGTTTAATTTTGCTTTCTAACATTCCTGGGAAGCGTCTTGGGATGTTTTATTACATTAAAAAGCTGCTAAAATAACTATACATTTGTGTTGTCTGGCCACATCAGTTACATGCAAAAATCTTGCCCCACTGAATTGGAGGATTTTTTTTTGAATTTACAATGAAAAATAGTCAGCAGCAAATAAATCTCTGACCCTGTCAAAAAATACATCAGTTTGATACAATTGTGAACTATGGCCTGTGATGAAAATCTCCCAGATGTGCTTGGAAAGAAATTGTAGAATAAGGAGTTGTACAGCTGACAGTCACTGACAAAGCCCTGTGCCAAAAATAGACTGCAGGCCTGGCTGATGGCTTCCTTTGCAAATCTAAATTGGCACAGGCAGGCTTCTGTAGACAGGTCTAGATAAGAACATTGACCCTGTAGCCACAAAAATCAGTGTAAAGATCTATATAAGTGCAGCACGTAACATGGCAGCACACATAACTTGCCTCCAGAACCTACAATAAGTCTGTACACCCATAAGGAATTGAAGATGAATCTTCACAGCATTACTGCATGCAACCCAGGAGAAAAAAAATCATGGAGGCAATGCAAGAATTATGGTTCATTTTTATTATTTGCTTAGAACGCTTCTGTTTACTATTTAGAAAAATATTGGAAATGGGAAAAAGTTTGATGGACAAAAGTCATCTGCTTGCGTAGTATGCTTTGCATGTTAATTAATTAATATGGTTTGGGCAGGTGGTTCATCATGCATGGACATGTTAGCTGACCAATGGGCAAGAGTGTGGGGGCAGGGAAGTTGGCAGCAGGAGATCACGTGATGACACCTCCAGATATATGTCCAACCAAAGTTAACAATCCCAATGTCTGATTACATGCACACCTGAATACTGGATGGTGTGCAGCTTTAACTATTAGGATGACTCCGGACAGTTTTCATAATTTCCCTCTCTTTCTGCACAGTTCCAGTCTTGCTGGACAATAAGCTGCCAAGAGATAAAACAGCAGTACATGCTTAAATGGGAGAGGTGGTGGCGTACTGGTACTGTCACTGGACTGGTAATCCAGAGATCCAAGGTAATGCTCTGGGGACCTGGGTTCAAATCCCACCATGGCAGATTGTGAAATTTGAATCTAATAAAAATCTGGAATTAAAAGTATGATAATGACCACAAACCCATTGTTGATTGTCATAAAAACTGATCTGGTTCACTAATGCCCCTTTTGGGGAAGTAAATCTGCCATCCTTACCTGGTCTGACCTACACCTTCGGCAATGTGTTTACTCTTAAATGCTAACCGAACCAGCTATGCCCACATCCCATGAACAAATAAAATAACTCTAAAGTGGCCTAGCAAGCCACTCAGTTGTATCAAACCATTAAAAAGTCTATAAGGAATGAACACCCAGCATCAACCTAGGCTTTGAAAAATGACAATAGCATGCTCAGCCCTGTCAACCCTGCAAATCCCTTATGACCACTGGGGCCTAGTGCCAAAATTGGGAGATTTGTCACAGCCTGACATAGTCATACTCACAGAATCGTACCTTACCAATCATGTCCCTGACACCACCAACACCATCCATGGGTCTGTCTGCCACAGAGGTGGCAGCACAGTGGTATACAGTCAGGAGGGAATTACCCTGGGAGTCCTTACCATCGACTCCAGACCCCATGAAGTCTCATGGCATCAGGTCAAACATGGGCAAGGAAACCTGCTGCTGATTGCCACATACTGTCACCACCCCCTCAGCTGATGAATCAGTGCTCCTCCATGTTGAGCACACTTGGAGGAAGCACCGAGAGTGGCAAGGACACAGAATGTATTCTGGCTGGGGGACTTCAATGTCCATCACCAAGAGTGGCTCGGTAGCACACCACTACTGACCAAGTTGGTTGAGTCCTAAAGGACATAGCTGCTAGATAGGGCTTAAGGCAGGTGGTGAGGGAGCCAACAAGAGGGAAAAACATACTTGACCTCACCAATCTACCTGTCGCAGATGCATCTGTCCATGACAGTATCGGTAGAAGTGACCATCACACAGTCCTTGTGGAGACAAAGTATCATCATCACATTAAGGAAACTCTCCGTTGTGTTGTGTGACACTATCACCGTGCTAAATGGGGTATTTTGAACAGATCTAGCAACTGAAGATTGGGCATCCATGAGGCGCTGTGGGCCATCAGCAGCAGCAGAATTGTACTCAAACACAATCTGTAACCTCATGGCCCAGCATATCCCCCATTCTACTATTATCACAAAGCCAGGGGATCAACCCTGGTTCAATGAAGAGTGCAGGAGAGCATGCCAGGAGAAGCACCAGGCATTCCTAAAAATGAGGTGTCAACCTGGTGAAGCTATAACACAGGGCTACTTGCGTGCCAAACAGCATAAGCAGCAAGGCTTAGACAGAGCTAAACGATTCCACAACCTATGGATCAGATCTAAGCCCTGCAGTCCTGCCACACCCAGGTGTGAATGGTGGTGGACAATTAAATAACTCACTGGAGGAGGAAGCTCCACAAATATCCCTATCCTCAATGTTGGGGGAGTCCATTACAGCAGTGCAAAAGGTAAGGCTGAAGCATTTGCAATAACATTCAGCCAGAAGTGCCGGGTGGATGATCCATCTCGGCCTCCTCCAGAGGTCCCCAGCATCACGGATGCCAGTCTTTAGCCAATTCAATTCACTCCACGTGATATCAAGAAATGGCTGAAGGCACTGGATAATGCAAAGGCTATGGGCCCTGACAATATTCCAGCAATAGTACTGAGGACTTGTGCTCCAGAACTTGCTGCACCACTAGCCAAGCTGTTCCAGTACAGCTACAATACTGGCATCTACCCAACAATGTGAAAAATTGTCCAAGTATGTCCTGTACACAAAAAACAGGACGAATCAAACCTGGCCAATTACCGCCCCATAATCTACTCACCTTCATCAGTAAAGTGATGGAAGGGGTCATCAGCAGTGCTATCAAGTGGCACTAATAATAACCCTAACTGCACAATGGGCGTACCCACACCACATGGTCTGCAGCTCGAACAGAAGGCAGCTGACCACCACCTTCTCAAGTGCAATTCAGAATGGGCAATAAATGCAGGCCTAGCCAGCAAAGCCCACATCCCATGAACAAACAAAAGTAAAATAACAAGGTGCCAATCAAAGGAAGAAGGCCTCCTTCCTTAATATAAATGCTCAATCTGTCAGACAGAGCTTCCAAATCATGTTCTGATGATGCAGAGGGCCATTCACTTCAATAAAACTGTATCCTGTAATGGGTCTTGTGTAAATCTGCACCAACTACAACAGTTGAGAAGGTTCCCCTGCGATCCAGTGCTCTTTAGCCCTCTGACCCAAAACACGGGATGGGCTTCAAAATCACATCATTGGTCCCAGGTGTGTTAGAGCAAGTCTCTTCATTTGAAGTAGAAACTCAGATTTTTTTATTTTCTCCTTTCATGAGATATGGGCATCACCAGCATCTGTTGCCCATCCCTAACTGCCTTTGAATTGAGTGGCTTGCTAGATCATTTCCGAGGGCAGTTAAGAGTCAACCACATGTGGGTCTGGAGTCACATGTAGGCTAGACCAGGTACTGACACTAATGTCCCTTCCCTAAGGGACATTAATGAATCAGATGGGTTTTTATGGTAATCAATGATAGTTTCATCGTCACTATTACTGAGACTAGCTTTATATTCCAGACCTTATTAACTGCATTCCAATATCACCAGCTGCTGTGATGGGGTTTGAACCCTTGCTTCCAGGGCACTGGCTTGGGGACTACTTGTTCAGTGACATTACCACCATGCCACCATCTCCCCACAAGTTTGTTAAGCAATAAAGTCATAATTAGCAAACAATTAGTAATTGTTAATAATTTAACGAACAATAAAAAAACCTTAAAACAACTTTGCTGATAAATCAGCTGCATGAAGTGATGTGTAAAAGCTCACAACCCGTGACCGAATAAAAAAAATGTTGCCGGGTTTTTGATGAGATAGACAAAGAGAAGATTTTTCCATTTGTTGGGGATGGGGTGGCAAGGAGTTGCTAATAAACCTAATTTAGTATTGCTGAAAAAAAAAACCATGTCTAGGCTTTTCATCTTGCACTCACCAGGACACTTGCAAGAGTACCAGTATAAGGGCAAAGCAACAAAAACAAAAATTGCTGATAAACCTCAGCAGGTCTGACAGCATCTGTGGAGAGAAAGACAGAATTAACGTTTCAAGTCCTTATGACTCTTCTTCAGAACAATTAATACTGTATGTGAAGAGAATGTTGATTGGTTGGCAAGTGGCATTGCCATGGAGAATGTACCACTGATGGTGGCTGACAGTTAACTGCCAAACATTGTTTGAAATTTAAACCAGGCAGCTTGACCCTGATTTGTCAAGGCACTACCCTGAGGAATGAGTCAGCGAATGGCTATTTTTATTTTGTTTAGCTGAAACAGGCACAATGTATGTACATGTTCTTCCCGTCTGCAAAGAACAGGGCCCAGTGTATTAATATATGTAGCTTCCAGTACACGCAAATGCACCACACTGCGAGCCTGACTGACAATCTTAAATTAGTTGTCAGTGTAATTCTTAGCACACTGAGGATTATTTAGCAAATGTTGTCCAATCACAGAATCACATCTAATGTTGGACAATGTGTGCTGAGTTTTGCAAGCACAGGCTGGTTGGCTACGATCTGTACACTGCCCGTTGTGAACATCGGCTGCGACATGCTGTTTCATACCATCTGCCAGACTTTGAGACGTATGTCTTCATACCTAGCATCACACTGACACTGAAATTCATACACCACATTACTCATTTGTGTGATAGCCAGAATGTCCCTTTGGCCCAACGGCAACATCCTGTTAGCAGCAAATGCCACTCATGTTGCTACTGTGCAATAGCAGCATAAAGCAGCCAGCTTCACCTGTTGCTCAAAGTTTTGAGATACTTTGCCCTTCCAGGGCAATCTGAGATAGACTGGGCACATTTCAGGGCCAAAAGTGAGTGCCTTAGGCCCGTTCATGAGTTTGTGTGATATCCAGCGCGAAATTATGTGATCAGGGTAGCCATTATCCTGCAGGATGCCTTTGATGCACCCTATTTTAGCATCAAGCTTGCATGGTGAGCAAATGGCTTGGGCCATATTTACAAGGTTGCCAATAAGACCAATGTTATAGTACATGGTACTGTAAGAATCCCAACACACATTGACCAGTGAAGGTAGGCATGTGGTTGACCATTGTTGAGAATCCCCTGGAAGATTTCTCAACTAGTACGTCAAGGAAGGGGACTTCATTTCCAAGGTGAATTTGAGCACAGAATGCAGCTCATTAAGACATGTAAGAAAATTGTTACATGCTGCTGCAGATTTAAATATAGCAAACGTCTCATCCACAAATTGGAAATATGCAAGGCGTAGGAGGTTAGGTGTCATTGCATCCAAGGCACGTTTCTCATGGAACCAAACAAAGATGTTTGAGAGAGCTGGACTTAGAGGGGATCCCATGGCAACACCATCTACTTGGGCATACATGATGTAATTAAAACTGAACTCAACTGCACGAGTTGCCGAGTTCAAAAGTTAAATGAATACTGATTCACACAATGGTGAGAAATTGCTTTACCCAGAGAGTGGTTAGAATGTGGAACTCACTACCACAAGAAATAGTCAAGAGAAACACATAGATGATTTTAAGGGGAAGCTACACAAATACATGAGGGAGAAAGTAATAGAATAATATGTTGGAGGAGTTAGATGAAAAGGGCTGGGAGGATTATCTTGTGGAGCATAAATACCAGCATAGACCAGTTGGGCTAAATAGCCTGTTTCTGTGCTGTTAATATCATAGAATCACAGAGTGCAGAAAAGGCCCTTCGGCACATCAAGTCTGCACCGACACATGAGAAACACCTGACCTACCTACTTAATCCCATTTACCAGCACTTGGCCCATAGCCTTGAATGTTATGACGTGCCAAATGTTCATCCAGATACTTTTTAAAAGATGTGAGGCAACTCGCCTCCACCACCCTCCCAGGCAGTACATTCCAGACTGTCACCACCCTCTGGGTAAAAAAGTTTTTCCTCACATCCTGCCCCTCACCTTGAACTTATGTCCCCTTGTGCCTGACCCTTCAGCTAAGGGGAACAGCTGCTCCCTATCCACCCTGTCCATGCCCCTCATAATTTTGTGCACCTTGATCAGGTCGCCCCTCAGTCTTCTCTGCTCCAATGAAAACAACCCAAGTCTACAACTGCTGAAGTGCAGAAGTACATAAAGGTCAGAGCAGGAAAAGGCTATTTCCCATCAAACCAGCTCCATCCACAGTCCAAACGTGTCACCATTGACGTCACTTTCCTCAATGTCAAATTGATAGCCAATTATAAGGAACATGCATTCTCTTTCCTTATAAATCTGCTTGAACAAATAAGTCATGTTATCAGTATTGCTATAACTTCAGTCCCTTTGTCACAATATATCAATGCAGTGGTCTTTAAAGGTGTTAATTATCCTTGGATCAACAATCATCTCTGGAAGTCAGTTCCAGATGCTCAGGTTGTGTGTGGGTGGCAATGAAGAGACAGATGGTACTTTTTTATCTAATCCCTCTGCTTCCTTGTCACTTGAATGTTTTGCTGGTGCCCATTTGTCCACATTAAATAACTTGGTTGCTTTAACCTTATATAACGGTTCCTTAAAACTGTGTGATGAATACTCTCTGCCACGTTTCCTTCTTCCTTCTGTAAAACTGAATTTGGGTCTTTTTTTCACAACCTAGTCACCTTAAGGCCTGACATTATTGTGGACATTCTGCTCTGCATCCCTTCAATACACTTTTTTCGATGTACCAAAACATCACACCATACTCCAGGACTGCCCTCATTTTTGACCAGTGCACTGTCAAAATAATTTGTCCTGACTTTTAATGTAGGGTCTGATTTGTCGGATTAATCATTGTTTCAGGTTGAAACAATTTCAGAACAAGACCAGTAATCACTTAATCACTTCTTTTCAACTTCTGTCAGTACAGCATCATTCATGTTACATATGTGTTTATCATTACCTGGTTCTATGTGCATTAATATAACTCTCTGCACATTACAATCTATTTGCCATTTCTCAATACATCTGCATGATTGATTCAAGTCTTTTGTCAATGGTCAATCTCCTTCCTATTTATTATCTACCCACATAGTTTTGCATCAATGACAAATTTAATGCTAACACACACACCATCTTCCACATTATTCAGCAATGTACAGCGAGCAAGGATTCCAGAAAAATCTGTCAAACATCACTAGGTATTTTTTCTCTTCTGAGGCAAAGCATTTTCTATTCAGAACCACCCTTTATCTTTGATTCTCGACCCATCAATTCGATTCATCATTATTCCATGAGCCTCAGCTCTTCCTACTAGTTTCAGAGCAACTTTTCCAAATACCTTTGAAAAGGCACATCAGCAGATATGTTGGCTCCATGATCCTGTTGGGAATGGATCATAAATCAGAAAATTGCAGGCAAACAGCTCAATGGGAAATCCACCATTTCCCATGTTGCATTTCCTGGGTGCATTTGACTGTGGGGTCACACCTTTCATCAAACAATTTATCCTCACTAACTAGCTTAATTACTTGATGAAAGAATTCTAGTATGCAAGTAAGGCGTGGCACATTACATTCAAAGCCCTGCCAACTCCTTCCTACATTAACAGTACTATATATTTATACATAACACTCCAATGGAATATACTCAATGAGTTCTTCCCAATATGATTAGACTAATTGACCTGTAATTACCAGCATTATAATTCAGTCATTTTTTTCAAATATTGGAAGCAGATTTTCTATCTTGTAATCCTCAAGCTCTCTTCAGCACTTGTTGGGTAAGGTAAAAAACTTAAAAGGTAGGAGAATTAGGACATTGGTTTTATTTTCAAGTTAGGTGTGGATATTCAATGCAATGGACTAATGATAATTATTTAGAACCATTGGGTGAAATCTTCTATTCTGGAGTTTAAGTCCGGTCGCAGACAGGAAAGTCAGTGTGATTCCCGCTGGGTGGCAGGATGACTGAACAGGCACAATCAACCACTGTTCAGCTCATTAATATTGCATCCGTGAGAAGCATGGCGAATCTCATGGCAGGATGGGCAAGAAGTCACCCGCCATGCCGTTACCACATGGGCTTGAAGGACCTGGTGCCATATTTAAAGGGCACCCAGATAGCCATTCACACAATGCAGGCTAGGAGCGCTACACTACTCCTCCAGAGTCCTTGAAACCACAGTTCATACTGGAGGAGCTGGCAGCTGTGAGCAGCCACAACCCAGGACATATGAGGGCTCCTCTGGCATTGCCTTTTGCTCATCTCTTGATAAGAGCACCACCTGAGATACACCCATGGTTGGGCCAATGCTCGCCATTGCAGTGTGCCTTGTTCACCAGCGTCTTGACCTTCTGGAGACCCTGCAGCCTCTTGTTGCTCAGGCCCTTGCTCCTCCTGGCCCTGCGCCACCTGATGACAGGCCATACTTCTGAGCTTTGGCCAAGACCTTGATACAGATGCAAAAGGAGCTTAAGCCCATTCAGTTAATGCTGAGTGCTTTTGACTTAAATCCTAAACCAATGAGCACTCGGAAAATTTACAAAACTACCTGATCAAAATCTGAACGACATCAATTAAATTTCTTGCTCCACCTCAAAAACACAATCAGGCATTGTACCTTACGCTGTGTGCAATATCCCTGTCATTGTAAAACATCAAACACTGCTTTTGATCTGTCAATACTCCTGCGTGCATGCAAATTTTTGTGTCATATTTGCATGTAACTGGCTCAAACTTTACATTCATCACAAATCACAACTGGACAGGGGAAAATACAAATCAGCAAGTTAGATGAGAATCACAAAATAGTATGCATTCTGGCTACGATACCAGCAAAAAAAATGGTAACAAATAAAATCACATCAGATGCCTTTGAAAATCGTTTTATCCAATAGTTTGGCTAAAAGCCAAGGAACACCTGTGCTTGAGATACGTTTTTTAAATTAATGAAGCTGTAGAAACAATATTTAACTGATTACAATATAATTTCCTATGTTTGAGAAGTTTTTTTTAATCAAGAAGTTATTAAGTGTTACATTTTAAGTTAAGGCAGATTCCCAAATCCATCATAGCTACCTAAATTAACTTGCAAGTTACATTCTCAAACATGATGCAACTGTAGATCTTTGGTATCAACAGGACTGCTAAATCCAACACCCACTTCAACTTGGTTTTATTAAATAGTACTTAAAAAATATTTTTAAAACTGCCAGAGAACTAGCTGCAATTCTAGTCCCACCCCACCACTGTCCATGTCCAATGAGGTGATCGGGATAATAGGTAAAATTATGCCAGGGTGCCGCTCACTGTTTACTCACCAGCCTTCTCCAAACTCCATTTTAACATGTGATTCAGAAGTTGGGGTCTGATAACATCAATCAGGCTAGGAATCTATCTTAAGTGTGTTAATGGTCAGCACCACTGGGTTGTGTTTACTTTCAGATTGGCACACCAACAGTGCTGAGCAGTGAAAATGTTAAACTTTAAAGCATCCACCAAAACAACAGTACAATAGAATGAGAGAAAATGGCCACACCAACAATGAAATCCTGAGCTCCCAGACACCACAGGGCAATAACCTATAGTGGTGTGACCTATTTCTTTTTCTCTCTCACTCGTACAGCACATTACCACCTTGTGCTAACTAACGATGCCCAAAAAAAAAACCAAGGTGAATACATGTAAACAGTGTCCTCTCATCAAAATGCATTCACAAGTGAACATATGTCACCAATGATTGCAACAGCGTAAGCATAAGAAATAAAAACATCTTTGCAGAAGGCAAAGTCTAAACACATGCATAGGAATTGCAACAAATGGTGTACATACTGGGCAAACATATTTCCCAGGGGTGAACTATTCTCCAGCCACTGGGGATTACTCAGCACCTGAGTACCATCATCAATCCAGAAATATGAAATCTGCTAGATGGTGTGGGAAATCAACGTCTCTGATGAGTGGAGCATCTTAAAACAGGCATCGAGAGAATAGGGCCAGTGGTACATGTAGATGACTGGCTAAATGTGCTACAGGCTGGCGCTATCGGATCAGGAGCCTGAGTTGGTGGCTGCAAGACTGAAGTAGGAGATAAAGGCCATGGTCTTGGATTAGATATCAGTGTCTCCACACTCAGGTGGGGCAACCTAGTGATTCATGCCAAAGGCAGTGATTGAGACAGGGCCATGAGATCCATCGTAGCAGTTTGCTTGGTTGATCCAATAGTTGATACATCTAACAATAGTGGAGCTGTGGGCGAAGTAGACAGCTCACCTGGTTAAGTCAGGTTCTCAGGAACAGGCAGGGTGGATGGGGAACATTCACCATGGGTGGTAGAACCATAGCTGGTAGAACCATAGCTGGAAGTGAAGCAGATAGCAGAGACAGTGCAGAAGAAAGGAACCATGTAGCACTGGCTCAATAAATTGTGCTATGGAGCTGGAAACCAATGAATTTGCAAATATTGCACCAGCTGTTATTGATGAAGGTAACCAAGTAGTGTGGCGTAGTGGTGTGAAGGAGACTGGATCACTAACATCAACTGAGTGAGTGTTGGCTGCATTCTGGGGAGGGCCTTGGATTTCTGACTGTGGGTGATTGACCTGCTGGAGCTGATGTTGAATCTCAACAGCCTTGACGTTGAACATTGGTGAACTGGTCTCTCTGTGAACATAATTCTCTAGCAGAAAGGCCTGGAGAACGAGTCACATGGTGGCGATGGACAGAGCCAAAGATGTGATAGGGCCTTCATGTGATTTATAGTGTAGGACTCCTAGGACCATGGGTGTATGAAAGAACACGCTTGGCATATGGGGTGCTCACAGTCAGGTACATTGTGGCTTGCAAAATCTGAAGGGATGTTCACTGATCCAGCTGGGTGTGTGACAGGGGTGTGGTAGCAACTGACCGTGGAAGAGAAGGTGACACAGGGACTGGCAGAAGATTCTCCCCTACACTGTTCCTCAGAGGCATGCAAACAAGATTTTCTGTCTGTGAGGACACAAGGACAGTGCTTGGACTGTACAGTATATGAGCTGATGTGCTTGATAGAAGCTGTGATGGACAGAACTTCAATATCATGAGGCAACCAGTTGATTTCATGACCATACAGTTTGGCACTGAAAACACTGGCAAGTTTAAGTCTGTCACCACGGGTCACATATAGGGCAGATGCAATACAATGCTTCTGCACAGCACTGTCTGTGATAACTCAGAGTTTATCATCTGGACAGGCAAGGGTAAGTTTTAGTGAACAAAAGAATAGATTGTGCCAAATGAAAGCTGTGCAGAGATCATCTGTCCATTTGATCCTTTCACTGTACTGATGACCAGAGGTAATAGGGTCCAAGGGGGTTGTGTAAGAAGCATTTAGGAAGGACCCTTGAAAGCAAACTGTAGGCTCCAATGAAAGATCTCATGCCAAAAACCTTCTCTGGTGGAAAGCAGGTAGAAAGAATGGTTACATGGTGTGGGCTAGCTTGCAAGGTGCCCTGGGACCAAACCCATCACAGAACAGTCGATGCCTTAAGGTGGATAACAGTTTTAGGTGCAGATAGTCGCTGCTCACATTGTGGCAAAGCATATATTACACATTGCTAGTTGTGAAGAAGTTCTTCAGGATTGTTACCACCACATTAGAGATCATCTGCAAGTTTGGCCATTGCAGATGGGGTATATAAATGAACCCCTTGTAGGTCATGGCCACTCCACAGTACTTTATGGAAGATCGTACTAATGGAATCTGGTAAAAGGCATTGGTCAGATCTGTTGCAATGATGTGTTTCCAATCTTATGTAAGGTTGATTCAACATCTGGCATGAGTGAAGGTTGCAGCTTACGGTAACTCCTAACTTCAGCGAATGGTTTGACAAGTCAAAAGCCCCCATTTGACTTCTTCATTAGAAATGATGGATTAAGGTACATCACAGTGATCCCCCATCTTCAGGCTGAGCAAACACCCCAAGGCTTCCAAGGTCATCAAATTTTCATTGCAGTTTATCTCTGGCATACTGGGGAAGGTGACACTTTTATTGTGGATGTTGTACTCATCCCATGTTAACACTCACCTTGATGGGTCCAGCCTTGCCACTGTAACCTGGGAACGCTGGATCGAAGACATCATCATACTCCTGAAGGAGCGTATGTAACTGAGAACACACTCCAGCAGATGTGATCCAGATCCACAAGAACAGGTTCTGAAAATAACTGATGGTGCCTACGTTTGCATTGTTTGGTAAGTGACTGCGCCATGTCCTCCTGAGGAAGCAGAGAACCTTGGCTCTGCTGAGGGTGAAGGTGGGTCATATCTAAGCAAAATGTTCATTGCGAGACAGGACCTTCAGTTCACGGGAGAGGTTCGCAATGTGAATCCTGTCAGCAAAATGGGTCAAGATATGTCAATATGTTTATACACTTCAGTCCTGAATGAAGAGAGGACAGTTGAATTGTAAATCTCGTGAGGTCTGCAAGATCATCAGATAGCACCACCTTGATAAAATCCCCTGGCCAGATTGTTGTTGACCTTGAGAGAGAGTAAAACACATGAGCTTGTCTCACTCTGCATGGGCTGGAAGAAGGATGAAGTCTATAAACATAGTTGGTGCACTCACCTATGAGGCATTTGGCTGGTCGAATTGACACATCAATGATTTCCATGAATGGAATGCCTGCAAATACCACGACATCAGGCTCTCCATGACCAAGCCTCCAAAGACAAGGTTGTAACGGTCTCTGGGCAGAGAGAGAAGTGTGTTTCACCAACAACATGTAAAGGCAATGAACCATCACACTGCTGAGCAAGAGCAAGAGATAACTCTTGACTGGGACACCAAGTCTCATAGCTGTTCAGGCATGGATCATGTTGCCAGGGACTCCACTGTCAATGGTCACTCTAACAGCATGGTGGTCGAAGAATGTGTCTAAGTATGGTGGCTGATGGATCTGTAATGGAGTGCAGCTGATTCAAACAAGACGTCAGCAGCTTCCTCATCCCTTTCATCTAAAGGAGTGTCTGCCATGCTATGATTATCATCATCGATCATGATACAAATGAACATATGAATTAGGAGGAGTAGGCCACTCAGCCCTTCGGGCCTGCTCCAATAAAATCATGACTGATCCGATTGTAACCGCAACTCCACATTCCCGCATACCCTGATAACATTTCGCTCCCTTGATTATCAAGAATCTACCTACCTATGCCTTAAAAAATATTCAAAGACTCTGCTTGCACCGCCTTTTGAGGAAGAGAGTTCCAAAGACTCACGATCCTCTGAGAAAAATATTTTCCTCACCTCTGTCTTACATGGGCAATGCCTTATTTTTAAATAGTGACCCTAGTTCTAGATTCTCCCACAAAAGGAAACATCCTTTCCACATCCACCCTGTCAAGGATCTTATATGTTTCAATCTTCTCTCCTCTTACTCTTCTAAGCTCCAGCAGATACAAGCCTAGCCTGTCCAACCTTTCCTTAGAAGACAATCTGCCCATTCCAGGCATGGGTCTAGTAAGCCTTCTCTGAACTACTTCCAAGGCAGTTACATCCTTCCTTAAATAAGGAGAGCAATACTATACACAGGGCTCGCCAATCCCTCAGCTCACTGTTGAGCTTAACAGCATCAAACAGGTTGTGCTTGGAGGAGAAGTGAACACCAGCAATTGCGAGTATGTGAAGATAGAGAGAGGAGAGAGACAGACAGACAGGCAGGCTCTGGAGCGCACATTCACCATGTTTTCCCCCAGCTGCTGGTGATCTGGCCCAGCTGCTTTCACACAACTCTCCCTCAGATGACCCCGCTTTCCCCCGGCTCTTGGCCCGCCCCTTGGCGGGCACCTGTGTTCAGGTACTGCTAGGCCTCGGGCCTCGCACCAGCTCCCATTGCACCCCATCCCCAAGACAATTTTGTAAATGATAGTGAGTGAGTGAGTGGGAAGTCAATGAGTGAAGCGAGTGAGTGTAAGTGAAAGTGGGTGACCCCATGAGCACGCATGCATGTGTGAGAGAGGGTGAGCACACATATGTGTGCGAGAGAGATCTCAGCAAGTTGTTTCTTACCATATGTCAGCTTTTGTTTTTGAAGTTCATGTTTAATGCTTGCCAAACCCTTTCTTTCTGAAATTTGTTCATCCCCACCCTCTCCCCTGCCCAAAGTGTGAGAAAAATTGAAATGTGGCCCCTGACAAGAAAAGGTTGGGCAAGCCTGTTGTACACAGTCCTCCAGATGTGGTCTCACCAATGTCCTGTCTAACTGAAGCATAACCTCCCACCTCTTGTATTCAATTCTCCTCACAATAAATTATAACATTCTATTAGCTTTCCTAATTACTTGCTGTACCTGCATACTATCCTTTTGTGATTCATGCACTAAGACACCCAGATCCCTCTGTGCCTCAGAGCTTGCAATTTCTCACCATTTAGATAATATGCTTCTCTTTTATTCTTCGTGCCAAAATGGACAACTTCCCATTTTCCCACATTATACTCCATTTGTCAGATCTTTTCCCACTCACTTAATCTATCCGTATTCCTTTGTAGCCTCATGTCATCTTCAGAACTTACTTTCCTACCTATATTTGTATCATCAGCAAATTTAGCAACCGTGCCTCCAGTCCCTTTATCCAAGTCACTTATACAAATTGTAAAAAGTCGAGGCCTCAACATTGATCCCTGTGGCACACCACTCATTACAACTTGCCAACCAGAAAAGCATTTATAACCAGAAAAGCTGTTCAGAAGCAGCTATTTTATTAGCTTTAGCCATTTATTAGTGGTCTTTATCTGCCAGAAAATTACACTTTCTGAGAAAATGCTTATCTGGCTGGCCCGCTTGCTTGCAAAATGGGCTTGACACCTGATGTGTACGTGAGGGAGGGGAGCTATGGAGTCTGGTCTCCTTAGGCAAGGGTGAAATGGTCTGGCGCTCCTGGAAGGAGGAAGTGGCAGTATGAAGAGCACTGGAGATTCATGCTGTTGCTGATGCATCTAACAATGAATCCAAGGCTTGGGAGATCTCTGGCTTGACAGATACCAGGGTGAATGACCTGTACTCAGTGCCATACCTTAACTCCACTAGGAGGCTAGGATGAATGAGCTGCAGCAAGCAGAGGTTCACTTTGTCCTCCAGTGCGGATGACATCTCCTCTCCTCATTAAGAGGTCAAACATGATGATTCAGTCCAAGAGGTTATCTTTAAACAAGGCCATCAGGCATTGATACAGATCCTCATGCTTCTTGTCTAATTGCAATCTGAAATCTGCCAGATCAAAGAGATGGGCAACCATGGCCTGGAAGCCATAACTTGGGCAGATAATCTGCCATGTCAAAGCGAGTGACATAGATACCTTAACTATAGAGTTGCATGATATAACAATGCAGTAATTCATGATCTATCTTAGCATTAGATGTAACAAGCTAACATTTTGTTGAGCAGTGAGTTCTGGAGATATCCCTTTATCTTGTTTCTCTGAATCCATAAAGGAGGTTATCCTTGGTTCTCTTCACCCATGTGAAACCATCGCCAAGAAAGGGGGTAAAGTTGGGAACAAGCGTTAAGTTGTAAATTAGGTTCTGACACCAATGCTCAAATGAATTGACTGTCTCAATCTTTCCTAAGCACCGTTGCTTCTGTGTCAGATGCATGGCAGCCATAGTTTCTGCTTCTTACAGTACTGTAATATTGTGGACTAAAGGCCAATATCCGTGTATGAGTGCCAAATAAACTCACCAATTTACTTTGAAGAGGGATGTAAAAATGCTCCTATGCTACCACCACACCAGTTGGCTGTGTTTATGTTCAGATTGGCACAACAGAGGATCACAATAACAACCATGCTGAGGTGAAAATATCGAACTTTAATGCAGAAGCCAAAACAACAGTATGGGGCAATGAGACAAGATGACCCAATCACTGACAATTCTGTGACATTAACACAATTCAGCAATTGGGTATTCAGCTAATTTAATTGTAAGATGCTTATTTCAGTCACTCACTCATTTTTGATTGAGGAACAAGTGACGCTTTGAGACATGATGCAATGGGCATGTCTTAGTTATAAGAGATAAGTTTAACCTCACCTTCATGAGTGGAGATGATGAAACAACCAAATAAATGGCTGGGTTTTTTCTGCCATAAGTGATTGCAAAAAAGCACCCTTCCAAATATGGGTATTGCATATTCACCAGTTTGTTGTCTATTTGTATTTATCTCAGAGCAATACAGAGATGACACTAGTTTCTAATTGTGCAACAGGATTTATTCTGTCGAAGGGTCATGAGGACTCGAAACGTCAACTCTTTTCTTCTCCGCCGATGCTGCCAGACCTGCTGAGTTTTTCCAGGTAATTCTGTTTTTGTTTTGGATTTCCAGCATCCGCAGTTTTTTTGTTTTTATAGGATTTATTTAGTGTTTATCCCAGCTCCAGCTTCACAGTCAGGGCTTCTCAAATTTTGTGTCATGACCCCCAGTGGGGTCATGGGATGAGCAATTGAGGTTGCAAGCTCCAGGTAGCAACGCGACTGTGGAAATTCGACAGTCCAGCCCTTTAAATGTGCGTGATTATTTTGCCTGTGGAAGTGGCCTAAACCAATGAGTTCTGTAGCCTGATCACTGACACCAACAAAGCCTGTAAAATGGTAGGTGTCTTAGTTGTTTTTTGTGTTTGTATACCAGGGGTTTGAACCCCACACAGCTCAACAACTCTCCTACCTCCTCCAAAGTGTGAAATGTGAAGCAGAACCATTTTGGGAAGCAATGTTCCAGGGCTTTTTGTGTGTCTGTTTACTTTAGCTCTGACTCAACACCCAGACTTAACTAATCAAGCAAAGTGAGCATAGATCAGTTAACAGACTCTCATAATCAAACACAGAAGAATTGATCACTATAATGGGTAGGCATCATTCTAGTTAAGCAGAATAGGAAGAGAAATGTCACATATAGAGAGATGTCACATTTTCTATCAAATACCTTAAAAGTGTCTGTAATAGTGCCTATAACATAAGACATCTAGCGTTGTTACATGAGATGTAACAGCATCAAAAACAACAGGGCAACTGATGGATTGCAGCACAATGGAGCAGCCACTCAATTCTGATACAAGAAATTCCTGGCACATGAAGTGACAAAACGTATCAAAATGCAGGGTTGACTGCCTTCAAGCAACTCTCTGCCCCAAAAGCCAGCAGTCAAGCACAGAGATCAATAGCCATGTGAAGCCTATTAAAAGTATTTTAAATGACAGGGTTGGAATCTTTGCTGAGGATAGAATATGTTGCCGAGGATTAGAAGAACTGATGCGTAGGACGACAGGAACCAGAAGCCAAAGGTGGGCACGAAGGTAGAATTTAGATGGTTGAGCTCCAGATAAATTGGAGTTAAAGGGAGGGTAGATTTTGGGAGCCTAGTGAGGGTGGCATCAGAAGCGGTGACAAAAACATTTTAGGGTTTCAATTTTGGCATGTTTGAGGAAGGAGCAAATGTGGATAGTGTTGCAAAGCAAGTGGTTTCAACTATCAACATGATATTAGGGTTTGAAGCTCAACTTTTTCGTGTTTTTGTTATAAGGATATAATGACACTAATCACTCATAAGGGATTAGGTAAACATATTATGCTTTCATTTACTAAGACAGGGCACATTGGAACATTTATACAAAGGCATCAAAGTTGAAGACCCATCAGCAGCAAAGCTGCCTGTGCTGTGCTTTGTTCAAAAGCAAAAGTGAAACTACAACTGGATCACATAACACACTTCCTTCTTGTGATGTCATGCTGCAAACCCTTAAAGGCAAACTGCAAAAAACTTCGTCAGCCAAATGGAGCAAAGTTTTAAGCCAGGAATAATAAATAATGGATTTCATCTCTCCAATGTTTAACTGGAGGATGTAAAGGCAACACAGGTGTTGTTGTGAGGGTCATGAGAAGTGGAGGAAAGGCAGAGCTGGGTGTGATCAGCACACATATGAAAAATGAATTCATACCGATGAATGATCCCACAAGGGGCAGCATGTAGTTGAGAAACCAGCAGCAGCAACAGCGGAACTCCAAGGGTAAACACTTATCTTTGAGAAATATTACAATGGATTTTTATACTTGATATTCATATCAGGGCTGAAAAAAAACGAAGTTATGGAGCTGTAAAATATAAAATGCTGTGCTGTGTAGGAGTTGGGATGGCTGCCAAGAGTAATGAGGGCTTAATTGTGCACTTGGGTTTTTTTCTCAAGTGCAGAGAGTAATTCAAGTGAGAGTTCTTCCAAAAATGAAAATGAAAACTTTGCAAGTGATTTACGAATCAACTATTTGCTAATCATGAAAAAGGGGTTTGAAGTTCCACAATGGCCCTTCCGAATATTTACCTGGAGCTTGCAATTCTGCCCATTTTCATCAAAGACCAAGTTTCATGATTACTAAAAAAGTGAAGTGGAGGTTTCTAAAGTGATTCAGTGGGGGATGTTTATGTCTGAAATCAAGAACTAACACCCTTGAGTTTGCCAAATAGTTGCAATGAAGCAATGACAAATAGATATGATTAGCAATCCAGCAAATCTCATCATCCTGCACATATCTCTAGAGTTATGCTGTCAAGAAAACAAATAATTACTTGAAGACTAAGCATCTTGAACAAAATAACAAATCCAATTATCAGAGTGTGTTAGTGCACAAGGTTCAATAATATTAGCCTTCATGTTGTCAGCCTTGACTCGGTTCTAATGCTTTGCCTTTGAGTCAAATGTTCATGGATTCAAGCCTCATTGCAGACTTCAGCACATAATCTAAACTGATAATTCAGTGAAGTATGGAGGGACTGCTATACTGGTTAGAGATGCCAGTTTTCATTAAATCAAGTCCCTGGGCTGGATTTTCATGAAAGAGATAGGAAGCGGGAAAGTTCTGTCTTCATTGAAGAGAACGTCTGCCTGCCATGTTTTTCTTCTGGGGAGGCAGAGGTAGCAGTATGGAGTTGAGCCCACCTCTTCCAGAGGCAGGCCCGAAGTGGCAATAGAGGTGAATGCTTAGTGAGGCCGGTAAGCTCGAGGGCCTGGCTCAGTTTACTGGGACATCAGCCCAGTTGTAATCATGACTATTAGGCCCTCAAGCCTTCAACCTCATATCCATCTACCCTCCATGCCCCCTCATATCTCCTATGTTCCCACTATGCCTCATTATGTGCCCCATGCACCTTCCATGCTTCTCCCCAATGCATCTTCCATATCCACTCTTCCAGTATCCACTCTGTACAGAACCCATGAGCTATTGGCAAGTCTGGCAAGTCTTTGAAGTGATCCTGAAACTAACATAATAAGAAAAGAGTATTTGAAAATCTCCACTGTAAAAAAAAAAGCTGTTCACCTCACAACCTCTGAGAAACTGTCAATAAACCAAGGCCATACATTGTATCAATGACTAAAAGCTTTTATTCACTTCAAGCAAAAAACTTGCGCAAAAAAGCACACATGCATTGGAGAAAACTCTTCAGAGGAAGATCAGGTTAATACAAGGTAATAAAGATGTCAAATAAACAAGGCCATCATTCCCCTGCAAGCTGCATCAACATTGCCTACGGGGCTGAGTGCATTATCATGAAGCCCCCAAACAGCTGAAAAAATGATTACTTTCCAAACAACTTGTTTTTATATGGCACCTTTGCCATTTGGAAAAATCCCTAGGTGTTTTACAAGTGTGATCATCAAATCAAATTTGACAAGCCACAAAAGGCACCATTAGGACAGATGACCAAAAGCTTGGTCAAAGAGGTGAGTTTTAAGGATCATCTTAAAAGGAAGGGGTGAGCTTGAAGTAAAAAGGAAGCCGTGTAAAGCTCCTAAAGTAAAAAATGAAGTATGTGGGAAAACAATGACAAATTGGCTAACTGGTTATATCCAAAAACGAATTAACTTTAAGCATTTTTGGTTCAAACAAGCTTAAGGAAATTTAACTCTCAAGAGAGCAGGAATTAGCATCGACACAGTTGTAGGCAACAAGAGCCTTTAGAACTGCTAAAAAGACACTGGAGAAGTCTGTAGATAGATGATTTACTAAAATCAAAGCCTTTTACCATCAAGTTGGGGATCAGAAGGACAATTAGAGCTATATAGAGTCACTGAAGGAATCTCAGGGCAGAGAGGGGTGAATTCATGGGAAACAAAAATAAAAATACCTGGAAAAACTCAGCAGGTCTGACAGCGTCTGTGGAGAGAAACACAGTTAACGTTTCGAGTCCATATGACTCTTCAACAGAACACTGGATTCATGGGATATGGCTACTTTGCATCAATCTTCACTAAAGAAGGTACTCGCATACCAAGATTGGAATATACTTTCAATTCATGTCAGAATAACAGAAATGTAAAATAAGAACATCAACAGGTACAAACTAACTAGGATTTTTTTTTTCAAATCAATCTACACAAGGAAAGATAAGAAAAGGAAAGGCTTCATATATCAGTAAATGGAAAAAATCTACATATCACTTCCTGGTCTCCTGTCCGAGAACTCTTCAGCATGATTGGCTGCTTAGCCTGTTTGACCTTTGCTGGTCACCAGAGAAACCCTGTGGCAGATGCCAGAATGAAATTAACATTGAGAAAGGTGAAATCCACACCACAGTGCTCACTAGAGCTTCATGGGCAACATTTTTCAAGATCAGTGAAGAGTCTCGTTTTCCTACATCTCTATCTCTGTCTTGAGCTGCTACAAAGGAACTGCGCTCTGGCTCCCCTGCCATCAGCCAAGGGGGTGGGGTTGGGAACAAAGTTGGCATTCGATGGAGTCGATTCCATGGTTTGTGAGGGTTCCTAAAGCTCTGCATACTGGGGCAATCTTTGTGGCTGAACATTGTGTTGAATGCTGAAATGGTTAAGAAAACAAAAATAACACAGTGCTGGTAATAACAGGTGTCATAGTGGATGCAGATACTTCTGACTGGAATTAGCCATCTCAAAGTGATGCCAACCCTGACAACATCCACTCAAGGCTTTCAAGGAAATGGGGGCTATACCCCGTGAACTTTTTGCTCATATACTGAACAGTCTGCTGGGGTGTAGAATTGTTTCCATAGACTGGTGAAACACCCATGTGACATCCACATTTAAGAAGAGCAAGAAGTCTGAACTAGGAAATTACAGGGTCATTACTTTGACTGCAAGTTGCTAGAGGGAATCGTTAGATTCGCACTAGCTGGGCCATCTCGACATAAAAAGAACCATTAGAGAGTTTCAACATCATTTCCAGAAGGCAGACTCATGACACCATCTTGGTGAAATTTTTTTTTTTTAGGGAGTTACAGGGTTGCTGGATGTGGATACAAAGTTAGTATGCAAGTATAGCAAGTGATTAGGAAGGCAAATGGAAAGGTGTTATTTATTGCAAGGGGAATGGAATATAAAAAGTAGGAATGTTTTGCTACGGGGTTATACTGGGCATTGGTGAGACCACATCTCCTTATCTAAGAAAGGATATAAATGCATTAGAAGCAGTTTAGAGAAGGTTCATTTGACTGATACCAGGGATGGTTGGTTGGGGTGGGGTGGGGGGGGGGGTTTCAATCTTACGAAGAAAGGCTGGACAGGTTGGGCCTGTGTCCATTGGAGGTTGCAGGATTGAGAGGTGATCTTATTAAAACATATTAGACCCTGAAGGGACTTGACAGGGTGGATGCTGAAAGGATGTTTCCACTTGTGGGACAGACTAGAACTAGGGGACAAAGTTTAAAAATAAGGGGTCTCCCAATTAAGACAGAGATGAGGGGGATTATTTCTCTCATAGGGCCATGAATCTTTGGAACTCTCTTCCCCAGAGAGCGTTGGAAGCAGCATCAATGAACATTTTTTAAGGCAGAGGTAGATAGATTCTTGATGAACAAGGGGGTAAAAGGTTATTGGAGGTAGGTGGAATGTGGAGGCGAGGCCACAATCAGATCATCCATGCTCTTATTGAATGGCGGAGCAGGCTCGAGGGGCTCAGCTGCCTACTCCTGCTCCTAATTCGTATGAATTGTGTATCTTGATTTTCAAAACATCCTTGACAAAATGTCACACAACATCCTCTAAATAATTTCAAATTTTGTACAATTGGCAAACAGGTCCAGGGTTGGATAAGCATCTGAAAGCATTCTCAGATGGATCTAAATTGTAGTGATTCTGTACAGAGACTTTCCACTAGTGGGATTCTTGCAGGAAATGGTCTTCAGGCAATGACTCTTCTAGGTAAAGTTGTTTGTAACTGGATAAACTGTCATGTTTGTGGACAGCATAAAGAATTGCACTGGTGTAAGGACCATCAGTAAGAAATATGTGGCCAGAACTTCTGAGAAGTGGAAATCACGATCAGGTTGCCACTTCACTCCTTTTTACTTACTTAAGTTGGCAGCTGAACATTTCTCGCCTGGACCTCCAACCCGGGCCTGGTGAGAAATATGCAGCACAGTAGCTCCGGACTCCTTCCAGTGCAGTGAGCAGTGTCAGGAGAAGTGAAGCCACGCCCCCTTTTTATAGCACCAGCTGCCATAAAGCAGGTAAGTTTAAAGATCCCAACCATTTTGAAAAACCAGGGAGAAGGTATGAATATAAGCTAAGTGGGGAAGATGGGGGAGTACGGTGGCTCAGGGGGAGGAAGATAGGATGGATCGAGGGAGGTGGGTAGAATGGGTCAGGGTTTGGTGGTCAGTTGTGGGGACAGTCCGTGGTGGTGGGGGCGGGGGGGTGCGTGAGAAGGTGGGTGAGGACGGTAGTAAGGGGAGGTGGAGGGGTAGCCAGGGGGTCGGGAGGGTAGTCAAGGGGGGTGCGGGTAGTCGGAGGGTTAGCAGCTAGTCAGGGGGTCAGAAAGGTAGTTGGGAATGGGGGGTAGATGGGAGGGGGAGTGTAATTGGGGAAGGGGTGTGATCAGGGGGCCAGGAGGGTAGTCGGGGGAGGGGAGGTTAGTTGGGGTGGGGGGTGTAGTCGGGGAAATAGGGGGGAGTCAGGGCCTGGGAGTGTAGTTGGTGGGAGGTAGTCAGGTTTCAGTAGGGTAGTTGGGAGGTGGAGAGTGTAGTAGGGGGTCCAATGAAGGGTCTGGGCGTTCACAAATATAGTTACACATAAGTTAGAAGTTGTTTTAATTCTTATAATCTTTCCTGGTTAACTATTCTGCTAAGGGAGTCCGAATTATCCAAAGTCTTCGATTTATATCGGAGCATATTCGGAGATAGTTCCTAATGCAGGGTCATTGCCTAACAGAGATTTGAACTTCCTGGGCAATTCTCATGAAGTCTTTGCATGGAGACTTCCAGGGGTTACCCAGCACATCTTCTGGGGTACCTCTCTGTTACTATCCCTTCCCCCCAGGGACAGGAGGTTCCAGGCTATGGATTACGATTGGATATGGAAGTGGTGGAGGAATATATCTGGTTGAATACTTTTAATTTGGACAAATGGGGCTGGTCAATGCAGTTCCCAGAACATGGTCACTGAGCAGAGTTATATTGTCAAGGCTCCTCAATGGGAGAAGGACCTGGTTGCCATGATGTATGAGCCATCAAGGTTGATGAGATAGTTTTTGTACCCTTGTGCACATCACCTCCCACCCCCCCACAACGGGTAGGTGGAAAGGTTTCAGAGCAAGTTCATTAGTTGGATTTCTAGTTTAAGGACCTGGTGTTCACATGAGATTTTGAGAGATGTGGGATTTATTCTCTTCAAAGAAATTTGGTTAAAGACTTTAAAATAATGGCTCGGATCTTCTGGTCTCCAGATCGTCATGGGGGTAGTACAACCAAAGATGTGCATTGGGACCACACAGAAATCCCGATGCACTAACCTCTACAGAAATTTGAACTTGCAAGGGGCAATTCCCCGATCCCCTGACCCTCTGCGAACGTCTCTGACTCTGTCTCTGAGCGAGAGTCGGAGACTTCGGACGGTTCCAATTTATTTACCTGGATAGTTACCCAGGAAATGTTCAATGGAGAAATACTAGTCTAACTCCTGGGTAACTATACCACTGACCCTCCAGTCACTCACACTGATATCCCTCTCCCCATTCCCCCCTCAACCACCCTACCCAACTACCCCTCAACACAACCCGACCCAACTACCCCCTCCAAAAAGACCTGACAACCCCCACCACCCGACTACCCCCCTGACCCGACCTGACTAGCCCCAACCTGACTATCCTCCCTACCCAAACCTACAATCCCTTGACCCACCTACTCACTTATCTCACCCACCCTATCCATTTACCTCACCCAGCTGCCACCCTACCACCATGCTCATTCACTCATTCATCCACTTATCCATTCATTAACATTCACACTAGACATTTAAACTTACCATATGGCAGCTAGTGCCGTAAAAAGAGGAGCATGTCTTGTCTTCCCCCATTGACGCTACAGCACTGTGATGAAGTTCTCCAAGGATCGCTGCCCTTCACATTTCTGGAGAAGCCGGGCTCGGAGGACCCAGCAACAAATGCGGAGCACCATCGGAGCATGGAAAAGTTTGAAATGAGCAGCAATCCAACAATGATTGCCGCTCCAAGAAAGATCTGGGCAAACGAAAGGAATGGAGAATATACAAACACAAAATAAATAGGAATAGGAGCACCAGAGAACATCAGTATAAGTTTGTATGCATAGAACGAGGCTACACACTAGGAGGTACTTCTTAAGTACTGAGTATTCCACTTTTGGAACAAGCTGTCAGTAAGTGTGACAAATGCAGTATTGCTCCCCATATTCAACAGTGAGCTGGGTAAGTTCTGCCTTAGATGAACTTAAGAGGTTCCTCACCCAATGGCTCAGCAAGTACATACACTGCCCAGTTGAAAGTCAGCCAGAAAGGCTCGGACGGTCTCAGATTATTCTCAGTCTGTGCTCAATGTGCTGAGCAGAACTAGGGCCACAACCAGTCAACCTGATAAGCATTCAGCATCCACAAAAAAACCATACAAGCATGAACACGGCAATGATAGACTTGGTCTTGACGGATGGTCTTGGCTGTGAGGCTATCTTTTGTCATGCAATTCACTGACATTCACACTCCAAAGCTGTCCACTTGGTACCAGATTCCCAGCATCCACAGAGTAATATTACAGAATTTTTGAACATTAGAAAGGGGAAAAATTAAGGAACAAGCAAATAAGACACAAATGCAATGATAATTTAGGATGAACCAAGAATACTTAACAGTACAATGAAATAATTATAACCAGTTACAAACAGCACAACCTAGGATTCTACACCATGACTAATAGAATAGTAAACAAATTATGTCTGTAAACACTAGATAGAAAGTATAAGTGTGTGCCTTATGGGAAAAATGTGTATAATAGAAATGCTAGCCATTTAAAGATTACTCCTGGGTCAGATTGTCAAAACCTGGCCTGTGAAGTACTCACAGGTACTTCAAAATAGTATAATCTAGATAAATAAAAGCCATTTGGATATTCCTACAGATTAATGAGTGGGTTGCTTAGCACCAGACAAGACACTAAATCATGACACCTGCCAATAATTATCTTGCTTAAAACCACCAGGCAGATTAAGCAAAATATGATTAAGTAAACAACTGTTTCTAAAAATTGGTTATCAAGAAAAAAATTTGATTTGTATCTCGCTCTCAAGTTAGGGATATAACAGAGGGTATGGCTCTCTGAATGCATGTGCAGGTGTTCAATCAAAATATGGTGTCATGTGGCAAAACGTACATAAGGAAACTGCGTCAGGGAACTATTCAGATAGAAACCCATTCACAATCTCTCCTTACAAAATGAAACAATTGACAGAGTGAATGATTCTTTGAAAGAAGAAATAAATATCCGAGTCACACCTCCATACAGACCAACCAGAGATGATTTTAGTCCACAATAAAAACAGAAAATGTGGGAAATACCCAGCAGATAAGGCAACATCTGCAGAGAAAGATTTTCTGATGAAACAACGTTGATCTGAAACTTTAATTCTATTTCTCCCTCCACAGATGCTGCCTGACCTGATGAGTATTTCCAACACTTTGTTTTTATTTCAGATTTCCAGCATCTGCAGCATTTTGCTTTTGTATTATTTTGGTCCACTTAGGCACAAATCATTAATGTTTTCTGTAAGGAACATGACGTCTTGAACACTAAAAATTGTACCAGCAGTTAGGACTGTAAAACAAAATTATTTCAACAAATATCACCCTTGGTAACAGACCAAATATCTCTCCTGAAATACAAGCCTAGGTGTTATGTAATCCCTACATAGTCTTGGCATCCATCCTGAAGCAAGGAGCATAAAAATAGACACATTTTGCTGGATTTTCAGTCAGGAGTTGGGAATCTGGTGGCTGGGTCATTTCTGGGCCCAATGATGCATTGCAATTTACACATGAACGTACGAATTAGGAGGAGTAGGCCACTTGGCCCCTTGAGCCTGTTCTGCCATTCAATAAGATCATGGCTGATTTGACTGTAATCTCAACCCCACTTTCCTGCATACCCCTGATAACCTTTTATCCCCTTGTTTATCAAGACTCTATCTAGCCCTGCCTTAAAAATATTCAAAGACTCTGCTTCCACCGCCTTTTGAGGAAGAGAGTTCTAAAGACTCACTACTCTCACTGCCGTAGCTGGCCCACAGGTGAATTTGGTATTCAATACGGAGCGGCAGGCTCAGAGAGGAGGCATGAACTAGTTCTGGAGCCACGACAAGGCTTGCTGTTGTCTGGAGGAATGGAGCAAGCCAGGTAGCAGAAGGCCAGCAGCCTCATCATGTAACAAGTGGCCAAACACTCACTTGTCTAGAACTTGAGCTGCCCTGCTCAAGCGATGGCAATTTTGTGTTGCCAGCTGAGCACCTCAGTTTGACTCCCCTCTTTTTAAATCAGCAGCCACAATCAGTAATGGCTCCCCGCTGTGTGTCTGACAGCTGTGCACTAAGTTGGCCCAGAATGTTCGCTCTCCCTGTGTCGTCATCTCTGAAAGTTTGATTCTGTCCCTCTCCAGCCTGTTAACAAAATCTCCAACGAGATTAACAGCAAGTTAATGAGAGGCATGTGGGTTGCCAGCAACCTCCTATTCCAACCCCCACCACCATTACACCGCTTCAAGGAAGTGTCAGAAAACTGACTCCCCAAGGGAGTTTGCTATTTTTAGAGAGTACCCACACCCAACCTCGCCCCCACGGGTGATTAAAAATTCAGCTCACTATTACAGCAGCATCCTAAATGAATGATTTTGCATAGGTTAAGTGTTACTTCTTTCTTTGTCCCCTTTAGTGCCATTTATATAAAGAAAGATCCTATTTTCTATCTAAACTACCTTCCCTCTTTCCAAGATTTGTGTATTTGAACTCCTAATGCCTCGAGTGCCTCACTCCTCTTTATATTTTCTTTCTCTATTCTTCCTGCCAAAATGCATGACCTGAAATTATAATTCCAGTTGTCCAATCTACTAGTCCCCCTGACCCCTATGAATTACTTAGAGTTCCCTCTACAGCATACCCTACCCATAACTGACCTGAAAGATTAGCTCTGTTCCACTGTTCCCAGGTACGTCTTGGCCTGCTGAAGGTTTTCTAGCATTTTCTTTTTTATTTATTCCCTACTTTTAGTTCATCTACAAATCAATATTGTGCTAATTATTTTGGGGTGTTTTGAACATATGGCCTGCAAGCGATTATGGATGTAAATTTCTTATGAAATCAGGTGGAGGATTGAAAGTTCATTCAGAAAGACCCAGCACATCTTTATTCATGAAAAGTAAAAGGGCAAAGTTGCTAAAAATAAGTGACTGGAAGATTGATAAATGTGCCAAAGGGAGGTGGTTCAGCCATTAAAACAGTCATCCACCTTGGTTTGATGCACTGAGGTTGGTTATAATTCTCGAGAGGAAATCAGATATAAAGTTCCGTAACACACACATTCACTTGCTAACAATCCTTAGTGTGCTAATAGCTACACTAACATCCAATTCTAGATAATCTGTCATACTGTGGCTCATTTACACTTGCTCAAAGTGATATACATTCATACACAGGGATACGTTCTCTGCAAACAGAAGGAATGTTCAAGCCTTGCACTTTGTTTGAATTGGGGAGCCTATAGTTACTTTCTCCATGGCAATACCTTGGCCAAACAGAGTTAACTTGCTAACCAATCAGCACCCCTTTCTCCTGTGGCATAAATTGTTGTGATCATTTGAAATTTGGCATTCTTGCATTTGTCTTGATGAGTGCAAGACAATAAGCTTTGGCAATAGGTCTCTCTTTTCAGCAACATTCATGTATGATTAGTGTAGCTGAGTACTCAGAAACCCATACCGCAAAGGTGATAAATGGTTTAATTCATTCCCCTGCTGTTTCCCATTTCTTTACTATTCTTTTTTTCCTCCTCTTACTGTCCCTTTCTGCTTCACTCCATTTTGGATCATCGTTTCCTTGGAATAGGAGGTGGTGGATGCTTGGCAATAGAATCGAGTCACCCAACAGGTGCATTTGGGGAAACGAATTTAAAGGAAATTCTCAGCAGTTCCTTTAACATCTCTTTCCCAATCCTCCTGTATCCTTTCCATTGCCTCACCCATCACATATCTTCCCATTGTCCATTCCCTTATCACTATGCCCTGCCCCTTCTTGCAACTACCCTCACAACCCCAATGCCTCCCCACCCTGTCACATGCTTCATTTCTTAATCCTCCATTCACCCGCCCCAGTCAAACCTGCTCCTGCCTTCCAGAGCAGATGATGAAGTGGGTGGGGGGCATCCCCACACCCTTACTTTGTCTCATTCCCTCCAGCCATCCTTCATTATCTGTTTAACATCAAAGGAGCATTGTTTGTATTCAAAATACAACTTTAGCAAGATAACTCAAATTAGAATGGACAAAGGAATCTCTCTTTCAGTAGATTTATTTGCATGTCTCCTTCTAACGTCAAAAATTAGAACCTGTTTCGCAGGCTTACATGATTAGTATTAACCTTTTTTGTCAAAACACAAATCAAGAAAATATACTGGCTTCAATATTGAACATGTTTTTGAAAATTGTTGTAACATCAAATGAAGAAGGCCCATTGCCTCTCTCCCCTTTAGTTTAACAAGCCCTGGGATGTTAATTGAATTCAAATCAAAAGCTACAGGTACATCATCATCACACTTGTCATTTTGTCTCACAGTCTGTTAAAATACTAAACTTAACCAGTAATATTCTTAAAAGTTGTTTCCTTATTTTTCAAAATTATTTAAAGAGAAGTTAGTGGGCACCAAATGCTAGAATCTAAAAAGCAACCCATCAGCACAACTAATTGAATACAACTGTAGAATATAGAAATGGTAAGAAAAAACATTAACTTATCGAGCAACTTTTGCATCTGCAAGATGCCTCAAACATTTTACAGCCAATTAAGTATTTTGAAGCATCACCACTATTGTAATGTAGAAAATATGGCAGCCAATTTGTGCACAGCAAGATTCCATAAACGACAATGATAAGATAATCTGTTTTGGTGTTGTTAGTTGAGAGATACATGTTGGCCAGGATAGGAGAACCAAGATAATATTGGCTTGCACATGGCAGAATATTAGGAGAACTCGACTGCTTTTCTTCAAAATGGTAGCACGGGCTCTTCTATGTCCATGTGAGAGGGTAACACCTTTGTGGTTTAACATCTCATCTCCAACAGCAAAATAATCCCTTAGTTTTAGCCTGGGTTTCATACTCAAGGCTCTGTAATGGCAGTCAAACACACAAACTCTGCATTAGAAGTGAGAGTGCTCCCCTCAAATACAGCTGACACGTAGATAGAATGAACATGATCAACCTGCACGATTTTCATTCAGCTCGGGGAAAAGCTACCATGTCCTGAGTTATTAATATAAAAAATAAAATGTTCCACTAAAAATAAAAACTTTTAATAAAGACATCAATAAACACAAAAGACAATAAATGGGGCACATTTATTTCATGCTATTATGAAATATGCAATCTGATTTATTTTGTTTAAATCTTTAATCTGGACATTGAGAATTCCAAAATGTTATTTCACCACAGCTCCACCTACAGAGGTAACAGGTACTTGAGTTTTCAATAAAAAGTTGCATTATATGTACGAATTCTTTCTGGCCTCACTTCACACTGCCCCTGCCACGCCCTGCTCAACCTTACCCCACTGTCCCCACTCAAGGGAGTCAGATACACAGTGTTCATTTGTATGGTAATCCCTTTGGAGGTATCTGGCAGCGTTAACACTGGATGAGCCAACATTTTCCTCTTTCCCCTCTGCCCATTCATGAAGCAGCCTTTTGTTATGCACACTGGGGCACAGTAGCCAAGAATGGTACTTTTCTCAGCTGTATAGCTCCTTTGGTATGATTTGTTTTGTAAGTAAAAATCAGCTAAACACCTTCAGGATCGCAAGCTCGGAAATAACTGGACCAAATCCAAATTGGCCAGCCTTCCAGTAATGACACCAACACCAAAGTGGTGAAAGATCAGTACCAGCAGAGAACATATATTTTCACGTGGAAGGACATCAGCGTTAATTAACTGAAAAATAGGATTAGTGATGATCAGAGGACTGAGGGCAGAAAACATGTCCAATAATGTTTCAAATTCCATACAAAGCAGACAGGTAATCAGGCTAAGTAACCTAATGAGCAAGAACTGAATGAAAGAAGTAGTTAGTCAGTGACAAGTTTAATCTAACCTTGTGGCTGAAGATTTATTGTCACTGTATTATGAGGCTATTACTGTAATTGTAACACGTGATTCTTATCAAGCTACGATACACTTTAAAAAGAAATGTACAGAAGTATACAAGTGCTTTTATGCTTAATAATTGGCCTTTCCTGGAAATGCTCATGGGTAAGAGTGGGTATGGCTAGGAAATGGACCAACAGATTAATAGGAACTGAGGGTATTGTGGGGTTAGCAAATTATATTGGGAGAGTGAGCATCTAATGATCAATAAGAATATGAAAAATTAAGATCAAAAGAGTAGGGTCAGGTTGGGTAGTGGTAGAACACTAATAAGATTACAAACATTTTTGTTCACAGTGTCATGCCCATTAAAAGCACATCATATTCATAACTTTTAAAAACTGACCTTGACTCAGTATGGGCAAGCTGTTCAAAATATTGGTTTAAAAGATCACCGAGTCCACAAAATGGCCACTGAACATCAGGTGATTCTATATTTCAGTCAAGGAACTAACTCACTGGGCGGAATCTTCCAGGCCCATCAACAGCAGGAAGCTTTACAGACAGGGGAACATAATTTGGCACTGAGGCCAAAAATCAGTTTCCCATTGTCGGGATGAACTGTCAGAATTCCGTTCTTGGGACTTTCAAGACAGATTAAAAGTGCGGGTCAAGCTTCCCGACGAACTCTATCAGAAAGCCCTTTTCCATGCATTACCACGTCATGCATGATCATTGAAAGGCCAACTCACCAGAGTTAAGCTCCTCTTCCAAATTAACTTCCCACCAGTGAGAAATTAAAATATTCCCATTCAGGGACTGCAGGCAGGCGGAGAGCCCAAGCGGCCTTCACGTTTTTCAGGAAACCTCATCCATGAGTGGGATGAAGTTTCCCGAAGCTTTTTTAAATAAATAAATTACTTTTCATAAATATAAAAACATGTCCCCACTCATGTGACACAGTCACATGAGGGGACGTTTAAATAAATTTTAAAATCAATTATTTTTTTAATCCATTCAATCTCCCTGAGGCATGGAGCTGCATCAGGGAGATTGCTGTGCTCTTTAGCGCTGGCCCCGACTCTCCCTCCTCCCCCCGCCCACACAGGTAGCACTGGCTGCGTATTATGCTGGGTGGGCCTTAATTGGTCCGTCCGTGTAAAATGGCGGCGCGCAGCCGAACACAGGTGGCGATTGGCTCTGCACTCGCCCCCATCCGCTCCTGCCCAGCCCACTCACCATAGGAAAAATCCTGGCCTTTAAATAAGAAATACTGTCTGCAGAAAGACAGAAACATGGAAAATGCAGTAACATCTATGCTGGAGAAAGATCTGAAAGCTGTAACATTGTATGATCACCAAGGCTGCCCCATTTCCGGTCCACCAAAACAACAAACTGACCCCCCTGGTAACGAGACCTCAAGAAATTGACTTTGTGATCCACAGAGAGTCCAGCATTTTGAAAATGTTTCCTCTTGTGGGAGAATCTATAAGTAGGGGTCACTGTTTAAAAATAAGGGGTCGCTCATTTAAGACAGAGATGAGGAGAATTTTTTTCCCTCAGAGGGTTGGAAGTCTTTGGAACACTCTTCCTCAAAAGGAAGAGCAGAAGCAGAGTATTTGGGTATTTTTAAGGCAGAGCTAGATAGATTCTTGCTTAACAAGGGGGTGATAGGTTATCAAGAGCAAGCAGGAATATGAGGTTGAGGTTAGAATCAGATCAGCTATGATCTTATTGAATGGAGGAGCAGGCTCAAGGGCCAAGTGGCCTGCCTACTCCTAATTCATGTGCCCATATGTAGAAAATCCTGCAATCAACTTCTGCATATGACTTCAGCTATTGAAATCGGGTGTGAAGAAAACCCTCCATCAGGCCTGCAACGTACTCCTTCCAAGACAAGACAGCGACGTGAGTCATTAACTATTCCTTTCATTCATAGCTTATAAAAGTGCACTACTCTCTCCAACTTTCCTCAAGTGTATTTGTGTGGGTGGATGGGCGAGGGGATGACATAGCATTTGATTTTGGGGTGAGTGCTTAAATAAACAATCATTTTTCTTTGTTTAAAACCACAAAAGCTTGCTGCTGGTTATTCAAATCACCCACACACTCAGTGAATAAAAAACGCACAAACGTATATCTTCATCCCAAAAATTCACTGATTATGGACGGTTGGGAAGGTGACAGGGAATTCAGTAGTTCTCACCTTGTCCATAACAACAGAAAAAAATATAGTTACTGTACATGAAAAATAATTCTCCCAACTGATTGGCAAGCGATAGCAGGAATACAGCATAGAGCATTCTCACAGCAGAAATTCTCACTCACCCAGGACAGGGAGGTGGAAACCAGAAGAGATGATGAGAAAGGGGGGAAGGTTCAAATTCAGAAGACTGACTTGAGTTGTGTCAGCTACAATAGCATTTGCAATTTGGAATAAGGTGTTCAGAAAGACACCTGGTCAGCAGAGCCTGGTTGGACATAACCATTGAGCAGTTTGAAACCTCAGTCTGAAGCTAAGTTTTCAAAGAAGACAGCACTTCAGACTGTGTGTCAGCTGTGACTCGGCGGGCAGCACTCTTGTCTCTGAGTCACAAGGTTGTGGTTTCAAGGTCCACTTGAGCACAAGAATCAAAAACTGACCTTCCAGAGCAGTACTGAGGGAATGCTATGCTGCTGAAGGCGCTGCCTTCTGGATGAAATGTTAAACAGAGAACCCAACTGCCCCCTAGGGGCATGGTAAAGATCTCATGACAGTATTCAGAAGACGAGAAGGAGAGCTGTCCCTAGTGGCCTAGCCAACATTTATCCCTCAATATATATTGTAGAAAACAGGTTATCTGGTCATTGGTGGGAGCTTGCTATGTGCAAATTGGCTGCCATGTTCCTGTATTGCAACTGTACCACACTTCATTGGCTATAAAGTGGTTTGGGATGGCCTGTGGTCATAAAGGGTGTGACATAAATGCAAGTGTTTATGCCTCTGCCTGCTAGAGAGACAAAAAATGATGTGAAAACAGGTGTGAGAATGGATTTTTAAAAATATTTTGGGAGAGTATTGTGCTGGTCTGTGAAGAAGGCTGTGTTTATGTTATGTATATGTGTGAGACTAATTTAATTAGACTGAAGACAGTCAGACTGCAAGGTTTAAATCACCAAAGGCTAAAGGTGTTAAGTAATGTGTTAAACACATTGTTAGGCATTTATTATAGACCCCCAGATAGTCAGTGGGAAATTGAGGAGCAAATATGTGCACAATTTGTGGAGGTGTGTAAAAACAAGAACAACAGGGTAATTATATTAGGTGATTTCAACTTTCCCAACATTAATTGGGATAGACATAGTGTTAAGGGCTTGGAGGGGATGGATTTCTTGAAATCTGCACAGGAGAACTTTTTAGGTCAATATGTAGAGGGTCCAACAAGGGATGGCGCAGTGCTGGACCTAATTCCGGGGAATGAAATCGGACAGCTGGCTGAGGTGGCGGTGGGGGGAGCATTTTAGTGATAGTGACCACAACATGGTACAGCTTAAAACAAAAACAGAATTACCTGGAAAAACTTAGCAGGTCTGGCAGCATTGGCGGAGAAGAAAAGAGTTGACGTTTCGAGTCCTCATGACCCTTCGACAGAACTAGGCGAATCCCAGGAAGGGGTGAAATATAAGCTGGTTTAAGGTGGTGGGGGGTGGGGTTGGGTGGGGGGAGAGAAGTGGAGGGGGGTGGTGTGGTTGTAGGCAAAAGCAATGATAGAAGCAGATCATCAAAAGATGATGTCACAGACAGCAGAAAAAAAGAACACATAGGTGTCGAAGTTGGTGATATTATCTAAACGAATGTGCTAATTAAGAATGAATGGTAGGGCACTCAAGGTATAGCTGTAGTGGGGGTGGTGGAGCATAAAAGATTTAAAAATATTTTAAAATAATGGAAATAGGTGGGAAAAAGAAAAAACTATATAATTTATTGGAAAAAAACAAGAGGAAGGGGGAAGAAACAGAAAGTGGGGTGGGGATGGAGAGGGGAGGTCAAGACCTAAAGTTGTTGAATTCAATATTCAGGCCGGAAGGCTGTAAAGTGCCTAGTCGGAAGATGAGGTGTTGTTCCTCCAGTTTGCGTTGGGCTTCACTGGAACAATGCAGCAAGCCAAGGACAGATATGTGGGCAAGAGAGCAGGGTGGAGTGTTAAAATGGCAAGCGACAGGGAGGTTTGGGTCATTCTTGCGGACAGACCGCAGGTGTTCTGCAAAGTGGTCGCCCAGTTTACATTTGGTCTCTCCAATGTAGAGGAGACCGCATTGGGAGCAACGAATGCAGTAGACAAAGTTGGGGGAAATGCAAGTGAAATGTTGTTTCACTTGAAAGGAGTGTTTGGGCCCTTGGACGGTGAGGAGAGTGGAAGTGAAGGGGCAGGTGTTACACCTTTTGCATGGGCATGGGGTGGTGCCATAGGAGGGGGTTGGGGAGTAGGGAGTGATGGAGGAGTGGACCAGGGTGTCCCGGAGGGAACGATCCCTACGGAACGCCGACAGTGGGGGTGAAGGGAAGATGTGTTTGGTGGTGGCATCATGCTGGAGTTGGCGGAAATGGCGGAGGATGATCCTTTGAATGCGGAGGCTGGTGGGGTGATAAGTGAGGACAAGGGGGACCCTATCATGTTTCTGGGAGGGAGGAGAAGGCGTGAGGGCGGATGCGCGGGAGATGGGCCGGACACGGTTGAGGGCCCTGTCAACGACCGTGGGTGGGAAACCTCGGTTAAGGAAGAAGGAGGACATGTCAGAGGAACTGTTTTTGAAGGTAGCATCATCGGAACAGATGCGACGGAGGCGAAGGAACTGAGAGAATGGGATGGAGTCCTTACAGGAAGAGGGGTGTGAGGAGCTGTAGCCGAGGTAGCTGTGGGAGTCGGTAGGCTTGTAATGGATATTGGTGGACAGTCTATCACCAGAGATTGAGACAGCGAGATCAAGGAAGGGAAGGGAAGTGTCAGAGATGGACCACGTGAAAATGATGGAGGGGTGGAGATTGGAAGATTGGAGATTGGATTAATTTTGCTTCCGCATCCGCCCTCACGCCTTCTCCTCCTTCCCAGAAACATGATAGGGTCACCCTTGTCCTCACTTATCACCCCACCAGCCTCCGCATTCAAAGGATCATCCTCTGCCATTTCCGCCAACTCCAGCATGATGCCACTACCAAACACATGACACTATGAAGTTCTGAAGAACAAAGGGACCTTGGCATGTGTGTCCATAGATCTCTGAAGGCGGAGGGGCATGTTAGTGGGGTGGTGAAAAAGGCATATGGAACATTTGCCTTTATCAATCGAGGCATAGATTACAAAAGTATGGAGGTCATGTTGGAGTTGTATAGAACCTTGGTGAGGCCACAGCTGGAGTACTGTGTGCAGTTCTGGTCACCATATTATAGGAAGGATGTGATTACACTGAAGGGGGTGCAGAGGAGATTCACCAGGATGTTCCCTGGGATGAAACATTTAAGTTATGAAGAGAGGTTGGATAGACTTAGGTTGTTTTCGTTGGAACAGAGAAGACTGAGGGGCGACCTGATCGAGGTGTACAAGATTATGAGGGGCATGGACAGGGTGGATAGGGAACAGCTCTTCCCCTTAGTTGAAGGGTCAGTCACAAGGGGACATAATGTCAAGGTGACGGGCAGGAGGTTTAGGGGGGATGTGAGGAAAAACTTTTTTACCCAGAGGTTGGTGACGTTCTGGAATGCACTGCCTGGGAGAGTGGTGGAGGCCGGTTGCCTCACATCCTTTAAAAAGTACCTGGATGAGCACTTGGCACATCATAACATTCAAGGCTAAGGGCCAAGTGCTGGTAAATGGGATTAGGTTGGTAGATCAGGTGTTTCTCACGTGTCGGTTCAGACTCGATGGGCCGAAGGGCCTCTTCTGCACTGTGTACTTCTGTGAATGGGATACAAGTAAATAGATCAGAGCATTTTTAGCTAAGTTGAGAGGTTGTTTGAATTTCAAAGGAAATTGCTTGCACCTTGCAGGAGTTCATCGGTAAACAAGTAGTGGGGATATCATTTTTTTTAATTAATCCAAAAGCAAAGACAAGATGGAAAAAATAAAGCTCTTACATTTGGAAGAGTTTGAGTTTCAGGGGGTTGTGAGAACAATGGGTTTAAAGATGAAAGAGGAAACATATATTTAAGGAAAGGTTGAAAGCTGTATGGGAGTGGCTATGTGAGATCTTGAAGAATGTACTTTGCAGTAGCCATTTCTAGCCACCCCAGAGAAGTATCCGTTGGTTCCAGAAAGCAAAGTTTTGTTACAAGCCTTGGAATTCCATTGTTGAGTAAGAGGGAGAGAGAAGCTTGTGACATAACTCCCTGAAAACAACAGTGGGTAACTTATATTACTGGATGTTTTATGGCTTAAGAATCTATAGGGGCGGTTGCCTGTAAAAGGGCATTTATTTGGGCGTGTAGCTAAGTCAAAATCTTCTGGGAAATGTTATAAGATTAAATTTTATTGTGCAACTGTAATCTTGTGTTCAAATTTTCTTTACTTTTGTTAATAAATGTTTAAACTTAATATTTAAAATCTCCAAAAGTGTTATTGGAATATTTACTTCTGACTTCAGTACACAAACCTTCTTGTGACAAATACAAATTGCAGAATCGTTGTGATAGCCTGACAAAGTTTGCCTTTGGAATTTGGTCAGCCCAACAAATACCGCCTGTCATATCATAACACCTGGCCACAAGTTATGGGGGAGGTGGGGGAAAGTATTGGGAAAAAAATCTTTCATTTAAAAGACAGTTTCTCCCTTGACAATTATTTTGTTGTTTATTTAACGGTAACACCTCAAACCGCCCTTGTTCATTTCATTGTACATGGTTCAGAAAACTGAGCAGTAGAGTGTGTTAGCAAATTGTTTTTTCCTCTCTGGAATCCAGTTTCAAGTCAACCCCAGGTTAATTATATGAAGGTTCTTTCTTGCTGCCTGCAGTGAGAGAATAAGGTGACCTGAATTTGGGCAGTTACAATCAAACTGCCACTCAGCAATCCAATCGCGACCACTGAAATTTATTTTATAATCATGGTTTCTAGTTTTACTACCCGTTTACATAACTTTCGTTACTCAATCTGCCCATTTGCAAAATCCCTATGCATCATTTTCAATTTTAATCCTTCCCTCTGAAGCTGCTTTTCCACCCCTCCATCTCACCGAAACCCTTTCCCCCCCCCCACCCAACCCCTCCCCCCCATTTGCAGTCAAATTAATATATTTAATCAATTCCATTACCTCAACCACCCCACCCATAACATTCATCCCTTGTCATCCCCATTCAATCCTTCTCATGACAACCCACCAATGTCATCTCATTCCCATCCTTCCTATGACGCATCTCTTATGCCATCCCATCCATTCTTGCTATGCAATCCCCATCCCGCCTATGTCATCTCATTCCCATCCTTCCTATGACGCATCTCTTATGCCATCCCATCCATTCTTGCTATGCAATCCTCATCCCGCCTATGTCATCTCATTCCCATCTCCATCCCAATTCCAAACCCCCCCCAAATTCCCCACCCTAATGCCCTTCCCATGCTGTTTCCCCTCCCTCCCCAATCCTTCTGGCCAGGTTAATTTTCCTGGTGGGCTCCCCTTATCGTACACTGTTCTTTTTCTCAAACAGATAGCCCCTGACCCCACTGCCACCCTCAACCAACCATTGGCCGCTGTAGATCACACACTCTAGTCCTCCATGTGCCCCCATACCTTCACATGCCACTCACCAAGTTAACTCACTAGCCAATGAGAAAACTGCTGACAGACAAAAAATAAAACTGTGCGTTACTCTTCCAAATTGGAGATCATGGGAGAAAAGGTTGATTGGTACTTCAATGTCAGTCATCCAACCAGCAAAAGAGTCAATCACTTTCCAATTTTCCACGAGAAGGATGTATAGCACGAGGATGAACATGTCAGCTGACCAATGCTATGAGTCTCGGGATCGGGCTGTTGAAACTGGGAGTTCATCTGATAAAATCTCCTGGAATATGTCCAACCAGCATTGACAGCTCTACATGCAAATATTGGAAATATATGACCCAGAATATTTCTAGTATCCCTTGGTGCTATGGTACGCAGGGGGATTGAAATTTTAAATGCCCACAGTGAATTAAGCCAATCACAGATTCAACAGTTCAACTATTCTGGCCACAAAGCACAACCGTGATAATAGTCAACCAGCAAGCAGTATCTTAAAGCAGAAATTCAGTGTGTTTATAAACCTCAATTACATGAGAAATAAAGTGATTGGTGTCAAAACTTGAAGTCATTGTAATGCATGACACTTGCTATAAATAATGAATCCTCTGCATTAGGGCGGAATCGTCCGTGCTCGCTGGCATTGGGTGTGTGTTTGGTGGTGCGAGGGGACAATATGGCGAGAAGGCCAAAAATTGGTTTTACAACATTGTGAAACCAGTTTGCGATCATCCGCTCCACCCGCTGATAGCAGGCTGCATTTCCCGCCATCGGACATCGGGAATCTAATTATAATACATCAGCATATCATTATAAGGTCAGCCGGACCCATGCCCACATAGATGGGAAAACACGCCAGTGCAGAACAACTCTTGACAACTGTGACGTGCAGAAGTTGGAACTTATCGGCAGTGCCTTGCTCACATCGCAGACATCCAGGGAGTAGAAGATGCTGGAGCCTGACAGCAAATGACACATTGGGGTCCAGAGGGGGAAGGGGTCTGGAGTGGGGGTTGGGGGGATGTCCAGGTGAACGTGCAAGGGAGGGGTCCGATGGATCCATGACTGCCTCCTGGGGAGCAAACTGAGGGTGGGCATGGTATAAGGGAATAATGAGAATGACCGAGAGCAGAGTGAGGTGAAAGGGTGGGAGGTGAGGGTGGGATGGTAGAAGTAGAAGGGATGGTGAGGGCAGTTGATAGGGACTTGGGAAGGAGGAGGTCAGGGAAGTTAACGTGGATGGGATGGGATTTTCAGGAAGTACCAGAAGCTGCTCATTCACCAGGACATCCCAGAAGGAAAAGGGTTGTGGCTGGTAGGTCATGGAGGGGAGGTGAAAGGTAATGGGTGTCAACTGTGATGGGGGAAGGGGGTGAGTGACTGGGGGAGGATAAAGAATGAGGTGGGGGGGGGGGGGGCAAAAGTAAAACTGAATGAGCACCATGCTGTCCAAATCAAAAGTGAAATGAGAGTCATGGTGGGCGAGATCAGGTGCTGCATGGGAGTGTGATCTGTGGGTGGGCGGAGACGCAGGTCATCTCAGATGGACAACTGAAAGCAAACCCAGCAGGCAGCATTCAAAATGCTCAGGACATTGAGGCAAGTGTGATATGGGAAAGATCCATGTGTGTGGGAGAATAATTGCACGAGGCTCTGAAAGGCCCTGCCACACACACACACACACACACACACACACACACACACACACACACACACACACACACACACACACACACACACACACACACACACACACACACACACACACACACACACACACACACACACACACACACACACACACACACACACACACACACACACACACACACACACACACACACACACACACACACACACACACACACACACACACACACACACACATCTTCCTCAAGAAACACTTGTGGGCTGGCTGCTCCATCTGCAGTGACAGAGGATGGGTTTGAGGGGCTCACAGGCAAAGGAGACTCGGACAGATTGGACAGCCTCTGAGATTCCTGCATGGATGACTCAGGGGTGTCCAGCTGCCACTCCTCCTCCCTACGGGTGCCCAAGGGCCCTGGCCTGACTCCTTGAGGGGAAGGAGCACCTGGAGGGACGTCAAGCTACCCCATTTCCTTCTCATGTTGCCACTGCAGGAACTCACCCATGGAGTGCAGGTCTGCACACATCTCTGCATTATGCTAGGCCAGGGCCTCCATGGCGTTTGCCATCTTCCCTATGAGACTTCCATACACGCACATGTGGACACACTCTTCCGACTCGCGAGACACTCTGTTGAGGGCTTCCAATAACTCTGCGTGATGTTCCTATGCCTTCTGTTAGCTCTCTAGGATGAATTAGTAGACCAAATCCAGAGGTCCATCATCTGACTCAGATCTCACGGATGCCTCTTCCCCAGCAGTGCTCCAAGTGCCAAGGAGCTCGGCTGAACCTGCCTCCTCCTGCTGCAAACTCGTGTCCATGCAGTGACCACCAGATTGCAAACACAAGCCTGTTCTAAATCTAGGTCCCACCATGGTATGTGTCTCTGTGCTGGAGGAGGGTTTGGGTAAGTGTTGTGACAGATCTTCCAGGCTGCTTATTTCTAACTCTTCAATGAAGGAGGTGTCCTCTTGCTTGGAAGTGAGGTCATCGATGGAGCTGAGGGATTGGCTGTCTGAGGGCGTTGGTCGCTTGGCAGAGCTCCCTCTGAACCGAAGTAGAGATAATTAGTGCATGGCAGTAGAGTCAAAAGCAGGAGAGAGAGCAGTCACAGTTACGTTGAGAGAGGGATAAAGTGGTGCAGGATCCTCAAGTGGGTGCTCACTGTCGCCACAGGCAGGATCCACATGCTCGCCAGTCAGCACAATGGCACACTCCTCAATGCGAATGAGGAGCCTAATGTGAGCCACTCCACCCCTGGTCTGGGACCACTCCCTGCTGATGTAAACCAGCTACTCCTGCATGAAAACAGGTGGAGTGTGTGTGAGCAGGACAAATGGCACTGCATGGAATGTTTATGTGGCAAACGGAGCCATGGACGACATGAGGACATGAGCTCCAGATGATATGAGCCTGATGGAGATGTGAGGGTGTGTGTGAGAGTTAGTGCTGTTGTTCCTTGAGGTGTGAGATCCCTGTGGATGTGTGACAGGTTTGCGAGTGTGAGAGTTAAGAGCGATGAGACCAGTGAATTACCTTGGCAGAACAGATGAGACCATTCGTCCTCTTGTGGCACTGGGTGGCTGCCCTCTTTTGCAAGGCACTGGCACTGGCCATTGCTACCACCACCTCCCATGCCAAATTGGTGATGCTGCTGCCCCTCCTGCTGCCAGAGCTGGGGTGGAGGACATCACAGTGGACATCCATGGCATATCCAAAATGCATCCGACGGACGTGTCACTAAACATGGGGGCTCAGTAGTTTAGCCTTTCAGGGCCATCCTGTCTTCCATGCAGCACCATGGGCTGGAAGCACTAAGAGCTGTGCACACGGCTGAACTTAAAATATGACGTCTGACGTGATGAAGCAATGAGATGATGGCGTGCTGGATGAATGAGGGCCTGCCCGCCATGGAAATGGCATGTTTCCCAGGAATGCACAAGTTAAATGGCAAGTTTGGGATGATACGGCGTGAAAAGCCGCCACTGTGGCCGACAGATAAAACATTGTTTTACCCGCTCATTACCGCACTTGTTGTGAATTTGGGACAATTCCGCCCTTAGGGTGAACAATGCCTAAAATAATCCCAATTCTGATCAATTTGTTTGGCATCGCCCCCTTTAATAAAAGCAAATTAATGCTGAAATGTGGAATTATGGCCTTTAGTCCAATTGACCAGCATTACCCTTTATCCTTGGAGGTCTTGTGCCATGGAAAGCGCCCCTGCCTCTGAGCTGGAAGCTCCAGTTTTGAGTCCCACCCCAGGTCCTGATAGCCAAGGAAGGTGTCTTTTTAATGTGGCCAAAGAGGTTGAGTATCAACCTGTAAATCCTTCCAACACAAGCCAATGGTGGGGCAGGAGTGGGAGAGATTTCTGGTCAGCCGTGTGATGGAAAGAATATTGGAACCTCTATTAGCACTATCCATAGCTCCAGATTACAAGGTGTAAGTTATCCTGGGTAGTGAATTTTAGTCGAACCTGACCATTTTTAGACCAGTTTCCTTTTATATTCAGTGTAGTAAAGTAACAAGGTCAAGGAAGCCATTTTAAGACCAACTTTTAACTGAAAAAGCAATTTTGTATTCCATATCCCATGGTTAATCAAATATACTATTCGAATAATTGTATTAATTAGTCATCAATCAGAAAGACATTATTAAATAAGTAATGAGTCTCAACTAATAATAATAATTGAAGATTTAATTAATCAGTAGTTATGTTAAAAGACTGGGCTATACTTTAAAAAGCTTTCTAAGCTAGTTTAAAATTCCATGCTGCAGTTTCTGTAAAAAGAAATGTACAATCAGATAACGATAGCTGGCACCTAGTTCTCCATGGCCGTGTTCAGACTTATTTGAAAGCAGATGATTATACAATGGCCTGGATTTTGCGGTCTGGCCCGATGTCAATGGATCTTTTCCTGGTCCGTCAAATTTTCCATCCTACCCGTGGCAATTCTCGTCATAGTGGGGCCAGAAACTCCTGGCCAATGAATAGAAGGTGTGTACAAAACCATGTACTAGGGATACATTGAACAGTCCCATTGTATTCTTACCTGAGACAATTAGTGCAAAGTTGGGGGAGGTGGTAGCATAGTGGTAATGTCACTGGACTAGTAATCCAGAGGCTGATACGGGTTCAAACCCCACCAAGGCAGCCAGTGGAATTTTAAATTCAATTAATACATTTGGAATATAAGGCTAGTGTCAGTAATGATAACCAGGACAGCTATCGACCAGTGTCCTATGGGAAGGTAATTTCCTGTCCTTACCTGGTCTGTGTTACATGTGACACCAGACCCACAGCAATGTAACTGAGTCTTACCTGACCTCAGAAATGGACCAGTAAGCCTCTCAGTTCAAGGACAATTAAGGATGGGTAATAAATGCTGGCCTTCCCAGTGATGCCCACATCCCATGAAAGAATAAACAAAAGGCTATAAACCAATCGAATAGATTTAATAATAAATTGCCCAATCATGGAAGGACAACTAGCTCATTCGAGCTGAGGTAATGACCTCTAAGGGGTTAAAAACCCGAGACACCAGAAGGCCGATTGCTAGCCGTGGGCACTGGGAGTCCCAAGGCAAGATTCTCATCAGAATTCTTGTAAAACAAAGGGTACTGAAGGTTACACTTCTTTGGCCTGATCAACCAATGAGGTCCTGAAGGTACTTTTCTTTTGAATAAGATTCTTTCAATTCACCATCTGAGAGTCCTGACTTACTTTATGGTCAAGAGTCTTGTTCCAACTAAAGTAATTGATTGAGCTAAAATGAATCACTAGTGAATGTAGTTGATTGCAATTGGGCTTAAAACAATTTTACTATTTTAATAAACCCACAAAACATCTTATAAACATTCATGTAAAAGTACATGTTGCCACAGAAACGTGAACTCCCGAATGAACTGTACAACACCACAAGCACCCTTAATCCTCATCACTAAATTCCAATTGTATTTTTGGTGTAGGTGAAAACTGACCCCTAATATTCAAGATAATGCTTCAAATTTTATTACAAATACAATAGATATCCATTCTGGTTCTACTTTTTAACATTGCTGCTTAAATATTTAGTTCCAGATGTTGAGAAAGAATCTCCTCCTTCAATGTGACCGATATTTAAGTTCCATTTATTCCATCATATTCTTAAAGTGACATTTGTTTCGTTTAGTAGATTTCTTTAACAATTTTTAAAAATTTAACCAGCTACTTTTGCTTCTCACATTTTTAAAATCAATCTAGGTATTGTGCATGTTTGTTGTGTTACCTGTTCTTGTTACTGTCACATTACTGTGTCAATAACATCACGATCACTGGTATCAGTTATCGGACCCTGTCTGTGAAGTGACGACCATTCCCAATTTAGAACAATAAAGGTTCCCTCAAACATTCTGGTATGGATCCAATGAGAATAATGTAACTTTGCTTGAAAATGAAATGGCTTTTATTGGCTAGACAAAGTGACCCCTCAAACGTACTATACTCTGACTGCAGCTTCCACCTAATGAATTAAACACAAGAGCAACAAATCTTTTTTAGTGCACTGATTATTACCATCTGATTTGAATGGGAATTAAAATTCATGAAGTACCAAGTATGCTGAAAACTAGGACGCTTACAAATCAGAGAAAGGTCATCTAAAGTTTGACAACTTCTGAAAGAATTCTGATAATAGACTGCAGGTTTGAAAATTTAATCCCAAAAAACTCAGGGCTGCCCCCTTGTTGCCAGCCTTCCATCCAGCTATGTTCAGGGGTTAAGATGTTTGGCTTCCAACAACCACAACCATCTTTCTTTGTGTTAAGTAACTTCAAATGATAAGTGTCATAATTACAAGATGCAAAGACGTTTAGGTTCATTTTACATTTTCGTTAAGATATGCAGCTTATTAGGGGCAATTTTCTGACTTCATATACCCAGCAGAGGGCCTCACCCATCAAGAGTGCATATTGGAAACTCAGGGCATGTGCCAGTTTAATACCAGTTCACACCTGAACTTGCATTTGAAGCAGACAATGAAAAATGAAAAAAGAAGTCACACAGCCACAAAAGACAATGGGCAGAATTGTCTACTCGAATTGGCGTCAGGCATCAATGTGGGCAGGGAGTGGAACAATATGGTGAGAAGGCCAAAAATCAGTTTCATGTCGTCATGAAACCAGTTTGCGATCATCCGCTCCACCCATCAATGGCGGGCCACGTTTCCCACTGCTGCACATCGGGTACATCATTTTAACACACTTACATCTCATAATAAGCCCGAATCACCAGAATCATCCACCCACATCAGCGTGACTTCACAAAGGTGTGCTTCACAACTGCCTTTAAAAGGTTTGCACCTGGTGACCTGAAATTCGAGGGGAACTCAAGAAGTGAGTGCACACAACCTTGTGTAGTGCTTGCGAGCATCACCCATAGGACATCAAGGAAGAGATGCCGTGCATTCACTAAACACACAGGCAAATGGCTTTTTCCCGACTGGCTTTCAGAGCAGTTCCAGTGCGGGTCAGGCCGGGGGGTGGGGGGGGGGGAAGAGAGAGAGAGAGAGAGAGAGAGAGAGAGAGAGAGAGTGGTTTGGCGCAAGGCAGCATAGACTGAAGGAAATACTCAAGCGCATGCTGTGGGAGAAGATGGGGGGTGAGGGAAGCAGCCATGCACTTGGAAAAGCTTGTCAAAAAAGTGAGCATTTTTCCACAGCTGAGACTGTTCAGCAGCAGCTCCATTGACATGCTTGGAGTCAGACCTCTGAAGTTTTTCGGCCCACTCAAGCAACACAAACACATGAAAGTGCCACCAAATGCTCCAGAACTTTCCATGCCTCAAGCACAGACTGCAAATTAATGTGAGTTTTATAGGACAGGAGAACAATTGGCCAACTAAGCAAGTTGTAGAATCCCCTTGCAAAAGGCGGTCATGGCACAGTCACTGGTGGAGGCACTCACAGCCCCTTGCACTGTCTTTATTAAGTTTGGACCAGTATCCATTATGGTCCAAGCTAACAGTGCAGCCTTGCAGTGTGGGTTACGAAAATATCTGTGCCTGAGCTGAGAGCATAGCATGCAGTCCAGTGGCAGAAGCAGCTGCCAATCCAAGTGCAGTGGAGTGGGGCGGGGTGGGGGGGGTTGCGGGGGGGTTGTTTCGGACAGCTATGAAGTGCACTACACACTGGCCATCCAAGTGCTGGCCAGTACTCTCCTACATGTGTGAAGGGGCTTTCAGACTTAACCAAGAGAGGTTCTCAGTGCACCTATGCTAACCCATGCATCTCTCTTTGATTCTGCAGGAGGAGAACAGCAGGATCATTGGGCCTGGTGATTTAGCGGTTGGTCTCATGGCTTAGAAGGGAGCAGAGAAGAAGAAGAGAGAGACAGATGCACCTGGCTCAGCAAAGAGAAGATCAGCTCCCTCAAGATGAAGAGGCAGCAGGGCCTACTGTGCACACAGCTGAAGATCCACAGAGAGGTGATGCTCATAAGTGCTTCACAAGACAGAGGGTCTATAGACAGCACTTTTTCATTCCTGCAGATCACTGAGAGCCGGTGGGGAACTGATCAGTCACATGTACAGGATGCAGGATATGGCATCATGGGGTCATGGAGCGCATTCACTGCCAGTGGTCTTGAAAGTGACTTCGGCACTCTATTTTTATGCCAGTGACTCCTTCCAGGGCAAAACAGTTGACCTGTGCAGGATCTTGCAAGCCTTCATGCACAAGTGTATCCAGGAGATCACGGGCACCATCTTCACATTTTGTACATTTTGCCCGGGATCAGGCAAGTCAGGGAGGAAGAGCGCTGCTTTTCCACAGATCTCTGGCTTTTCACAGGTGCAGGGCTATCGACTGCACTCATGTGGTGCTTAGACCTCCAGGGCAACAAGCAGTCAACTATGTCAACTGCAAGGACTTTCGTTCGCTGAACGTTCGGCTGGTGTGCGACCATCACAAGCACATCCTAAAGGTCTGAGTACGATTCCCAGGGAGCATCCACGACTCTTATAACCTTAGCAGGTCTCAGATCCCTGACGTCCTCCAGGGTCCACAGAGGCTGCAAGGTTGGGTCTTTGGGGATGCACAGAGGACATGACTAATGATGCCCGTGTGGTGGCCTCAGACTGCAACAGAGCAATGTTATAACGAGGCTCACACCACGACATGGACTTTGGTGGAGCAGAGAATAACTGCATTTCTCCTCCAATGAGGAGAACATCAAAGAGGATGATGGTGATGATGCCATCACACTGACCAGACGAGGCAGGTGCGCTCAGGAGGCCATCATGGTCTCAAGATTCATGGAGGATGATGATATGTCGTGAGGATAGTCCTGACATCATCATCATCATCTTGCATCTGTAAATATTTGACTCCTGTGTGGCTAATGGCAGCACACATTCCTTCAGTGCTCAGGCACATGTTATGGAGGCGCAGCAGAGACCCTAATAGTCACTATATTCCAGGAGGATGATGACGACATGCAGTGAGGACACTCCATAGATCTTCTGAGAATGTCTGACTCCTGTCTGGCTGAGGGCAGCTCGCTTGCGCTCTGTAATCAGGGTCATATCATAGAGACACAGCCATGTAATGTTAAATACACCGGATTGTTTGTCAGCCTTCAGCACCTGACATCTTCATGAGCACAACAACACTGGTCACAGATGCTTAAGAGATGGGGGGCCAGCCTCACCTCAAAAGCTGCTAAGAGCACATAGAGAGTATGAGAGAACTCTGTGACGCCTACCTATGACATTCTGGCAGCAATATCCAGCACCATCGAGGTGCAGGCATCAATAATGTGTCCAGTGAGTGTGAAGCCGGATCATCACTTTGGTCTGAAGGTTACACACTGCACAGGGAAGAGACCCTGGACTGAAACACCTGCCTTTATTTTGTGCAGGAACCAAGATTTCACATCTGCGTGACACGAAAACTGCTCATCAGAACAAGGAACCATAGGCAAGAAGGCATTCTTGGGAGTTTATTTTCAATAGTGAACATTATGTACAAGTGGTAAACACCCATGCCCAGGCTGTGCAACTACATCTCCTTAAGCTTCTAATCCTGCCACTACGACTTGGTGCTTCCCCCAAAATCCTCAGCAAAGCTGGAGGTAGCCTGCTGATGCTCTATCTATGATAACGTTGGCATGCGTCCTCTGGAGGGCTGAGACCTGGAGGGCCCTGGCCTGCTTTTGAGATCCTGCTGTGGGCCAGCTGTACCCTCCTTGGCCTGTGAAGATAGAGCTGCGGGGGTTACAGGAAGAGGGGATTTGGATCGGCCAGACATTTCGGGAGTCACCTGAGTGGATGGCCCAAGTGTGCACCTGCTGATCCTCCTCCCTATGAGTGCCCGAGAGCCCCTGGCTGGCTCCTTAAGAGGAAGCTGCAGTGAGATCGAGCTGCCCGGCAGCCCTCTCCATTGACACTGTTGGAGGCCGACTATGGCATCAGTGATGGAGTTCAGCCTGTGCAGCAATGCAGGATAGATGTCCTGAACCAAGGTCTCCATGACAGCCGCCATCCTACCAGTGCTGACCGTGGTGCATTGGCATGTCGGCGTTATCACCTCAGACTGAAGGTACATGGCCTCCTCCAACATGCTTTGCAATCTGATGAGTGTAGCTGACAACCATTCCTGATCTTCCCAGGCTTGCCTTTGGAGCTCCAGCAACTGAGGTATGACTGAGTCCAGAAACTAATCATCTGACTTGGACTCAACAGTCCTCTGAGTGCTGGCAACCTGTGAAGTCCCTGCCTCCACCTGCTGTGGATCAGACAGTGCGATGTGTTCACCAGGTTATGATCCCAAGGCTACTCTAGAACTCGGTCTAACCAAGGTGTGTGTCTCTGTGCTGGTGGAGGGTGTGGGTGAGCGCCAAAATGTGTCTTCATTTAGGGTACCATCAAATTCTTCTTCCGAGGTGTCTTCGGGGCTCGAGTCGAGGACCCGTCTGTTAGACCCCCTCAGCTGCTTCCCAGATGTGCCTGCAAAAGCAAGGAGAGATAATTAACGCATGGCAGGGGACTACGGAACAGGAGAATGCACTCACAGCAAAGTTGTCTGATGGATATTGCACTGCTGGATCATCACTTGACAGGGCACCGCCCACTTCTGCCGTCAGCACAGGAATAGTCCAGATCCTCGCCAGACAGCTGGATGGCTCTATTTTCAAAGTCTTTGAGGACATTGATGTCGGACATTCACCCACCAGTCTGCGACCTCTCCCTTTTGTTGTGTGCCAGCTTGTCTTGCATGAATAGAGATGGAGTGTAAGCAGGATGCCTGCCAGGCCAGGTGAAAAGAATGCCCAGCATGTGTGGGTGATGAGTGGTGTCATGGACGAGATGAGGACACGATCCGCAGGGCAGATGAAGGAGTGTAAACGGTGATGACCCTTGAACTGACAGTGAGTGAGATCCTTGTGGTTGTGTGATGGGTTTGTAAGTGTGACAGTTGGGGGTGTTGAGCAGAGTGACTTACCCTGGAAGAATGGAGATCATTTACCCTCTTATGGCACTGGGTGGCTGTTTTCTTTTGCAGGGCTCACTTCTGCATCGCACTTGGAGGACTGCCGGAGACCAGAGATCTGTTGAGCCTGAATTAGATAATGAGCCTTTAGACTCGGCCATACCTCAGTTGCTGGAACTGCAAAGGCAAGCTCGGGAACATCAGGAAGGGGTGTCCACCTTGCTTTGCCCAGGGCGGGGGTAGAGAACTTCACGGCAGGCCTCTACTGTGTCCAGTAAGTGCCCAAAGGAATTGCCGCTAAATTTGGGGGCAGCATGCTTCCTCCCTTTGGTAGCCATGACTTTCCAGCAGCTTCCGATCCCTTAGAGAGAGCTAACTCTATGCAGGGGCAACCTTTAAATACGGTGCCCGGATCATTGTAGGCCTGAGGTGTTAGCGGAGTGAGAGAATCAGAGGCCACCCCACCAGCAATCTGGCGAGTTTCCTATGAATGCATTATTAATGAGGCAGGACGCACCAAAGATGGTACAATACAGCACGAAAACCCGCCATTGCCGCCGGCAGGTAAAACAACTTTTTTCACGCCCGCTTTCACACTTAGTGAAAATCTGGGACCATTCCACCCAATGTGCAAAAGACCTCCAGCCTATTGGGTAGCAATTTCCAGAATTCTAATCCCCTACTCCCATTATAGCATCAGGTTTTTGTCCAACGAATCCAGTGTCTTCACAGTAAGCACTCATTCTATCAAACTTTACCAGCTGTCAATCACTGTTTCCAGGCTGAATGGCAAACACAGCTGTTGAAGTTTATTTCTCTTCACGAGCAACACTTTCAAGTTAAAATTACATAGCTGACATCTCCCCTTGTGTACCATTGACCAGAGACTTAACCGAACCAGCCATATCAAGAAGTGGCTACAAGAGCAGCTCAGAGGCTGGGAATTCTGCAGAGAGTGGCTCACCTCCTAATTCCCCAAGGTGTGTGATGGAATACTTTCCACTTCCCCCGATGAGTCAAAGTTTCCTTCCAAGCTTCTCTGCTTCTTTCTCAGTTTTTTTTTCCCCTTTTCTTTCCTTTCAGCTGGGGACTAGGCAGTCAAAAAGGTCACTGGTGGCTGTAGGCTAGATTTGGAGTGAAAAGTTGTGGAAAAAACATGGCCCTCAGTGACTCACTTTCCATTTCCATCCCAATCATATACTTGCTTATTCCCATTGTATTTCCACCCCTTTGACTTCCCACGGCTCATTTTTCTTACCACCACACCCTAATTGTCATCACTGTCACTATCCATAACTATTCCTCTTTATCTAGCTACTTGCTATCTTTATCCTCTCCTTCCACTTGCTCTGCTATCACTTTCACACCTTTAACTCTCCATCCACTTCCACTTTTTCCCCTCAAGGTGAGGTCATGAAATGCCAGTGGCCATTTCACCCTCAACCAGATTCCTCTCTCCTCTTCCCATTTTCATCCTGTATTTCCATTTGTCTCACCCAATGAGGCCTTGTTTGCTTTCACCTTTCAAATTGTCTTTGTAAAAAGACGACAAATTAGAATGAGGAAAGAAACTGCCTGCGTGCTTTTGTCTCTTTGTGACTTTCTCCCTGTCTCTCTTGTCCTTTCTCCCTTTTTCTCGTGGGATGGAAATTAGAATTTCAGCCTCTCTTACTTGTAAAAAGCAATAACTTTAAGGAAAGTTTTGGAAGATACTAAAGATAAATTAATGGATAAATTTGGACATGCTATTAAACATGTTATTTTTATTTTATATTTTGCTTATGCATTTATTTTTAGATATTTAGGAATTGGGGAAAAGAGCAGCTAGGTAAAAAAACAGAAAGCATATTGAGAGAATTGTGACACCCAGTGACCATGTTGCACAATGAATGGTGGTTGTATACATTTCTCATTATAAAGGTGAACAGAGTGATTATTAATGGGAAAAACTGACACACAAGATGGCACAATAATGTGACATCAAGAAGTCACATTCTCGTAATGTTGGTGATGTAATCTTTTCTCATGCAAACAGATGTATTTGTCATTGAGCTAGATGTGTTCACAAGACAGATATAATGTTAAAAAATAGTTTGGTTAGCTGATGCTTAGATTAGAAAAATATATAATCCACTATAGTCCTAGGGTTTCTGCACCAAAGCTAGGATACTCTGATCTGGTCTCCATCTCCTTTCTTTCACTGCCTTCCAACCTCTACCCTACCACTCCCCCATATAAAATGTTGTCTGACAACTAGTTGTAGAAGATGTTTACAAGTGTTTATGATCTACCTATGCCAGACACAGAGATGTTCCCAGTATGAATAGTTTAAAAAAAAAGGTATTTACTTTGCAATAAAAACAGAAAATGTTGGAAAAACTCAGCAGGTCTGGCAGCATTTGTGGAGAACGAAACAGAGTTAATATTTCGAATCCATATGACTTATTCAGAGCCGAAGAGTCAAGAGAAGAAGGGTCATATGGGCTTGAAATGTTAACTCTGTTTCTCTCTCCATAGATGCTGCCAGACCTGCTGAGTTTTTCCAACATTTTCTGGTTTTAGTTCAGATTTCCAGCATCCACAGTATTTTGCTTTTATTATCTACTTTGCAAGTTTCATGTTGGGATGAAGATAATTGTCACATACTCCAATGCTAATCTGGCAGTATACGTCTGGAATCAAGAGCCAGGAATCAATTATCGTAAAATCATGGAATGGTTACAGCACTGAAGGCAGCCTTTTGCAAGAGCAACTCAGCTAGTTCGATTCCTCTGCTTTTTCTCTGCCTTGCATAGCCTCAGTTTGATGCTGGATTGAACGTAAATCCAGTTTACTTTCTAAACGCACTTTACCTTGGTTTAAATGTTTGTAGACAGTTCTAAATTCTACTGCTGAAACAAAATTTTAAAAGGCATATTTTATTAACCTAAATAAAATGCCATTTCCAATATTACAAAGCACTTGCCCAATTGCGCTATATGTTGCCTCATAGCAAGCTTTAATACTGCTGACAGCCTGTGGTCAATGTTTTTAGAGCAGATTTTTTTGAACATAGAAATTAATTTCTTATGCATAGTATTTTGTTACTGTGCTTATGCACAATGCACCACAAGCTTTATCAACATTACTAGTTTCTGCACTTACTTAAAACCACTATTTAGCACCATGGAGAAGTCTATATTTGCAACAATTTTCAAGAAAACATTTGAAGTACAACCGTATATGTATATGATATACTATATATTATCTCTGAGGGGCCACAAGGATAAATCCAACGAATGGTTGGACGGATATTCCATGTTCTTTGCAGGGCACAGGTATCCCACTGTGCTTTGCAGCCAGAAATGTGAAAATAGAATGGAGAGAGGAAAAAAAATAAAGCACCTTTCATGGCTAGCGGACATCACAAAATGCTTTACACCTTATGAAGTCCTTTGTGTTTGAAGTGTTTGTAGTCACTATTGTCATGTAGAAACCGCAGCAGGCAATTTGCACATAGTAGGATCCCATGACAACAATGTGATAATCACCTGATAATCAGTTTTTGATTGAGGTATAAATATTGGCAAGGACACTGGAGTGATCTGCCCTGCTGTGGTAATCTGAGATGCAATACACCTTTAAGAGAACATGAGCAGACTGACCACATAATTGTATTACCCAATTGCTAAGTACCGCGGGCTACATTGTTAATCAGTAGTTTTAGAATAGGGTTTTGGTTTGAGAAGACACTTGTGTTAGTGCTCTGTTAGTTATGCTAATAAACAGCAAGTGCTTCATCTCACAATGGTCTCTTCACCTGCATCATCTTGATTACCAACTCACTCATCAGTAGATAGGCATGTAACAGTGTTCGCTGAGCAAAGCGACCCGATAGAAGGAACATAAAAACTGGCGATGAGGCAAAACGTGACCAGTCGATGACACCAAAGAAAGCCACAGAAATTAAAGAAGTAAATCATCCATACCTTGCAGATGATTGTAAGTACAGCCTTCATCACAGTTGTCGAAGTTATCTCCCTCCAGTATGCCACAGTTTGGCTGTATCGAACCATTTGATCAGACCGCCGATGACTGGTCACATTACATTGAACACCCTGCGCTCTTCTTTTTGATCAACAACATATCAGGAGAAGAGAAGAGGTGAGCGATCCTCATTTCGACGTGTGGCTGTCAAACAAACGGCCGAATTTGTAGTCTAGAGGCACCCAACATCTCAGATTCCAAGAGCTTTGATGAGCTGGGTAAATCTTGTGAAAAGCCACTTTCAGCCGAAACCCTTGGTAACAATGCAGCATTTTAAAATTAATTCAAGGTATCGCGTCCCTGAATAGACAGTTGCTTGCTATGTAGCAGCCTTAAAACAACTGACAGAGCACTGAGTTCTGGGACGTCGATTAACGACATGGTAAGAGACTGATTCGTCTGTGGGATTAATGAAGACTCCATTCAAAAAAGGTTGTTGTCAGAAACAAACTTCGACTTCATCAAGGCACTGGAGTTGGCGCTCGCAATGGAAAAACAATCAAGGGAGCACAAAATAGTGCCGTCCTTCACGTCAGGAGGGAAGCACCAATTAGAAAGAGCACGAAAGCACAAGGCTCCATGGAAAGGCCCGAAACAGCCACTATTAACAGACCAACAAAATGCAATGGTTTAACAGAGAAAACCTACAATAATAATGGCAGAAATGGAACCAGACAGCCTGCAAACAAAGAACAATTTAAAAGAATTGAATGTTTCTTCTGCCATCATAATGGACATATTATGTGACATTGTAAAGACAGGCTAAGCCAAAGCTTTAAGCAAAAAGTAGAAATCATGAAATCCACATAATAGAGGAATCAGAAGAAACAGAGTCACAAATTTACTCACTGTACAACTTAAAAATGTGTATACAGAGCCAATCTACGTGACAGTGAAAGTCAGCGAGAAACCTATTAGAATGGAGGTGAATACAAGGGCGTCCACAACAGCTATAGGGGAACATACATTCAAATATCTGAATAGAGGAGACCACCCATTATAATCTGGAAAATTCAAATGCTAAATTAAACAAGAACACTGATGACGACATATGAGTAAGGGGCATATCCAAGGTTCCAGTACAGTATGGAAATCAGTCTGTTAATCTCCCCCCTAATAGAGATAGCATGGGAGGGTCCAACTCTATTTGGTCGGAACTGGCTTAAGGAAATAAAGTTGGTGTGGACCGAGATTTTTCAACTCAGAATGAAAGATCTGCAAGGATTATTACAGAAATATGCCTCCATTTTCAGGGAGGAGCTTCAGGGGCTGCTGAAATCCATGTGGATCCTAAGGCAACACCCAGATTCATGAAGGTGAGGCCAATACCCTATTCACTCACTGCGAGAATACATTGATGGCGAATTAGACAGGCTGGAAAGGTAGGGAGTCTTACAACCCGTACAATTATCTGAATGAGCAGCACCCATAGTTTCAATACTAAAACCTGACCAGAGTGTGCAAATATGCAGAGACTACAAGTTGACAGTTAATGAAGTGGCCAGACTAGACAGGCATCCTATACCAAAAGTTAATGAATTGTAATCCAAGCTGTCTGGTGGGGGGAGGCGGGGGGGGAGAACCACCTATACGAAGCTCGACATGAGCCATGCTTACCAGCAAGTTGAACTAGAAAAGGCCTCTTGGGACATTGTGACCATCAATACACATAGGGGTTATATCAACGTACCCAGTTATCCTTCGGAGTCTCATCAGCTATTTACCATGGAAAATTTACTTCAAGGGCTGCCCTATCCTGTGGTTTATCTCAATGATGTCCTAGTAATAGGACTAACTGATGAAGGACACCTGGTTAACCTGGAAGAAGTGTTGAAGCTTTTCTCGCAAGCTGGAGTACGTTTAAAAAGAGAAAAATGTATCTTCCAAGCAAAACTATTGATTTACCTGGGTCATGGGATTGACTCACAGGGCCTTCATCCAGTAGAAGAAAAGGTGAGAGCTATTTGTGAAGCGCCAGCCCCGAAAAACGCCACAAAACTCAAGTCCTTCTTGGGAATGATGAACTATTATGGCTGTTTTCCCCCAGATTTGTCAACAGTACTGGGTCCATTATAAGGTTTGCTCAAGAAAAATCATACATGTTTGCTGAGCAAAGCAACTCAATGGAAGGAACATAACACCTGGTCTTCTTCAAAAATATGCCATGGGATCTTTTCTTTTTCTTCTTGGGCAGTCCTCCAGGATTCAGTATGATGCGATTGTCGTGAAGAGATATTGTCTATAATGTTATTGGAAATTATTTTTTAATTGGAATTGTAGTAGGGTCTGTGCCTATGTCTGAGTCTATTTGTATGTCCACGTGTGTCTTAATTGGATTAAAGCCAGTCAGTCTGGGTGATTTGATGTACAGTAGTTTGAGATGTAAATTAGATAAACATAAGGAAGTTAAAATGCAAGTGCAATTTGCATTTGTGAATAAACCATTCAAAAAGAATAGATGAAATCTTGCACCTAGCTGGGAGACACCAAGCAATGTGTTTATATTACTAAAAGAATTGGTGGAATGAGAGGATTATTGTTAGAAGAGGCAAAATTAAAAAGCCTAGCAATACAATGGAAAATTTAAATTCAAAGGGGAAGCTAGGTATAAACAGAAAGGAGTTTGTGTGTGAGAGCCAGAGGCATTTAAGATCTAACCAGCCTGTAATCCTACAACTATGTCTGCAAAGGAACCTCATTTTAAATTCATAAGGTCAAATGTGCTTTGCCTGGTGTCTGTTTAAAATATATGCGTTATTGTTCCCTTGATTTACTTGGGACTGATTAATTTGGAGATTTGTTCAAAAGTTAATATGGTAGTCATTTGCAGACGTGTGTACGTGCTTAATTTGTTGTTAAATTAATAAATGTTTAATTTAGTTTTTTATAAAAAACCTCGAGGCTTGGTGGTTTTATTCCTGAATTCAAAGCTGCATCTCAAATTGAAAATATAGTTCATGACAGCTGTTCAAGTTTCCCTCTGGGATTTAAACAACTCAGCCTTTACCAACTGCTGTGGCATAACAGTGCTTCCACTCCTGTTCTGTGTGGTTTAATGTGGCTAATGAGACCGGTGTGCGATCCACAACTCTACCACCTGTGGATCAGGTGGTGTTTGAAGGGACTGGTAAGTGAGCTGTTTGGAGGTGGATGCTGTGCGTTCCTTAGATGGCCTCTGCGTGCTCCTGTCAAGGTTCTCGAGGTGCAAGGTGTGTTTCCCAGGGCTCCCTCTCCATTTTGGGTGATTGTAGGCCAGGGATTCCAATGATTTGGTCTGCTGGTGGTGGAGTAGTGAATATTTTAAGTTGTGGATGGGGTGCTGATCAAACAGGTTGCTCTGCCCTGGATGGTAGCGAGCTTCAAGTGTTGCCGGAACTATACTCATCCAGGCAAGTGGAGAGGATTCCATCTCACTTGTAACTTGTGCTATGTAGATGGTGGATAGGCTTTGGGAATTATGGCAGGTGAGTTACATGCCACAGAATTCCCAGCCTCTGACCTGCTTTTGTATATTAAACATATTAAACATGTTAAATGTTTATATAGAGCTGCACTTTCTGCAAATGTCAAACTTACTTCCTGTAATATCCTTTGTTGATAACACCTAGGCCTGATTTTAACCCATTCTAAACCTGCCCTTGACAGTAAACAGTCTAACTCTGACTCACCAAAGAACAATGCTGTAGGACATGTGCTAATACAATACAAATGCATAATTATATTTCAACACTTCAGGAGATGCACAGACTGCACTCTCACATTTGGTGCTTTGAAATAGCACACTTGTCAATATTGTTCAGTCAGTGAATCAGGTATCTAATTTTAAATTACTTTTACATTGTACTTGTATTTTGGTGTCAGCAGTCACTCAGTTTGTAGCACTGTCATCTCCTAATCAGATGGCTGTGGGCTCAAGTCCCACTCCAGAGACTTGTGCACATGATCAAGACTAACACTCCAATGCAATACAGCATTATCAGAGATAAACTCCTCTCGATGAGATGTTATCCCAAGGTGCTGTCTATCTGCTCAAGGGTATGCACAAGATTCCATAACACTTATTTCAAAAAAGAGCAATAATTATCAATTGATACCTCAAACAGATGTTACTGTTTGTGGTACCTTGCTATTTGCAAATTTGCTCCTGCATTTCCCACATTACGATGGTAAACACATTTCAGATAAGTAATTCATTGGCAGTAAAGTGCTTTGGATGTCCTAAAGTCTTGAAAGACTCAAAATAAAGGCAGATTTTTCTTTCTTGTTTTGTGATGGAACAACAAGGTGCAATCAGAGACAGTCACAAATAAGGAAAACAGCCTGTGCAGTTGCCAACGAATGCAAGAAGGGAGGCTGAGAAAATTTGAACTTTGTTGCCAAAGGCCCAATCTGAAACATTCCTTTGTAGTGAAGGTCCCAGCTCTGGGGTTGGGTGGTGTGGGTAAGTGGGGGGAAATGAAGGGAGACAGTAGTTTAGTGGATTAGTAATCCAGAGGCCCAAGCTAATTCTCTGGGGACATTGATTCAAGTCCCATCGTGGAAGTTGGTGGAATTTAAATTCAATTAATAAATCTGGAATTAAAAGCTAGTCTCCATAATAGTGACCCATAAAACTATCACTCATTGTTGTAAAACCCATCTGGTTCACTAATGCTCTTAAGGGATGGAAATCTGCAGTCCATACTCTGTCTGGCCTACAAGTGACTTGAGACCCACAGCAATGTGGTTGACTCTGAACTGCCCTCTGAAATGGCCTCACAAGCCACTCAATTCAAGGGCAGTTAGGGATGGGTAACAAATGCTGGCCTTGCCAGTGATGCCCACATCCCATGAAAGAATTAAAAAAAAAGATCTACTGGACAGCAGGGTAAATAACTATCCACATTCACTGATCAATTTGGAATAGGCACATTGATTCTCGATCATAAATTGGAAATTATATCCTGCTTTATCTTCAAGACAAGGGAATTGTTGGAGGCACTTTCTAAAAACCCAACACAGAAAGCTTCCCATTTATGGGAACAATCATCAGCAACTGAATGCATACACTGGTCTACTAGCCCAGTCCCACTTATCATGTCAGCCACTAAAATGCTCTGGCATCGATCTGGCTTTTTCAAGTCTTGTGGTCCAATGCACAGCATGTTAGACCTGATTTCAGTTGCTGGTGACCAAAACTTCATTTGGTCTCACTGCATGCTGGGGTCAGACCTCCAGTTAATGCCGCACTCAAGTGCAGATTTTCATCGGCACGAAAGGCAGCTTAAGAGTCTTTGTTGCTGCAATTACAGGTAGAGTTCTTGCTGCAGCCACAGGCTTGAAGTGTAGCTGAACCAGCAATTACACTCCTGGGGTGATCAGGGAAGTCTTTGGCTCAAGTGGCCATAACTTTTGTACTGCTGTGATACTTAAGAGAATTGAAAGCCCTTTTTCATAAGGTCATACAGAATTTTAAACTACCCTCAAGATACAACTGTCCTAATTAAAATCTATAAAAGTATTTTTTTTACATGCTTTAACCTATACTTCAGGCACAAACTCAAGAGGTCACTGAATAATATCAATATTACACCATTAGGTCCATCAGGTTTGTGTGGGTGCATTTCTTCACATAAACCACTAGTCAGATCCCACTCTCCTCACGATTTAGCGTTCCTCTTTTTCCAAACACTTAATCCATTCTTGTTTTTAAACAATGGACTCTACGTCAACAGATTGCAGCAAATAGATCCACGTCCTCATCAAGCAAAGAAACTACTTCAAAATTCTTTAGTTCTTTGAGTAAATTTCTACCTTCTGGTCAACAGGTGGAAAACAATCTATCACAATTCACCTGCCATAATCCTGAATTCCAAACATGGTGGGGGGGGGGGGGTTGGTTTCTTTCATGTCCTTAGGATGTCCTGAAGTACTTTGCAGCCTATGATTTGCTTATGAAGCGTGTTCACTATTACGGAGGCTATTGCGACAGCTATTTTTGCACACAATAAGTTTTCAGAAACAGCAGATATGGCGAAGTGACGAGATAGCTGTCTTTTTTTGTGTTGTTGGCCAAGATAGGTCACTGTGGCCAAGGGGAAAACATCTGCTCATCTGCCAACAGTGCCTCGGAATTGGGCCACACTTTCACTCGCTCTGCTTGCACTGAAGTTTCAGCCTAGATTTAGTGCTCAAATCTGTCTTGGGGCTTGATTCCACAAACTTCTGACTTAAATTCTCTGCTCATAACTGAAGTTGCTTATCCCTGGTGACACCCTGGTAAACTAACACTGTACCCTTTCTAAGGCCTTTCCACCTTCCCTTAAGTGTACTGCCCAGAACTGTCCACTATACTCCAGCTGAGGCCTAACCAGAGATTTATAACATTCTCCTATGATCTCTTTGTTTTTACATTCTATTCCTCTATTTATAAACTTAAGTAACCCATATAGATTTTCAATCGCCTTAGCAAATTGCCTTGTCACATTTAAGGATTTGTGAATATGGACATCGGGGTCTCTCTGCTCATTTAGACTTTTCAAAATTATGCAATTTACAGTATACCATCTTCCTATATTTCTCCTTCTAAATTTTATCACTTCACACTTCTAAGCATTGAACTCCATTTGTCATACTTCTGTCTGTTTCACCAACCTGCCAATGTCATCCTGAAGCCTATAACTATCCTCATTGTGATCTATTATTGCCAAATTTTGTATCATCTGCAAACTTTATAATACTGCCCCCTGCACCAAAGAATAAGCTATTGATAATACTTGTCAAGAGTAATGGGCCTGAAATGGCAACTTGAGGGATACTATTACAAACTACCTCCTAGCCTGAAAAGCATTCCTCCACTGTGACCCTTTACTTCCTATCACAGAACCAATTTTGTATCAATATTGCCACTTTCCGTTAATTCAATGGGCTTCCAACATCTTAATAATCTTCCTGTGCCACACTTTGTTCAAGTCCATACATGCAACATCCACGGCGCTATCCTGATCAACGTTCTCTGTTAACTCATCAAAGAATTCACTCAAGTTAGTCTTTCACAAATTCAGTCTGGCTGTCTGATGAACCCATGCCTTCACCTTTTCCAATCTTACTGTGCTTGGTCCCTTCTTAAATTAGTTCAGCATGTTTACCTTCAATATTTTTTGGTCTTTTTCCATCATTTCATTAAACTGAATTGCATCACGGCCACTGTTAGCTAGATTATCTATTGTAACACATCCTACTTGCCCCAGAACAGATCCAACACTCCATCCTTCCTTGCAGAGTGAGAGACGTTGATAAAGTTCTCTGGTGCAACTATCAGAAATTCCTCTCTGTCCCTACCTTTATCATATATACCCCAGGCAGTACTAGAGTAACAAAACTCACCTACTGTGACTACTCTATATCTGTTACGTGCCAACAAATTTATTCATTTATCTCATTCTCAATGAAACGCTAAACTAAAAAAAACTCCCCTGCAATCTAAAAGCTCCCTCTTTGTTTCATCAATCAAGTCAAATGCAACCTTTCTGTTGATAACTGTAGCATTGTCCTTAAGTCAATACTAGCACTCCCCCCCACCGCCATCCCACACCCCCTTTATTCCTCTCAATCATTTCTAAATATTTGGTAACCCATATAATTAAGGATCCATTCCGGGCCATCCAGAGACCGAATGACTTGGGCCATTGTCAAATAAAGGATACAATTCTAAAAGGGGTACAGGAGCAGAGAGAGCTGGGTGTATATGTGCACAAGTCATTGCAGCTGGCAAGCCAGGTTGCAAGAATGAAAGCATACAGCACTATGAGCTTTGTTAATAGGGGCATTGAGTATAAAAGCTGGAATGTGAGATCAAACTCAAAACACTGGTCCAGCCTCACATGAAGTATTGTGTCCAGTTCCAGGTGCCACACTTTAGGCAAGATGTGAAGACAATGGAGAGAGTGCAAAAAAGATTCACAAGAATAGGCCCATGGATGAAGAACTTCAGTTATGTGGAAAGAGTGGAGAATTTGGGACTGTTTTCCTTGGAGATGAGAAGATTGGGAGGAGATTTGATAGAGGTATTTAAAATTATGAGGGGTCGAGACAGACTTGAGAATGAAAACTGTTCCCATTGGTGGAGGGATCGAGAACTAGAGGGCACAGTTTTAGGGTAACTGATAAAAGAAGCAATGGCAAAATGAGGAAAAACTATCACACAGCGAATGATTGGAGGCTGGAATGCACTGCCTGAGAGTATGGAAGAGTCAGGTTCAATCTAAACTTTCAAGAAGGAATTGGATTGTTATTTGAAAAAGAAGGATATGCAGGGTTATGGGGAGAGGGTGGGGGAGAGGCACTAAAGATCAATCGGTTCTGTGGAGAGCCAGCACAGATACAATGGGCTGAATGGCCTCCTTCTGCACTGTAACGATGCTGATATTCTGTGCTATCTCTCTGTCCTCTGATCATACTTCTGCTCCTTTCCACTATTTTTTGGTGTCACTTCCCCCATCAAACAGAGTTTAAACCCTCCGCAACAGTATTTGTCAACCTCTCAATGAGAACATTGGTCACAGCCTTGTTTGGGTGCAACCAATTCAACTTGTACAAGTATCCCTCTCACCAGAAACCTGTCCTAAAGCCACAAGAACCTTAAACCTTTCATTTCACATCACTTCTCCAAACATACATGCATTCACCTGGATAATTTTTCCTGTTTCTATTCTCACTAGCATGTGGCACTGGGAATAATCCTGAGATTACGACCTGTGAGGTCTTAGTTTTTAAAACTTTTTTTTCCTAGTTCCTGAATTCATCTTGAAGGACCTCACCACTTTTTCTACCTATGCCACTGGTTCAAACATGGACCATAATTTCTGGCTGTTCTCATTCATAGATATCCTTTGCCATGGCATAAAGGAGGCAACATGCCATTCAGGAATCACATTTGCACTTTTAGACTTGTCTGTTTATGCCTGCAAGTATTGACGCTCCTATGACTACTGCATTTCTATTCTAAATTTTTCGCTCTATACAGTCAAATTTCTAACAGCGTACGAGGTTTGATTCTTCCTCCAAGTAATAGTCACCCTCCCCGGTATTCAAAAATGAAAACTGGTTAACGAATGCCAATAACTTGAGGGATTCTTGCACTACCCCTCTGTCACCTATTCCCTTCACCTCCTGCATCTTCTGTAGCTTTGGAGTGACCACATTATAGAATACATGTTTGAGGAAACTCCCAGATCCCTGGCTTCACTGAGCTTAGAGCTTGGGTTTGAACAACTTGTGACACATCCTAAACTCATGGTTATCCAGGACAAATGAGGTGTCTTAGAGTTCCCAAATAGGACAGGATGCGCATGCAATGGATCCCAGCTGGTCTGCTATGGTAGTCAATCCACTGACCTCTAAACCACTAAAAGCCTGACCACTAAACACTTAAATCTAAAACCTAAGAAGCTCATATCTAAGAAACTAATGTCTAAAGTTAATAGGGACTGACCTCTAAAAGACTGAGATACTAAAATGGTACAAGATGCACTGCAGCAGTTTACCAATATTCCTGCAACAGCACCTTCCAAACCAGCACCCTCTATCACCTAAAGGAACAAAGGCAGCATATGGATGGGAACACCACCACCTGCAAAGTTCTCCTCCAAACCACACACCATCCTGACTTGGAAACATATTACAGTTCCTTCACTGTCACTGGATCGAAATCCTGGAATTCCCTTGCTACCTGCACTGTGGATGTACCTACTCCACATGGACTGCAGCGATTCAAGAAGGCAGCTCACCACCACCTTCTCAAGAGCAGTAAGCGATGGGCAATAAATGCTGGCTTTGCCAGCAATGTTCACATCCCGCAAATGAATTTTTAAAACAGTAAAATATTAACTAAAGAAACTGGGGATGACGACTATTAATCTAAAAGACAATGGACATATGTTTCAACAGTGCAGAACAAATAGTTTAATAAAGCAAACCAGCAACTAATATTTGTCTGCTGCCCAATGATTCACTCATTCTGCAGCAGCGGTGCCACTTTTGAATTTCTTTCTCTTATTGCCATGTTCAACTTGGGCTCTGTCTCTCTCTGTTCTCATTGGCTCTCCTGACCTTCGTGCTGGTTCTCTCATGGTCACTCTCTACACTCTCACTAAATTAGATGATGCTAATTGAATGATAATTATTAAATCTAGTCATGATATTCCATATATGGTACATGTAAAAATGCAGGTTTTGGGGCATAGAACACATGGTCTGCTAATGGAAGCCACCTTGTGATTGCCTACACAAGGCAAAGGGTATTGTAAGAAAGGCCGAACTCCAACTAGTAGGTTGCTACAAATGCATTAAACATTCAGAAGACAAACAGTAATTCACATGCTCAGCTGAGAAATCACATGAAACAACTTGATGTTGCTGATGCCAATGTTGGTCTCTATTGAGAATGGATATTTTTTCTTGTATCAATGGCATGATGTCTGTCAAATATGAACAAGGAAAGGCAAAGCAAATTTTCAGATGGTTTGCATTTTGTTATGGTTGCCCTGTATCTTTTTCTGTTGCAATCACAGCATAAAATGGACCTTAATGATTTGGAACAAATAAGGTCACATGTTTGCAATTTCTAATAGATTTGACCCTGATTTATATTGACACAAGCGCTTTTTGTGGCAAGTAATAGTTTACTGAGCTAAATCTCGCTCCTCCGTTGTTTTACATAATTTAGTCAAGTGTGAAGCCACTTTTCATCAAAAACTCAAGAGGAGAAAGAAACCCATCAAGGTGACTTTTTGCAGTCTCACCAGAGCTGTCTCTGACATTACACATCACCATCAGCACCCTGATTGACAGCTCTGGATCTAATCTTGCATTCTGTGTGCAGAGGTAGCTTTCCAATATAAGTTACATCGATCACCTGCCAATGTCATTTGGCTGCCTTATAAAGCTTGATTTTATACTAAAGAATCAAGAGCTGATTGTATTAACTCCTCTCTTAGCTCCTGTAATATTTGTTTTCACACTGTGCACAACACAAATTTTCAATTTCTAACAAAAATATTCCAGCAGTCTACCAATTGTGCACCTCCAACTGTTACACAGAGAAGTGGGTCAGAGATGCTTTAAATATGCTCGGCTAATCTGCATGCTGGAGGCAGCTGCGTGGCAAACTGATTATATCAGGCTAAATCAACAAGAGGCCACCTTCATAGAAATCAAACAGTATCTGCATCTACCTCGGTCAGCACCTGCCAGTGTGCATGACACCAAATACACCTTAACCCTTGCAATCTAATTGGACCTGTAGCCTTGAAGCTCATTGTGTAATCAACCATATCCCCATGCTCGACAATAAAGGCAGTAACAGGTTTCCTCCTGCGCAACAAAACTTCAAACTAACCTTTCATTCGTTTATGTTAATATACCCCAGACAGCAAGAAAAGTAAGTAGGACACCATTTGACTGCATGATGTGGGTCACTAATAGATTAAGAGCACCTGTTTTTGGCCAGCCCTGGGAATGTTTGCAGCACCATGGGTTTGCATTTGTAAAGAGGGAGCTTTACCTTTGCAAAAGCGAGTAGTTGAACCCAACTAAAAGGAATGAAGGTCAAATATGAAGGTCAAAAGGGAAAAAGCTTTCAAATTATTCAATGAATCTTATTTGCGAACTTGATGTATGCTTTAGAGAGGCTGCTGATTGGTGGCATTTTGGAAATGAATATTTTGTGTAGAAATTGCCTGAAGTGTGAGGTCATAAAATTCCTCTCCAGTGTCATCATGAACAAGCAGCAGAGCCCGCACTGAAACATTATGGGCTGGAAGTGGAAGTGGGGATCCTCTGATCTGGGAAGGCTTAACATAAAAGCAAAATGCTGTAAATTTGAAATAAGAACAGTAGCTGCTGGAAACTGTACTATAAAGGGTTAATAGTCACTATGCTAATAGCTTCTATACATCATCAGTGATATCAGATCATGCGTCACCAGAACTGGCAGAGATGGTTCTGGAAGGGGCATCATGCTAATCTATCCTTGTACATCACTGTATATAGTTAATAAATGTTTGATAGTTCCTAAAGGCCTTTTTCCAGTAATCTATGTTAAACACACCCTGGATACTTCATGGTGGTGGTAATAAACTTTATCAACTAGCAAGGATACACAATGAAACAGATGGTGGCAGGGAAGTGAAAGCCAATGAATATAAGGCAGCCAGCAAATAACTACAGCAGAGAATCAGAAAGAAAATGCCAACGGAGTCCCAAGACAAATGATTAAAAATAACAATCATGGAAAAAGTGCTAACTCTACCCGAATCTTTTGACCATGTGGAAGACCCCGCCCAAGCAGCACACTTGCAAAACTGGTGTCGCGGATTCAACATATATAGGACCATTTCAGCGTTAGCACAGAAGCCTGATAAAGAACAGGTCAGCACACTCCTCTATTCCATTGGCAGAAGTGCGGGTGACATTTTAGTAAGACAGGGCATTAATGAGGACACAGCAACTTATGTAAGGCCTTTGTTTCATGTTTCAGACTTCAAAGGAACATGATGATAGACCTGAGAGATTCAATAGACTTACTCAGGAATCTGGAGAAAGTATTGACTTTTTCATTAATGCCCTGTATCATTTGGCTGATGGTGCTGTTAAAGGATAAACTCATCCGAGACCGCATATTGTGGTGCAGTGCTTGATGAAGCCTTATCTGATTTTCTACATTCCAGGCAGAACCTAACATCACCCAAGGCAATGCAGTTAGTGAGAGAGGCTGAACAACAGAAGCAGAACTGAGTTTAAACCCGGAGTGATAGAGAATCTTTATGGTGTCAGACCCAACTCAGTCCAGTTTGTAAGTAATAGAGGTACCAGCGCAACCACTAAAAAGGAGACCCAGAGAGAAGAACGGGCGGTTGTCACCATTAATCAGTGCTCCCATTGTGGGGTGAAAAAAAACCACTAGCGCAAAGACTGTCCCGCCATGAAGGTCTCCTCATTTCTGAAGGAGGCAGGGCCATTTTAAAGCAATATGCTGCAACAAAAAGCCTCCTACTCCAAAATTTACAGGGAGACCAATCAGATCAAGCAACATCCAGGAAATAGAAGACAAAGGGGAACAGGAAGTGCCTCTCATTGGTGAAGTTGCAAAATCCAAGGGGACATTTTGCAGTGTGGATATCATAGCCAATGGCCAAAAAACTATTTTAAATTAAACACAGGCACAGGAGTGTCAGGTCTCTCTGACATAGCACAGTGACTGAACCCTGAGTTTCTCCATCCATCTACCATTCAATTCCACGGTCCAGGGGGCATCCCTCTGAAGGTGCAAGGGCAGGTTACTGCTGCACCTCGATGTAATGGAAGAGAACTTATTGACACACTGTACATTATTCATAATCTAGACTGTTCTTTATTAAGCAGAGAGGCTTGTATCTTTATTCACCAGTTGCAGTTGAAACACAAGGTGACCTAGAACGGTTTGAACTAGTCTCCATAGAGAAAGCTTCACACCTGCAGCCATGGAAGGACATTCTGGAACTCTTTGCAGAGAGAGGTGAAAATGGAGATCAGACCACTACTGGTGGTGGTGACCAGCCAGAGGGGGGGCATTCTTGAAGTTGCATTACTCTTTGAGGGGAAGGTGGACAAAGAATGAGACCTGAACACCACTGACCATGGTGACCAACCAGGGGAAATTCTGGGCCTCACACTACTTTTTCAAGAGAAAGTGGAAAAAGATGATAACCGAGATACCACTAATGAGGTTGACCAGAAAATTACTGATGAATGTGGCCAGGATGCCAAATCACCTGACTGTTCTGGTAAGGACACCGATGACATAGAACAACCTGGTGTAGACACTGACTTTCACAAAGTGAAACCAGGAACAGAAGCTCCGACAATGGCCAGTGAGACAGTCGCAGAACATAGAGATAAAAACAAAAAAACTGCGGATGCTGGAAGTCCAAAACAAAAACAGAATTACCTGGAAAAACTCAGCAGGTCTGGCAGCATCGGCGGAGAAGAAAAGAGTTGACGTTTCGAGTCCTCATGACCCTTCGACAGAACTGTCGAAGGGTCATGAGGACTCGAAACGTCAACTCTTTTCTTCTCCGCCGATGCTGCCAGACCTGCTGAGTTTTTCCAGGTAATTCTGTTTTTGTTTTAGTCGCAGAACATAAGCTGACTCCCCAAACCCTGATGTCTAGGCTGAAGAGGAAGTGACTGAAGCTGCTGATATACTTCTCTGAATCTAGTAGAGGCAACAGAACAACAACTTAATCCAGTAAAACGCTATATAGTAACAGGGCCTGAAGTGATAGTCAGCTGTATTCCAGATGTTGCCTTGACTGATGAAGCTCTCAAAATGCCAAGACCTAGTGAACAAGAAATTCACATTGACGTGAAAGCAGAGTGTGCACAATATCGAACACCATAAGCAGAAAGACAAAACCCTACAGTATTAACATAAGCACCATCAACTCCACTTGAGAATAATCTTCATTCTCCTGTTTGTCCATCGGCTTCATTCTTCAATGTGACATTGGGATTGCACAGGACTTGATTTAAGGCACAGAAATCATTGAATGTACTTAAGCAATGGATGCTTTTGCCAGACAATGAAATTGCTGGATTAGAAGACTGTAGACCCACTACAGCTATACAAACCTTAACAGCAGTAACCAAGTCTCATTCCTTCAGAAAAGAGCAGCCAGCAACTCGCCCTACAAAGGAAGTACAAAAGGAAGAAAAAGAGAGTATATGTTCATCATCTTTATACTGTACACCAGAAACAGGAATCGCTGTCTCCTGATTTTAGTGCATTCCAGGAAGAATATAGAGGACACAACATCCTACATGTAAGAGAGGCTAAGAGACCCAAGAACACAGTTGGAAATTGACGCCACTGGTGCAGAGATGTGTGGGGTGTGGGGAATGGAGTAGGATAGTGTAAATATTTAATGAATAAAAGCAAAGACTTGGGGAGAGATATAGTATAAAGGGTTAATAGCTACTATGATAACAGCTAATATACATCAGTAGTCATCTCAGAACACAGAGCTTGGAGAGAGATTGTTCTGGAAGGAACCTTGCGCTAATCCATCCCTGTGCATAGTTGTGTATAGTTAATAAATGTTTGAAAAAAAAAGATATGCTGTCAAAACTTTTCAGATGGAATTTTCCGTGCCTGCTGGCATTGTGCATTATGGTGGGCGTGAGTGGCCAATATGGTGGGAAGGCCAAAAATCGATTTCACAACGCTGTGAAACCAATTTGCAATCGTCTGCTCTGCCCATCAATGGCAGGTCATGTTTCCCACTGCTGCCCATTGGGAATTTCATTTTAATACATCTATGTATCATTATAAGCCCTGCTCGCCGGAATCATCCTCCCACAATGGATTATCCCGGCAACTGAACATAAACAATGTGCATCAGACGAGCTGCACTTCACTCAGGACTTTGAGGTTTGTTTGCCTATCTTGCTTGAGGCAGCACTCATCGTCAGCAGCACCAGGCTTCGCAGGCGGTACCACATCATTTTTAGGGGAGTTCACTGGCAGGTCTCTACTTATGAAGCCAGTCGTAAGGTGGGGGTACTTTTCAATGGCTGCAGGGCTATGGCTTGGTTGTGGAAGGGAGAAGAAGTGACCTCAGGCAAAGGAAGAGGCTGAAGGGCTAGGGCATTACTGGGGAAACGGTGGGGGGGGGGGCTATTCCAGGATGTGTGTGGGGACACACGTTGATCTATGTAAGTGGCCTCAAAATGGTGAGGGCTGAGGAGGCAGTCTCCAGAGGAGATGAGTCCAGATGGGGACATGAATGAGTGAATGGTGATGTTCCTTGAATTGGCAGTGTGTGAGATGCCAGTGAATATGTGATGGGCTAGCAAGTGTGAGAGTTTAGAGTGATGAGATGGTTGCCTTATCCTGGCCGCACGGATGAAGTCATTCATCCTCTTTCTGCACTGAATGGACAACCTCTTCTGTGCAGCATTGACACTGACCACCACTGCCACCACCTCCCAAGCCAGAGAAATGACACTGATGGGGCTCCTGCAGCCATAGCAGGGGTAGAGGACATCACGGTGGGTTCCAATGGTGTCCAGAAGACATCCCAAGGACATGTCACTGAATTGAGAAGGCTGCTAACTTATTGCCTTTCTGGGCCATGTATTCTGTGTAGCAGTCCTGAGCTGGAAACACTGAGGTATATGCACGGCTGCATTTTAAATATGGTGCTTGGCATGAGGAAGCAGCAAAGTGACAGTGTAGCAGGAGAATCGGAGGCAGCCCGCCAGCGAAACAACGTATTTCCCAGGAATGCATGATTTATGAGGCGGGATTGGGACGATATAGCACAAAAACCCGCCATTGCGGCCAGCAGGTAAAACGTCCTTTTTTCCTACCCGTTATCACACTTAGAGCAAATCTGGGACGATTCCGGCCTTCATCTAGCATTCATCAGGACAGTTCACAAGAATCAATTGTAAAGGGAACAACAATTTATACTACATGAGAAGAGAGTGCTAATTGGCTGGCAATGATGATCTCCAAGAGAGAATCTAACCATCTTCCCTTGACATTCAATGGCGTTACCATCACTAAATCACCCACTATCAACATCCTGGGGGTTACCATTAGCCAGAAGCTGAACTGGACTAGCCATATAAATACTGTGGCTACAAGAGCAGATTACAGCCTAGAAATCCTGGGGCGAGTAACTCACTTCCTGACTCCCCACAGCCTGTCCACCATCTACAAGGTACAAGTCAAGAGTGTGATGGAATACTCTCCACTTGCCTGGCTGAGTGCAGCTCCAACAAAACTCAAGAAGCTTGATGCCATCCAGGACAAAGCAACCCACTTGATTGGCACCCTATCCACAAACAATCACTCCCTCCACCTCCAACGAACATTGGCAGTGTGTACCATCTGAAGTTGCACAGCAGGAACTCACCAAGCCTCCTTAGGCAGCACCTTCCAAACCACTACCATCTAGAAGGACAAGGGCAGCAGATACATGGGGACATCGCCTCCTGGAAGTTCCCCTCCAAACTACTCACCATCCTGATTTGGAAATATATCGCCATTCATTCACTGTCGCTGGGTCAAAATCCTGGAACTCCCTACCTAACAGCACTGTGGGTATACCTCCACCACATGGACTGCAGCAATTCAAGAAGGCTGCTTACCAACACCTTTTCAAGGGCAACTAGGGATGGGCAATAAATGCTGGTCTATCCAGCGATGCCCTCATCCCATGAACAAATAAAAAAAAAGTGGACTTTGATTAGTAGAGGTGATGCCTCATCTGCACTCTCTCTGGGATCCTCACATCTGTTCCAAAGTAGGGTGACCAGAACTGAACTCCTAACCTGAATGTCTAAACCAGAGCGTCATAAATGTTCATCATAACTTCCCTGATTTTGTACTCTGTACCTCTATTTGTAAAGCCAGATTCCATTTGCTTTGCTAACCATTCTCTCAATATATCTGATCACTTTCTCACATGAACAACCAGGTCCCTCTGCCTCCACACACTTTAGAATTGTGCTATTAAGTCTATATTGTCTTTCCCTATCCCTTCTGCCAAAATGTATCACCTCACACTTATCTGTATTAAATTCCAACTACCATTCTGCTAGCCTATATCCTGCTGCAGCCAATTTGTATTATCCACCCAGGTTGCCACTCCCCTGAGTTTGGTATCACCGGCAAATTTTTAAATTTTACTCTGTTTTCCAATATCCAAATCATTTATGTATATCAGAAACAGCAGTGTTTCCACCACTAACCTGTCTCATTTCAAGCATGTAAACTGGGCCAATGCTTCAGTATAATTTGAGGGATTGTTGCCATGTTGGAGCGTTCATTATTTGGGTATTACATCATACCAAAGCCTGGCTGCTCAGATGGATTTTCTTTTTAAAGCTCCCTGGCACTATCAACAAGAGCTGGAAGTGTTTTCTGATGTTCTGAACCCTAGTCCTCCCTGAAATAAGAGGTTATTGGGATATTTGGTTATTTATTTGCAGTTTGTGGAACCTTACTCTGTGGAAATTGGTTATCATGTTTGTATTCACAGCAGTTCAGAGAAAATATTACTCTGGCTATAAATTAATTTGGTCCAACATTTAGATGTGGCAAGAGGGGTTCGCTCGGGAAGTTACTTCCTTAGCAAGTTAGAAATGTCTCCATAAGATCTTGAAGTACCAATTATTTTGTCTTGCTGTACCAACATGAACTTAACTCCTATTCAATAAAGGTAACTATAATCAGGACTTGAGTAAGAATCTCCAGTCAGGTATTAATAGATGTTATGCTACCCTTTTTACTGCTGGTTATTTTTTATTTCTCTCTTCGCTTATTCTTCTTCCCTCTCTCTCCCTAGGGTTGCCAACTGTGATTAAATGAATTCCTGGAGGTTCCATCACTTGACTTGCCCCCTTGCTCCAGCCATTACTCAGGCAACACGTCCATTCTTGTGACGCGCTGCCTTCCTACACCAATTGGAAAGCAAAAAGACTCATTACCCAATTGTATGATGCTTGACTGTCAGCCAAAAAGTATTTTTTACCCCCCATTTCCAATGTTTTTATATCCAGTAAAGAGAAATGTTTAATGAAAATGACAAAAAAAAATCTTTTTTTAACACCCTGATGATTTTTCCCCAGGGTTGCACAGAGCTGTGTCCTGGAGATGGTTTTTCAAATCCTGGAGGGTTGGCAACCCTATGTTGTCTCCTTCCCCACCTTAATTAAATGTCAGCCTCTCATCAAACAGCATTCTAGATTGCAATTCAGATGGTTATAGATTCAACCCAGAGTTGGGCACATAATATTGACTAACTTTTCTATGTAGTGTTGTGTATGGGAGTTCCATAATGTTGGAGGTGCTGCAGTTGGATGAAATGTGCAACCAAGAGCCCCTCACCTACTCTGGTGGATACAAAAAACTGCATAGCACTACTTGAAGAATAAGGCACTATTCGTATTAACATTCTTACCTCAGCCAGAACCACATATGAAAACAATATTTGCTGTCTCATTTGTTGCTTGTGGGGCAGTATTGGAGGCAAGTTGACTGGATGTGAATTGTTTTGGGGACATAAGAGGAGATTTCTTTTCAGCTCCATCAGTTTATGCATGTTCTCACCTTACACCATGGGAGCATACCGCCTTTGAAAACCTGGGCAGGTGACATACATTTGGTGATTCATCAGTGGGGATGTAAGTACTTGCTTTTGCTTAATTCGTGATAGATTCTAGAATCACAAAGAGGGTATGTTCAAAGCAAAAAATCAAATCAAGAAAGTAAAGCTACACTGGGTTTAAAAAAGTAAGTTAACCATCCTAAAATTAGGATCAGATGTGCCAAAGCAACATTCCACAAAAGGTGATGGTCGGGCCATCCAATTCTGCCTATTTTTTTTTTACTTTCCTCCATGACCATGCCTGTTTCCTTTAAATTGAGCTGACTAATGTGTGTTTTCAGTTTTGTTTTCTGATGGCCAACTGCTGCTCTTTGTTTTACGCTCATTACTGAACTTATTTTTTCTTTGTCTGGCAGTTTGAAAGAGGTCATTGATGTGCTCTTTGAAGACTTCTATTCTTCTGCTGATTTAGATAACAGTATTAAAGCCACCACAGAACCCTATCAAGGAGAGCAGCAGTTAGGTCTTGGAATTTAGAGACAAATAATTCATTAACCAATGGGGGTGTTCAGTGAAATGTTGGATACTGTTGTATGTTTTATATATCTGTTTTGCCTCAAATTAATGCAGAGGTGACACTAGTTCCTATGCGTGCAACAAGTTTTATTAACAGCCGCTTTCAAATTTCTACTCCATGCTCCAGATTTGGTTTTCAGCTCTTTCTACACCTTTGTTTATTGTCACTTGAGTCCACACCCAGTCTTAACCAATCAAACACAGTGAGTATAGATCAGTTATCGGACTCAGATAATCAAACACTACAGAAACTATGGCCTGGATTTTCATGGAGTTGTGAAGATTTATAAGATCCAGAAGTCCCGACCCTCCTCTCTCTCTCCCCTCTTCCCCCCCGCCCCCCCCCCCCCCCCCCCCGCACTACCCCCACCCCCAAATTACTGACTGATCCTATCTTCGCCAGTAAGGGAAAAAGGGTGGGACGTGATTCACCCATGGAGGAAACCCGAACCCAGCAGGGCCATTGGAAGTCAGTGCTCATTTCAAACAGGCCCCATTTTGATTTGAACAAGGTCCATTTCCCACAGTGTGACTCCTACGATTTTTAAGGGAGACATGAATGCTTGTAAAAGTTAGAGAGTGCCAAGCTGTCAAGTTAAACCTGCTGAATCCACTTGCCATAGGCAAGCTTAATTTTTCTACTGGCAATGTTTGGGCAATGGAATGCTTTAGTGTTGTGCTGCTCACTCTGAAGAACAGCAAGTTAACTTACTCCCAAGAAACTCTACCTAACTGCCCGCATGGTCTTTCTACAAACCTACAGGTTTTTAATCTACATGGTTTTCCAGACCATGTTATATGTTCAGAACTTAATCAAAGCATAACAAGAAAACAACAAAGGAGCATGGATGGCAAAAAAAAAACTTGCATTTATCCAGCACTTCTCATGCCCTCAGAACATTCCAGGTGCTGCACAGCAAATGAGCTAGCTTTCTCTCATATTTTTAGATTCACTATTCAGTAACGTAATGGAAGGGGTCATCAACAATGCTTTCAAGTGGTACTTGCTTAGCAATAACCTGCTTACTGATGCCCAGTTTGGGTTCCGCCAGGGCCACTCAGCTCCTGACCTCATTGCAGGGTTCAAACATGGATAAAAGAACTGAGCTCCCGAGGTGAGGTCAGAATGACTGCACTTGACATCAAGGCCGCATTTGACCAAGTGTGGCATCAAGGAGCCCTAGCAAAACTGGAGTCAATGGGAATCAGGGGGAAAACTATCTGCTGGTTGGAGTCACATCTAGCACAAAGGAAGATGGTTGTGGTTGTTGGAGGTCAGTCATGTCAGCTCCACGACATTACTGCAGGAGTTCTTCAGGGTAGTGTCTGAAGTCCAACCATCTTCAGCTGCTTCATCAATTATCTTACCCCCATTATAAGGTCAGAAGTGGGGATGTTTATTGATGATTGTACAATGTTCAGCACCATGTATGACTCCTCAGATAATGAAGCAGTCCATGTCCAAATGCAGCAAGATCTGAACAATATCCAGACTTGGGCTGACAAGTGGTAAGTAACATTCGCGCCACACAGGTGCGTGGCAATGATCATCTCAAACAAGAGAGAATCTAACCATTGCCCCTTGATGTTCAATGGCATTACTGTCACTGAATCCCCCATTATCAACATCCTGGGGGTTACCATTGACCAGAAAGTGAACTGGACTAGCCATATAAATACTGTGGTTATAAGAGCAGGTCAGGTGCTAGGAATCCTGTGACAAGTAACTCATCTCCTGACTCCTGAAAAGCCTGTCCACTATCTACAAGGTGCAGGAGTGTGTTGGAATACTCCCCACTCACCTGGATGAGTGCAGCTCCCACAACACTCAAGAAGCTTGATACCCCCCAAGATAAAGTAGCCAGTTTGATTGTTTGTGGATATGGTGCCATTCATTCCCTCCACCATCAATGCACACTACCAGCAATGTGTACCATCTACAAGATGCACTGCAGGAATTCACAAAAGCTCCTTGGGCAGCACCTTCCAAACCCATGACCGCTACCATCTAGAAGGACCAGGGCAGCAGATAGATGGGACCACCACCATCTGGAAGTTCCCACCATGTCACTCACCACCCTTACTTGGAAATATATCATTGCTCCTTCACTGTCACAGGGTCAAAACCCTGGAACTCCCTTCCTAACAGCACTGTGGGTGTAACTGCACCACATGGACTGCAGCGGTTCAAGAAGGTAGCTCACCACCACCTTCTCAACGGCAATTAGGGATGGGCAATAAATGCTGGCCCAGCCAGTGAAGCCCACATCCCGTGAATGAAGTTAAAAAAAACTTCTTCAAAATACCACCTATTACTCCCCTCACCAATTGTGACAAATTATACAACATGACATGAACCCCTTTGGGAGCCTTATGTTGCAAGGACCAGCATATGGGTTGGCCATGGCCAAGATTGGTTTTGCCTGTGCCAGGAAAAGCTGATTAGAACCACAGGCTACTTACTTAAGTGTGTCCTTAAAGCAATACAAGCAAGGACACTGAGCAAAAGATGGCTGATAATGTAAAGTGACCACTTTCTAGAAAATTCCAATGTGGATTCTATTAACAGACTTGTCATGACAGATAATGGAATGTCACACCTGAAAAGGTGTCATGGCCTTCTTTAAGCAGAGACACTTAAAAGGGAGATAGGAAAGATGGAAAAAACTGAACTTTAATCTCCTGTGGTTGCAGAGACAAAAGACTGATTACCACATCTCAGCAGTCATCTAAAATTCACCTCCTGTTTATTTATATTTTAGAATGTGCAAAATGGTCAGAGATCAAAGAAAACAAATCCTGGGCACAAAGCATGGTTGTTTTTCCCTTACAGGAATACACAGGGAAAAATGGTTTGAAAAACTATCTGCAGAGTAATGCACAGTGTGTGCTCATGTGCTGTGTGTGTGGCAGCAACAAGAGACCAACTAGTTACCCCTGCAGTTGCAGGCAAAGTGTCTCTCTCTCTCTGTTGCTGGAGGCAAGACTCAGCAGAAGCAGCAATCAAAAAGGAAATAGGGCAGCCTTTCAGCTATCCTGAAGAACCAAGTGTCTCCAAACCCACTACAAAACTGCCAAGGTCAGCTCTACCGGAATCACCCAAATTAACTGCCTCAATGTTTCACCATCCACGGCTCAAGGACGAGACAAAGGCTGAATCGTATGTTTTGTTAAAAACTTTTATTTGGACTCTTAACTTCACATTTCTGGTCTGTGTGTATGTGTGTTGTGTTTTTATTATTTTCCTCAATTATTTAGTAACTAATAAACTTAATGTTTCTTTGACTCAAGAAAGCCTGGTTAAATTGGCTCCTTCTAAAAAAAAATACATTTGGGCTGGGAAAAGGTATCCACAGGGGAAGGGATTGCTTAAAAATTAACCTTGTTATCAACAACTGAGGGGGTTGAATAAAGAAGGGGAACCAGCTCATTCCCTCTCATCTGGGAACATAACAAAGTTGGGGGTCCCGTTCGGGAAGTCAACAATTGGCGGACCTCACCTAAGGACTGGTCATAATACCTGCTTTCAGGTACTTTCTCCCATGTCTGCTCCAACAGGATCTTCTCAGGAAAGACAATGGCAATCAAGCCCTTAGTTTGTTTGCCTTCTTTCTTCAAAAGCTAGCAAAAGGGTTTACAGCTATTGGCATTTCAGGTGTCTTTCTTTGCTAAATCCCAACCAATTCTATAGCAATTTCCTTTGAAAGAACATCTTGATTTGCAGGTTATTCCAGGTACAGAACCGACTTCTAACTTTAGCTGGAAAACGACTGAACAGCTTCATGCTGCTCCTTTCCATTGTACAGGAGCCCACAGTTTTTGAGCACAGACTGGAAACATCGATATTATGGACAAAATAATCTTCCTTCAGTCATTTGCTCTTGAATAACACAACAACAATTTCTGGGCTGAAGTGATGTGGCTCATGGAAATTCCTTTCCACAGTCCCTTTTCCCATGGCAAATGTTCATATCCCTATTTTCCCTAGGTATCCTGCCACATTTTTAATATTTCTCTGCATCAGTGCATTTATTGCATAATGTATTTTACACCTACATATTCCCCTTGTGTGTATATGGAGTTTATCTATTAAAGGTAATATTCATAACTGAACTATCTACATCTCTTCAAAATTTGCAACTTCCTCCATACAAGTCCTCTGCATGAACGGAAAAGGAAAAAGACTTGTATTTATAAAACAGCTCTAATGTCCTCAAGATGTCCCAAAGCACTTGACAGTGAGTCACAGAAATAGATATTCACTTGACAAAGAAAGCTTGGTCAAAGAGGTAGGCCCCTTGGAGCGACATGGTTGCTTGCCATGGAGTCAAGTAAAAAGAGGGAGAGAGAGAGAAAAAGATGGCAAGAAAGAGACGGAGGCTGTAAGAGACAGGGATGGAGTATAGCAAGCTAAAGGAGGTGCAGGGAAAGTAAAAGGAGAAAACAGAGAAAAGAATAGAGGGGAAGAAAATGGAAAGGCCCATGCCGACAGCCTACAGGGTGAGACTTTTAACTGCTATTGCACCTGCAACTACCACACCTGGGGGCTTAGCAGGAGGTGGCCTGAATCCATGCATGCCCTGGGAGAACCAGGATGGCTGATGACTTGGCTTCCTGCTAAAGCCTTCACCTGCCATCACAGCTGTTAAGAATTAGGAATTCTTCTTCCCCCTGGTCTGCCCCTGAGGACTTGGGTTTTTTTGGGTTTTGTTTGGTCCGGAGCCTCCCCCAAGCCCTATATGCCAAGGGAGACCCTGCCAGAAGGACTAGTCTCCAGACAACATAGCCCTGGGGTTCAAAGGCCCATGCAAGCCCCTCCATCACAACAAGGTAACAATCCATGGAGGGATGCTTCTTACCACCACATCCCATAAAATGAACAACACATCACACTTGAGTGTCCACAGAGAATGAGCACACCCTATCAGATCCAGGGAAGCAGTAAAACAGAAAAGAAATGGACAAGATCATGAGCTCTCTTTGGGTTAAGGTACTGCTTGGTGCAGTAGTATCTGTGGTGAATTCCAAGTCTGTGTTTGTTAGTTGATCCACACTGGAGTAGGTATCAAAGTATAAGAATGAGCCTTAGCATGGCAGGCTGGGATGGTGCAGGGCAACAGGAAGGGAATTCAACAAAGGATTGCACTTCTGATGATGATGTAGTAACTCCTGGTAGAAAATGTTGATGTTGTGTAAGGTCAGGGTCAAACCAAAGGCTTGCAATACTTGAACACCTCATCATACTATCTAGGCTCACACACTTAAAATTGCCAATTATGACTGGTGCTGCAGAATTGATAGAGCTTCTACAAACATAAGCACCTTTGGGAGAGGAACAAAAAGGTTCAAAATATTTTTTTAAAAAATACAAAATAATCAATAATTCAAAAGCAAAACATTTTTAGGTCAGCTCTCTCAACACCAGACATATGCATTATGTATAAAGATTTTTAAATGTGAATGAATAAACATATCTAATTAGTACATATCTTGACAAGCTACAATAGCTTTTTACCTAGTAGGATTCTGCTGAATAATATTATTGATATTTGAAACTTTGCAATTGTAGAAGGCATCTGTGTGACTAGATAAGTCTGCCATTGATACCAGTTCTTGATTTAAAGCATAATTCAGGCTTTTCTTGAGTGAAAATATTAGCATCCAAACTAGTTTTACAAAAAAGACAGCATTCCTTCCAATTGAGGGTAATTTTTATGTTGAATTGCTGACGATCTGGTAAAGTGTCACTCAAAACTGGTCATATTCATTCAGCATCAATGCAAGTTGGTAAACTCCATTGTTGGTTTAAGTCATATTAACCTTCCAACCAAATTAACAAAATGCAGCAACAGAGCCAAATAATGGAGGTAGGATCCTATTAATTTCAGTTATAGTGTAAATTGTATATCATAACTTGGTAGAGCCCACCAACATAGCAAGACAGACTATGGCCATAGCTTAACCTAGGACTGCAGACTCAAATCAGCAAAATTAAAGTCAGCCATCAAATTATATCAATTAAATAGCATATGTGCATCAAAAATTGAAGTATTTGAGCTCATTAAACTGACGAACCACTAGGATTTACTAAAAGGGAGTTCTTTATCCCTCATTTCTCCCCACACAGTGAATTTAGCTCCTCTACCATTTCCCAGACAAGATGACTGGCAGAATAGCTCTTAACTGCACTCTGTGGTGGCCATAGCAACACATTCAGTTCTATAAAACCACTACAGAAAAGGAATAAGAAAAAAGTCCAACAGACCACCCAGCATCAACCCAGGCATCGGAAACGACAAAGGCACACCCCACCCAGACTGCAAAGTCCTCCCCATTAACATCTGGACGCTTATGCCAACATTGGGAGAATTATAGACTAGTCAAGCAATAGCTTGACATAGTCATACTTATGGAATCATACCTTACAGCCAATATCCCAGACACCTTTATCACCATCTGTAGTCATGTCCGCTCCCAGTGGCAGGACTGAGGTGGTACCAGAGTGGTACACAGTCAGAAGGAGGCCTTGGAATTCCTTAACATTGACTCTGGACCCCATGAAGTCTCATGACATCAGGTCAAACACGTGCAAGGAAACCTCATGCTGATTACCGCACCATATCCACCACACCACCCCGCCCCCTCCCCCCCCCACCCCCCTCCTCCACCCCCCCCTCCCCCCCGACCCCCCTCCCACCCCCCCCACCCCCCTCCACCCTCCTCAGTTGATGAATCAGTGCTCCTCCATGTTGAACAACACTTGGAAGAAGCACTGAGGGTGGCAAGGGCACAGAATGTACTCTGGGTGGGAGACTTCAATGTCCATCACCAAGGGTGGCTCCTTGGCATCACAACTGACCAAGTGGCCAAGTCTTGAAGCAGACAGGGCCTGTGGTAGGTGGTGAAAGAACTAACATGAGGGAAGAATCTACCAGACCTTTTCCTCACCAATCTACCTGGCACAGTATTGGTAGGAGTGATCACCACATAATCCTTGTGAAAACAAAAAAACCATCTTCACCCTAAGGACAGTCTCCACAATGTTGTGTGGCAATACCACCTTACAAAATGGTACAGATCTAGCAGTTCAAAACTGGGCATCCATGAGGCACTGTGGACCATCAGCAACAGCAGAATTGTATTCCACTATAATCTGTAACCTCGTGGTCCAGTTTATCCATCACTCTACTATTACTACCAAGCCAGTTCAATGAGGAGTGCAAGAGAGCAGTCCAGGAGCAGTACAAGTCATACCTGAAAATACGGTATCAGCCTGGTGAAGCTACAGCACAGGACTACATGTGTGACTAAACAGCAGAAGCAGCATGTGATAGAGCTAAATGATTTTACAACCAGTGGATCAGATCAAAGCTCTGCAGCCCTGACATATCCAGTCATAAATGCTGGTGGGGAATTAGAATGAGGAGACTCCATGAACATTTTTGTCCTCAATGATGGCAGAGCTCAGCGTATGAGAGCAAAATACAAGGCTGAGGTGTGTGCAATTATTTTAATCCAGTGGATGATCCATCTCAAGCTCTTTCTGAGGTCCCCATCATCACAGATCCCAGCCGTCAGCCATTTTGATTCACTCCAAATGATATCAAGAAATAGCTGAAGGCACCGGATACAGTGAAGGCTTTGGGCTCTGTTAATATCCTGGCAACAGTGCTAAAGACCTCTGCTCCAGAACTAGCCACACCCCTAGCCTGGTTATGGTACTGGATTTGTAACCCCAAGATCAAGAGTTCAAATCTCACAATGGCAAACTATGACACAATGTAACTTCATCTGAAACAGATGGAAACGGGTTTGTACTCGAAAGAGTTACAAACATCTGCCACAAATTGTTTGCTTGGCTTAAATAGCCAAGTGGTTAAGGTACTGGGTTTATAACACCAAGATCAAGAGTTCAAATCTCACAATGGCAAACTATGAAACAATGTAACTTCATCTGAAACAGATGGAAACGTGTTTGTACTCGAAAGAGTTACAACACTGGTATCTATCCAACAATGTGGAAAATTGCCCAGGTAAATTAAACACAACACAAGACAAATCCAGCCTGGCTAATTACTTCCCATCAGTCTACTCTTAATCATCAGAAAAGTGTAGGAAGGTGTTATCCACAGTGCTATCAAGTGACGCTTAACAATAACCTGCGCACCAATGTTCAGTTTGCGTTCCGTCAGGACCACTCAGCTTTGGACCTCATTATAGCCTTGGTCTTAACATGGATAAAACAGCTGAATTCCGGACGTAAGGTGAGAGTGACTGCCCTTGACATCATTGCAGCATTTGACTGAATGTGACATCTAGCAACCCTAGCAAATTGAAGTCACTGGGATTCAGGAAGAAAACTCTCCAATGGTTGGAGTCATACCTAGAACACGGGAAGATGGCTGTGGTTGTTTGAGGTCAATCATCACAGCCCCAGGAGATTGCTGTAGATGTTCCTCAGCGTACTGGCCTGTGCACAACCATCTTCAGCTGCTTCATCAATTACCTTTCAACCAACATAAGGTCAAAAGTGGGGATGTTTGTTGATGATTTCCAAATTTTCAGTTCCATTCCTAACTGCTCAGATACCAATGCAGTTGGTTCCATATGCAACAAGACGTGGACAAAATGCAGGCTTGGGCTGACAAATGGCAAGTAAAATTTGCACAACACAAGTCCCAGGTAATGAGCATCTCCAACAAGAGAGAATCTAACCATCACCCCTTGAGGTTTGACAGCACTACCACCGTTGAATCCCCCACTACTAGCATCCTGGGAGTTACTATTGACTAGAAGCTGACTGGGCCAGCCACATAAATACTGTGGCTACAAGAATATATCAGTGACTTTCCACCATCTATAAGGTACAAATCAGGAGCATAATGGGTGCTTGTATCTATGAGTGAATCTCCAACTACACCCAAGAAGCTTGACCATGGGCCTCCCTGCCCATAACTTAATTCTGGCAGAGGTGGGAAGGTGGCGGAATTCGGCTACACCACCCTCCCACATAATTAAATGCTCTTCCCGCCTCCAAACTTGCCACCAGTGAGAGCACAAGATTCTGATCATTGTTTCCCCTAGCTGGGGAATCGAGCACAAGGGGACACAGTTTCAGGATAAGTGGCCAATCATTTAGGACTGAGATGAGGAGAGACTCATTTGTTCAAATGATTATTTGGAGTTCTCCAACCTGGGGGGTTGTGGATGTGCCATCATTGAATATATTTAAGGCTGAGTTAGACATTTTTTCCTCTCAGAGAATCAAGGGATATGAGGAGCAGGCAGGAAAGTAGAGTTCAAGCCCAATATCAGCCATGATCATTTTGAATGATAGAGCAGGTTCCACGGGACATATGGTCTTCTCCTACTACTAGTTCTTATGTTTTATGTACTGATTCTAACTGTGCATAAGGCACTGGCCTAGCCTTGCAAAATGTCAGTTTTGCATTGTCCTTTTCCTTGATTTCAGTCTCGTAATGCCGAATTTTATCATTTGTCCTCCTTGCTCAAAGACTACTTTGTGCTCACTTAGCACTTTCTCAACATCAGGTGTATGCTTACTGATGTGTAAATAACTCAGCCCAGTTTAACCATATATTCTTAAACCAATTTCTTGAAAATTCTTGATCTTCCTACTTGGCTCAAAGATTGGCTAGGATTTTATTGTTCTTTAGATCTCCTACGAAAGTGTCTCTAAAGCTGATCTCTAACTTCACACCGTACTCAGAGTGGCGAATGAGTTTCTTTAACTCAGGAATGTAATATGCAACAGTCTCAATTGGCAACTGCTTCTTTTGACAAATTCAATTCTAAGTGCAATTTCATTCTTAGTTGTGCCATAACATGAGTCCAGAATCTCATTAATTTCAGCATATTCCACAATGCTGGGTTCTCAGGGGAAACACGGGTCAGATGCTACATCAAAAACACCTGGCCCAATCATGGTGAAGAAAATATTTACTTTATCCTCATTTCCTATTTTATTTTCAGCCAAGTGTGAAACCTTCATTCACATTTACAACAATCCTCTTTGTTAGGACTAAGTTCTCCTATTGTTCAGTGCCATTTCGTTTTCCATTCAGTCTCATTCTGTCCTAACTCACAGAGCAGTACGTGAACACATGGAGCAATGTTTCAAACTGCTCAGAGTGCCTCAAAATCAACTTTAGGAGTTCCAGAAACTATGCCACAATGTCCTTCAGTCCTCAATTTCTCAAATAAAGTGTAAAAACAAATTCCTTCTTATCCTCGCCACCATTTTTCCATTGTATTGCACTGAATAAGACTAAGACATGCTCAACTGCAAGCAGCCATTATTGAGCTAACTTTATTTACACCTTCCCAACAGAGAGGGCAGCAGAGAAGACAACATAACAAAATGCTCAGCTCTTACAATACCCTTCAGGCAACACCTTGGAGGGCCAGGAGCTTCACTATGCAGAGAAGTGGCCAAACAGCCAACTGAAAGGTACAGCATTCAATCTCACACAAAAGCTCCTAGTCATTAAAAACTTCTATCATCAAAAATTTAATTTACATGCTCTCTGCAATGAGGCTGACAGCTGTGCACTAATGCGCAACAGACTGTTCAGGTTCAATGATTTGCGAATTGAAAAATTGCGTTCTGGCCATCTCTGGTCTCTTAACATGCGCCTGAAGGAGCTGAGCAGGCCGGTAATTGGACAGCAGCAGGTTCCAAACAGCCTCACAGCTCCAGGGACCTGGGATCGATCCTGACCTCGAGTGACTGTCTGTGTGGAGTTTGCACGTTCTCCCTGTGTCTCCGTGGGTGCTCTGGTTTCCTCCCATCGCCCAAAGACGTGCTGGTTAGGTGGATTGGCTATGGTAAATAGTCCCCTAGTGTGTGTGTGTGTGCGCGCACGTGCCCTGTGATGGACTGGTGTCCCATCCTGGTTGTACCCTTCCTAGCGCCCATTGCCTATAGGGATAGGCTCTAACTCCCGCGACCCTGAACTGGATGAAGCAGTTCTGGGAAAGTGAGTGAGGTTCCCAACATCCCCCCTGAACCCCAACCCCCCATCCGGCCACCTACCCCACCCCCTCCTGCGCTTAAAAAATTCTAGCATGTCCCAGAGGTGTTGAGACACTGACACGCCATCTGGATACCCAACTTGCAAAGCACATCCACTCCCCTTCTCGCCCCTATGAATGATTGAAAATCTTGGCCGTGAACTCAAATCTGGAGAGTCTCCATATAAATAATTCCAAAAACAAGTTTATAGAAGTGAATATATCGATGCTTAGTATTCCTATTCAAAATAGCAAACCATGAAGTAAGCACAAGTTTGATGTCTGTAGCATGGCTGATACTAAAATCAGTCATTCACTTGAAACAGTTATTTATATCAGGTCACAGGGCTACAAATGTTACCCTACCTTCACAACTCTGTTGAAATAGTTGTATTTGAGGTTGAGACCACCCCAAGAGTTTAGGCATTAGTTTTCCGCTTGTCAACACCATTAATATCAATGCAATTAAAGTGGAATCAGCCAAAACAGTGCAAATGATCGGGGAATTTTAAAAGTGAGTTACATCCAAACCCTTGATGTTCACGTTTTCTGTGACCTTGTGCACTGTTTCAAGATTCAATTTGCCCCAAACTGGTCACGGTGCCCAGGTCTTATCGATTGCATCGGCTCAGGGAGGCTCTTTAAATTGCACTCATTTCCTTAGGTGACATTTTAAAAGTTTCTTTGATACTTAAAATATTTTTAATATAACTAATAGTTAGTAGAGGAAACCAATGAAACTGGTTCTGTATAGGTTTTTTTTCAAAGTCATTGCCTGTGGGTTTTAGATCAGATTACTCACAAGTAGATGACCAGAAGCTTTCATGAAAAAGGTTTTGTTGATTAAACCCTTCCCAGCTGAATTCCTAAAACCCCACCAGGTTGCCCCTCTTAAATACATCAAATGATACTTTTTATTGGGGAAAACTATTCTGTTTCCCAATTTAACTGGTTTGTAGCAGTTTCTATGCTTGGGATTATGCATATGAATTTTGGGGAGAATTTAAAATCTTACCTAACCAGTGCAATTTTAAGTACCTTTAAGGTTTTATATCTATTTATGAGATTTTTAGGATGGTGGTTGTGCTGGTGCAAGAAAGCTTCACTTCACATCACTTTAAAAATGTTAAATCTACATTTAAGCACGTACAACAAATGTCTTTACTGTAATTACATTATGGGCCTATAACTCACTCGAGTTAATAGGCTACCTTACTTATTAAATATTCAGCACATAAATCTAATCATTACTATCGATGTATACAATCGGTAAATAATTCTGACCACAAGTGCGTGCAAAATGAGCTTTCAGGAATATAGACCTTGTTACTCAACCTTATATTAGGAGGTTAAAATTGATTTCGACAGTTATGCTTCTGATAACCGCTAAATTTCCCCCTTGCGGTTTTAAAAATCATATCATACTAACAATAATTATTTCTTTCATAATTAGCCTTTTCATAACAGAATTTAAAGCATTTTCACGTGATATTCTGATATACAAGGGGATGAGTTCCTGGAAATTATTCAGAATTAACTTATCCCAAGTACAATTCTCTTCCCCCCAACCTCCCGAACAAACTTGTACTAGACATGTTTTTACACACTTTAAACTGTTTTCTTCTCCGACTGGAATGCATTTTGCTGCTCACCTAAATAGTGTGATCTTGTAGATTTGTGGGCCTGGCCAGGTGAAGGTTGTAGGCAATTCGTCAGCCCAAAAGTTCCTGCACCACCACAGCAACAAGAGGAAGGAGTGCGAGAGTTGTTTTGTATTCGGGGTGACTTTTTTAGAACATTTCTGCGCTGCCAACTCACCTCCAAGCACCACAACCAACGCGATCGATAACCGCGGCAACAGCATGCGAGAGGAGCCGCCTCTCGCGTCCTCCTAATCCGGCTCGCGGGCAGAGAACAACCCCAAACAAACCTGCGGGGAGGTGGCTCACTCGCACGCAGCCTGTGAAAATAGGATCAACACGGGGATTGCGCCTCACTTCATGAGGTTGTTAGTTAAAAAAAAATAAAAGGTGTATATATATATATATATGTTTTCAATCCAGAGTGGAATTTGGAGTGCCGGTTACCATAGTAACCAGGCGCCTTGACGATCAGAGTGAAAGAGCCAATTCGGTAGGCAAGGGGAGAGAAGGGGCCATCGGTCGCCTCCAGGGATATCATTGCACTCAGCCCGAGAGGCGGAATTGTTTGTTTTCCTACAACGTCGATTATCTGGAGGTGATTTTGTTGCAGTTGGGCTAATTCTGCACTTGGAACGTATATACCTTCCTCTTTAATAGCATTTTAAGTGGAAACGTGGTGTCTTTTTAATGTTTGGCTCCACAAGTGGTAATTTATTGGAGCTGTTTTCTTTTATCTATGTGTAATGCCTTTATAAAGAGTAAATTTTCACCAAACTTTATAAAAGCTGAAATTATAGTTCAAGATTTGTGGTCTAACAGTGGATATGGACAGTATGAAGGTCATTTCATACTCTGACTCATACAGACTCGAAACGTTAACTCTGTCTTTCTCTCTACAGATGCTGTTAGACCTGCTGAGTTTTTCTAGCATTTTCTGCTTTTGTCACGTGATACCATTCGTTCCCCTACCCCCCCCCCCATAGAAATCCTGTCCAGAAAGAGACAAACAGAATCTAAACAAAATAATTAAGGTGATCGTCATCATTTTTAAATACAAAACTCCTTCAGACTCTCATTCAGAAAGGCTAAGCCTTTTGCAACTTCTCGGATTCTGTGGTTCCAAATTTTCGAAAGTATACTAAATCCAAAACTGACATTTTGTTTCATTTTTCTCAGATCCCTCCTGTTTCTCAAAATTGTCCTCTTCGTAATCACGATTATTTTGGTGCCTGCTCTACGGCCATCAGGCAAACATATGATTTTCCGCTGGTAACGACGGCAGAACTTTCAGCATTCATCATTATTCTCTGAAACTGGCAGCAACTTCTCGGGCCCGCACCTGCGCAATTGAGTGGAGAAACTAAGTTGCTGTCAGTAATTCTGTTTCTCTGGAGGGTGCGCTGTTGGGATTGCCCAGACTGGTGAAAACGTCCCCTCTACTGATATTTACCTTCTGTAAAAACCCCTCAAGATGAACAAGGTGTAAATGGTGTTTAAACAACATGTTAATTTCAGAATTATGGTTAAACGCCTCACGGGCTCCAAAAGGGTAAGTTTACATTTATTGAAAGTCAAATTTTTCCTTAAGGATAATAAATTCCACATATTTTAACCATTTTTTGAAGTTTAATTTCGCTTCTACCTTAATCCCATGTCTAAGTCCAATCATTTATTAATCTATCTGTAAAAAAAGAAATTAAAAGTATAGGATAATCAGTGCTTTTAACTTCCCAACTTGCTGTCAATGAGAATACTTTAATGTGATTGGCTAATTAAGCAACTTGCTGACATCACTGTTGCCAGATATCTGGAGATCCCCTTGACTTGGCACCAAATTCAAACCGGTATCTGGAAAGGGGAGGTCCCTGCCACATGGCTTGTTAGACCTTTGTAGGCAGCTTTCTTTGAGGTCAGCAGCAAGTGCTGTCTATTTTCCACTGATTATGAAAGCCATTCCATTGTCCAGCTGTGAACCTAGGATCTGCCACATTTGCACAAGCACACTGGGCCGAATTATCTCTTTCTATGCTGTCAGATTCTGTAATCTATGAAATGTGCGACCAGCAGTAAACTACAATATGCAAATCAAACTTTTTAACAAGCAGAAAATTCTTACTCCCAGAAATAACTGCACAGTAGACATTATAATAGTCAAATTTTTCATAAAGAACCAGAATACACAATAACTGGAACTCATTATCTTGAAAAATACCATGAATCTATGAGACCTCAGAGTTCCTACAATGACCTGAGTAAAGATGTCTAACTGGCCAAATCCAAGAATAAATAGAAGTAACCAGGACATCTTCATCATCAAAAATACATTTTCATGGCGTGCATTTATTGCATTAAAACATCCCCAAGTGGGTTACAGGACCATTGGCAGACAGAATTTTACACCAAGCCCATAAAGAGACATCAGAGCTGGTGACCCTCATCAAAGAGATAGGTTTATTGGAGGATCTTAAAATGACGAGGGAAATGGAGAGGCAGAGACCTTTAAGGAGGGAATTCCATGCTTAGGGCATAGGCATTTGAAGGCACAGCCTCCAATGGTGCAGCAATTAGAACATAAGAACCTGGAGCAGGAGTAGGCAATTCAGCTCCTTGAGCCTGCCCCACCATTCAATCAATACAATCACAGCTAATCTCATTTCGACCTCAACTTCAACTTCCCACCTTCTCCCCGTAACCTTTCAATGCATTACTAATTAAAATCTGTCTATCTCCTCAACTTTATTCAGTTTCCCAGCATCCGTTGCACTCTGAGGTAGTGAATTCCACAGGTTCACGACCCTTTGAGAAAAGTAATTCCTCCTAATCTCTGATTTAAATCTACCACCCCTTAGCCATAAACTATGGCCTCTCATTCTAGAATACCCCACGAGGGGAAACATCCACTCCGCATCTACTTTGTCTATTCCCTTTAGTGTCTTATATACCTCAATCAGATTTCCTCTCATCCTTCTAAACTCTAGTGAGTATAGGCCTAAACTGCTCAATCTCTCCTCATAAGACAACCCCGCATCTCTGGAATCAATCTAGTGAACCTCCTTTGAACCGCCTCCAATGCAACTACATCCTTCCTCAAGTAAGGGGACCAAAACTGTGCACAGTTTCCAGGTGCAGTCTCACGAACGCCTTGTATAGTTACAACAGCACTTCCCTATTTTTATACTCTATTCCTTTAACAATAAATGCCAAAATTCCATTTGCCTTCCTTATTACCTGCTGTACTTGCATACTAGCTTTCAGCAGCATGCACGAGGACACCCATATCCCTCTGCACTGAAATATTCTGAAGTTTCTCTCCATTTAAATACTATATTGCCTTTTTATTCTTCCAACCAAAATGGATAACCTCACACTTATCCACGTTAAATTCCACCTGCCAAATTTTGGCCTATTCACCTATCCTGTCCATATCCATTTGTATATTTCTTCATTGCAACTTACTTTACCACATATTTTGGTGTCATCTGCAAATTTAGCTATAGTGCCTTCTATCCCTGAATCCAAGTCCTTAATATAGATAGTAAATAGTTGGGGCCCAAGGGCCAAACCCTGTGGCACCCCACTAGTTAAGGCTTGCCCTCCAGAAAAAGACCTATTTACCCCTACTCTCTGCTTTCTGTTGGTTAGCCAATCCTCTATCCTCTAATATATTACCTCTAAATCCATGTGATCTTATCTTGCGTGTTAATCTTTTGTGTGGCACCATATCAAAGGCCTTCTGGAAGTCCAGATATACTACATCTACAGGATCCCCATTACCCACTTTGCTTGTCACATCTTCAAAGAACTCTAGCAAATTAGTCAAACATGATTTACTCTTCATAAAACCATGCTGACTCTGATGGATTGCATTTTGACTTTCCAAATGTCCCATTACTACTTCATTAATAATTTCCCAATGACAGACGTTACACTAACTGGTCTATACTTTCCTACTTTCTGCCTCCCCCCGTCTCCTTTTTGAATAAGGGCATTATATTAGCATTTTTCCAATCCACTGGAACCTTTCCAGAATCCAGGGAATTTTGGAATAATGTAGCCAATGCATCTGCTATCTCCGCTGCCACTTCCTTTAAGATCCTGGGATTTAGGCCATCACCCTATTAATCCCAATAGTTTGCTCAGTACTTTTTCTCTAGTGATGGTAATTGTTCTAAGTTCTTCCTTCTCTATACCCTCTGCACTACCCGTTACTATCGGGGTGGTACTAGTATCCTCCACCATGAAAACTGAGGCAAAATATTGATTAAGCGTCTCTGCCATTTCTGCGTTCCCCACTATTAACACCCCAGCCTCATCCTACAAAAGACCAACATTTACTTTATCTACTCTCTTTCCTTGCATATACTTGTAGAATATTTTGCTATCAGATTTACAATTTGCGCTAGTTTTCTTTCGTAATTTAACTTTGCTCTTTTTATTATGTTTTTTTTAGTAACCCTTTGTTGATCTTTAAAAGTTTCCCAATCTTCCAGCCTGCCACTGACCTTTGCAATTTGGTGTACCTTAGTTTTTGCCGTTATGTTATCTTTAACTTCCTTGCTTAGCCATGGATGCTTATCCCCGCTCTTACCATCTTTCTTTTTCTTTGGAATATATTTTACTTGGGAAGAATTGAATATCTCCTTAAATATCTGCCACTGATTAAAATCGGAGAGGTTCAAGAGGCCAGAGTTAGAGGAACGCACATATCTTGGAGGGTTGTGTGATCAGAGGAGGTTACAGAGAGAGTGAAGGGTGAGGCAACGAATGGTTTTGAAAAAAGGATTAAAATTTAAAAATTCAAGGCCTTTCTTAACTGCAAGCCAATGTCAGTGAGCACAGAGGTGAACAGATGCAAATTGGGACACAGGCAAAAGAGTTTTGCGTGAGCTCAAGTCAACAAAGGGTATAATGTGGGACTCTAGCCATGAATGTGTTATGAGACAGCCTTTCGGTAAAGCTGAATTATTTAAAAATCCCAGAGGAAAACTTTAAACTACTGTCACAACCTATATTTTTTAAGTGGTATGTTTGAGATGCAACTCTAAATTCAGAAATCAGACCACCAGTTCTCAGGAGGTTTCATATTAAACTAAATGAAATATCTTATTAATTTACACAAGTTAAATATACACATGGCTACAAATTACTACTATCATGACATTTAACAAATTCCAAAACTAATCTCCATTAAGGCAACAGCAACCCATAGACTTTCAACAGACACCAGGCAAAGCATTTTCACCTTACACATTGAAAATGAGGTTCCTTTCACTTTGGTCCCTTGCAAACACAGTGGTAGGCTTACAGGATTTGATCTTACATTACCTCTGCCCTGCACACGCAAAACTGCTGAAGTTATATCTAGCACAGCTCATTGAATGTAAATTCTTATTGTATCACCAGCCCCTTTGAACTCCACCTCTTTTAACAATAAAACCCCTTTCATAGCACCAATGTTATTAGTAATATAAACATATTGCTTGATCTCCTCTAGCTAGGTGCCAGATTTCACCCCACTTCTTGAATGCTGTATTCAAAAAATTCTATTACACTCTACCTCTCTTACAACTCAAAACTAGTACACAGCAAAGCATCCAGACTAGCTGGTTTTAATCTAATGAAGCCACACCCACAGACTAAACCTCTATTTTAAAAGAAAAATATTTCCAATAATCTTATCTACATTAATAGCTTCATGACAAATGCGACTGTCAGAGTTCTTGGGAGAATTCCCCTGCTCGTCATATAGTGCCATGGGATTATTATTTTTTACAACTACCTGAGAAAGCAGACAGGACCTAGATTTAAAGGCTCAGTCAAAACGCGGCACCTCAGACATCCCAAGATTCCCTCAGCAATGAACTGGAGTGCCTACTAGATTTTTGTGCTTAAGCCTCTAGAATGTGCCTTGAACCCACAACTGAATCATGGCTGACATCAACTTGCTCATCGAATTTTGCTGTATTAAGTACATTAAATTTGATTACAATAGCCATGTGGGTAGAAGGAGATAGGATTACGTGGTAGTGGAGAAAGAGAGCCATAGATGAGGAGATTGATGTAGATAAAAGAGCACCAATGGAATGTTTCAAAACAACTGTTTTCCATAATTTTCTGCCCAGCATAACATTATATATTGACTTTTTGACACAATTGCTTCATTTGCCATATCATTTACTTTCAGACAGGACAGAAACACTCTACCAAAATAAGCTTTAAAAGACACACATGTTGGATCTGTTAAAATTTAATGGAGCTTGGCTGTTCACAGCCTTTTGCAAAAAGCAGCAACCTCATAAAATGCTTTTGTATCTGAGCATCACAAAAATTGACTTCTCTCTTGATTGTGTATATAGGTAATTTAGAACCACTTTAATTCACAAAAAATATAAGACAGAACATACAAAATAGGCTACTGCTTAATACACAGGATATATAGATAATATATTAGCCTGCATTAACAGTTCATAGTAATGCGTGGTCCTACATGAGATATCGGGGTTGCTGGTAGGTGTTGGGATCTTTAAGGTTTGTAAATTCTATAAAGGATTTGGAGGCTTGGTACCATCCTCAGTAGTTAAATTTGCAATGACAGCCTTTATTTACATATCTGATTTAAACTAGGCAGTTGAAGGCAAGGCCTCCAAATGTGGCAAAAAACCATTAAATTGGCAATCATGGCAAATTGTCAGTGTGCGCAAGTTCAAAAGAATCAGAGAAGCTAGGACAATGGGCAAAAAAGTGGCAGATAAAATTTACAATGGAGAAATGTATGTGTATGGCATATAATGAAAGGAGAACAATATGGATTATGTGTGAAATGGAATTATTTTTGCATTGTGACAACAAATTAAACCTCTGACCTGTTCCCCAAAAGAGTACAATGTTCTGAGGGAGTTAAATAACTAGACAAAATATTGGGATGCATCGAAGAAAGTCTTGAGCCAGGTATCTTGACAATTATACCTGGCCTCAATAGGATCACAGAATTTTGGACTCCCAATTAGAGAAAAGGATTTTAAGTTATTGGAAGGAGTGCTCTGGAGGATTGCAAGATTGACGGTAGAGCTATGAAAGTAGGTGGAACACTTCTTTCTTGAAAAGAAATAAGACTACAAAGGTTTTAGAAAGTTACAAAATTGACCATCAAATTAAGAGATTTACCTGAATAAATACTTTTTTATTCTGTCATACAAATTGTCTCTATGTCGCAGGCATTATTTTCCGTCACAGACCTGTACCTCTGAGAAACCTGGGGTTTGGGTTCACAAAGCTTTCCTTCTGTCTCTCTGCTAGCTCAATGAAAAGACTTAACTCCAAAAGCAACCTAAATCTATGGACATAATTTGTGAAATGCACAATTATCACAATCGGCAAACAATCTACGTAATGCAATTCCCCAAGTATAAAGGTGAAGGGTGTCTTCCCTCTTCAATACTGAAGACAGTTCAGAATTGGGAAGTGGTTCTGTTTGACACAGTTGATACATTTATGTAGGACCTTTAGTATATAACAAAGTAAGGCACTTTGGAGGACTGTAATCGAACAAAATGTATCCAGTCATATAAAGAGGTATTAGAAAGAGTTGACTAAAAATTTGGTTGAAGTGGTAAATTTTAAGGAGCATCTTGAAGGAGAGTGAGGCGAAAAGGTTTATAGATGGAATTCCAGAGCTTATGGCCTCAACAGCTGAAGACGTGGCCACCAACTGTGGGGAAATGGGAAACGAAAATGGGGGGATGTAGCAGAGGTTTGAATTGGAGAAATGCAGAGTTCCCAGAGAGTTGTGGAACAGGAAGAGATCATAGAGATAGATACAAGAGGGGGAAGGAGATAGAGTGTGGGTGCAAGGCCATTGAGGAGTATTAGCACAAGAATTTTAAAGGCAAATTGTTGGTAGACCAGGAGCCGAGGGACGTCAATAAATGTGTGAAAAATGATCGACTTTCTTGTAAAGGTTGTCTCCCTCTACACGGCCCAAGAAAATACCACAGTAAAAAGCCAAAATGCCATTATCACAACTGTGCGCTGGTGTTTATAGTTCCATGGGAGCTGGTTGGTAGGTGGGCAGAAGGCGTAAAATTAGGTATAATGTCATGGATGCCATTTCTGGTGACAGCCCACCTGCCCCATCGTGATATTACATGCATCAGGGTGATGCTGGGAAGCCACCTGCCGGTGGGATATTTCAGCCCCTGATCTAGTTTTGAAGTGGATTTAATTACCCAACAGGTAAATGGGAAATTAATTAACAACAGGCATTAATGCATCATAATGTTCCTCGAAGTGCCGCTGGTGGCTTGGCATGGGCAGATAATTGTGAGTCTCCCAAAGAAGAACTGAAAAGCAAAAATCTGCTGTATTTCTTCATTCCTGTTCCAGTTCCTTTCAAGGAGGAATTGGCATTTCAGGGGAAGTGATAGCATAGTGGTATTGTTGCTGGACTAGTAATCCAGAGACCCACAGCAGATGGTGGAATTTGAATTCAATAAAAGTCTAGAACTAAAAGTCTAATGATGATCAGGAAACCATTGTTGATTGTTATAAGAACCCATCTGGTTCACTAGTGTCCCTTTAGAGAAGGAAATCTGTTGTTCTGGCCTACATGTGACTCCAGACCCACAGCAATTTGGTTGACTCTTAAATGCCCTCTAAAATGGCCAGTTGTAACAAACCACTACAAAGTCACAAAAAAGGAATGAAACTGAATGGACCACCCAGCATTGACCTAGGTACCGGAAACGACAACCAAAATCTCAGCCTCTTCGACCCTGCTCCTCCTTACTAACATCTGGAGGCTTGTGCCAAAATTGGGAGAGTTGTCTCACAGATTAGCCAAGGAACAATCTGACATAGTCATCATCCCAGACACCATCATCACCATCCCTGAGTATGTCCTGTCCCATAGCAGAGATGGCAGCACAGTGATAAACAGTCAGGAAGGAGTTGCCCTGGGAGTCCTCAACATCGACTCCAGACCCCATGAAGTCTCATGGCATCAGGTCAAACATGGGCAAGTAAACCACCTGCTGATTACCACGTACTGCCGTCCCTCAACTGATGAATCAGTGCTCCTCCACATTGAACACCACTTGGAGGAGGTACTGAGGGTGGCAAGGGCGCAGAATGTACTCTAGTTAGGGGACTTCAATGTCCATCACCAAGAGTGGCTCGTTAGCACCACTACTGACCGAGCTGGCCGAGTCCTCAGTTACATAACTGCTAGAAATGGTCTGCGGCAGCTGGTGAGGGAACCAACAAGAGGGAAAACATATTTGACCTCATCCTCACCAACCTGCTTGCAGCAGATGCATCTGTCCATGACAGTATGGGTAGTGACCACCACAGTCATTGTGGAGAAAAAGTCCTGCCATCACATTGAGGATACCCTCTATCGTGTTGTGTGGCACTACCACAGTGCTAAATGGGATGGACTTTGAACAAATCTAGCAACTGAAGATCGAGCATCCATGAGGCGCTGTGAGCCATCAGCAGCAGCAGAATTGTACTCGAACACAATCTGTAACCTCAGGGCCCAGCATATCCCCCACTCTACCATTACCATCAAGCCAGGGGATCAACCACGGTTGAATGAAGAGTGTAGGAGAGCACGCCAGGAGCAGCACCAGGCATACCTAAAAATGAGGTGTCAACCTGGTGAAGCTACAAGACAGGACTACTTGTGTGCATAAGCAGCAAGGAGGTCCCCAGCATCGTAGATGTCAGTCGTCAGCCAATTCGATTCACTCCATGTGATATCAAGAAACGGCTGAAGGCACAGGATACTGCAAAAACTATAGGCCCTGACAATATTTTGGCAATTGTACTGAAGACTTGTGTTCCAGAACTTGCCACGCCCCTAGCCAAGTTGTTCCAGTACAGCTACAACACTGGCATCTACCCGGCTATGTGGAAAATTGCCAAGGTATGTCCTGTACACAAAAGCAGGAAAAATCCAACCCGGCCAATTACTGGCCCATCAGTTTACTCTCCATCATCAGTAAAGTAATAGAAGGGGTCATCAACAGTGCTATCAAGCGACACTTGCTTAGCAATAACCTGCTCATTGATGCTCAGTTTGGGTTCTGCCAGGGCTACTCAGCTCCTTACTTCATTACAGCCTTGGTTCAAACATGGACAAACGAGCTGAACTCCCGAGGTGAGGTGAGAGTGGCTGCCCTTGACATCAAGCTGCACTTGACTGAATGTGGCATCAAAGAGCCCTAGCAAAACTGGAGTCAATGGGAATCAGCAAGAGAACTCTCCACTGGTTGGAGTCATACCTAGCACAAAGGAAGATCGTTGTGGTTGTTGGAGGTCAGTTATCTCAGCTCCGGGACCTGACTGCAAGAGTTCCTCAGGCTGTGTCCTTGGCCCAACCATCTTCGGCTGCTTCATCAATGACCTTCCTTCCATAATAAGATCAGAAATGGAGTTGTCCGCTTATGATTGCTTGATGTTCAGCACCATTTGCTATTCCTCAGACACTGAAGCAGTCCATTTCCAAATGCAGCAAGACCTGGACAATATCCAGGCTTGAGCTGACAAGTGGCAAGTAATATTCGCACCACACAAGTCTCAGGCAATGACCATCTACAGTTAGAGAGAATCCAATCATCGCCCCATGATGTTGAAGGGCATTGCCATCACTGAATCACCTACTATCAACATCCTGGGGGTTACCATTGACCAGAAATGGAACTTGACTAGCCATATAAGTACTGTGACTACAAGAGCAGGTCAGAGGCGAGGAACCATGCAACGAATAACCCATCTCCTGACTTCCCAAAGCATGTCCACCATCTACAAGGCACGAGTCAGAAGTGTGATGGAATACTCCCCACTTGCCCAGATGAGTGCAGCTCCCACAACACTCAAAAAGCTTGACACATTCCAGGACAAAGCAGCCCACTTGATTGGCACCACATCCACAAACATTCACTCCCTCCACCACCAAAGCACAGTAGCAACAGTATGTAACATCTACAAGATGCACTGCAGGAATTCACCAAGACTCCTTCAACAGCACTTTCCAAACCCACGATCAATGCCATCTAAAAGGACAAGGGCAGCAGATAGATGGAACTCCACCACTTGGAAGTTCCCCTTCAAGTCACTCACCATCCTGCCTTGGAAATATATCACCATTCCTTCACTGCTGCTGGGTCAAAATCCTAGAACTCCCTTCCTAACCATGGTGGGGGTACCCACACCACATGGACTGCAGCAGTTCAAGAAGACAGCCTTCTTGAGGGCAATTAGGGATGGGGAATAAATGCTGGCCCAGCCAGCGAAGCCCACATCCCATGAATGAATAAAAATAAGTAGTATATTCTCTCAGTACTAGCAACAGACTGGTGTGAAGTCCATCATTCTCAGTGAAATTAATTTCTCAATGAAGTCCACTCTTTCCTCCTCAAGAGTGGAGTTGACTCCTCAAGCGCCCTAGTTAGGGAAGAATTTTCTCCCACTCAACTCAAATCAAAACTATCTTGTTTTCTTCCTATCAACATATTAGGACCTTAGCCCCCAGCTCAGCTCCACCTCTCTCCCTGGTGAGTCAGTGCCAATAGTGGTAGCAAGGACATAATTGCAAAAGTTGCTTACTTTGTGGAAAATGCACAATGCATCAAATAAAATATGTCACTGCAAAGATGCGTTTTAGAACTTCAGTGAGACTGTGCTTAATTCTAAGTTCTCTATTTCAAAATCGAATTTACACTAATCCATTGCTCATGCTTTGGGAATATTGTACCCTAATGGTTACTTTGAAAGGAGTTCGGGAAAGAAAGACAGGTGCAGGCTCATAAAAATAAGTTCCTCTTCTGGTTTTACAATTATCAGTCAATGCCAAGACACCAGTGACCCAGCCCGGATCACAATAATAGTTTATCAATATCTCATCATCATGACTCTCAGATAGTGAGAGGCCAAAAACAACAGGACTGCAGAAATATTTGTTCCCAGATTAATTCTTGGCTCAAGCAGTCCCTTGCAAGCAAACAATGTGACATTTACTCACACCCTTCCCATATCATTTCAATCCCCTTTCTCTCACCCACCCACGTGGTGTAATCCTGAATGCTGACATAGTTTCATCTTCAACCACCAACCCTGGAGGTGAATTACATCTTCAACACTCAAAACATTTCTCATCCCTTTGTTTAGCTCTCTCCATGTTTAATATTATATATATTGTACTATGGATTCTTTAGATGTCTCGATGATGAGATCTTGAGACTTGTATATTTAAACATGAACCATTTATTGTTAATCTTCAATTATTTACAAATCCCAGGTTACTGTCAAGCATGGTGCTGTTACCTCCATGCAGGCTGGTTGCAGAGTGTGTTCTCAGTTTATTACCATGTGACTATGCATCATATCGTAGGCAGTGCTATTCTCCAGTCCCACATTAACCCTTGCACTGCCAGCATGCAGGCACATCATACAACAATATCTCTGGCCTCTTGAATGTAAACCATTCCATCCTTTCATAATTTTAAATGCATCTATCATATTGTTTTGTAATCTGCCTTGTTCTAACAAAACAAAACCCTGATTTTTCCAGGTTTATTTTGTATTTGAATAATCTCATAGTTTGTCCTTGATGATATTCTTTCTGAAATGTATCTGTTTGCTGCACATCCATCATCTTTTGTAGATGAAAGGATGCCAGAATGAACCCCTTCTGCAGCCTGAATACCCTTCCTAGAGTCTGGAGCCTAATACTGCTTGCAGGTTGTATTGTTTGATTTTACTCAAAGTCAAATCATTACCTCTTGAAGAATCCTGCTTTGGACATCATGAAGTAGGCTTCATAGTCTTGACTATGTTAACAGAAAGTCTTTATTAACAACTCATAACTATATACATATCTACAGCAGAGGATACAAGTATGGAGCTGACTGCATCCTAGGTCTTTACACATCTCTGTCCATCTGTGGGATGACCTTGGCTCTGGATCATGTGCCTTCTTACATCACCTTGTGGGCGGTACTGTACTCAGTCTCACATTAACCCCGTATGTACCAGATCCTACTACGACACTTCTTGGCTTTAACACTGTGCACAGTGATGATACCTAGAGTTTTGTGTATGTGTATTTTTTTTTAACTCTTGTCAACCTGGGGCAAATATTTTAACATCATGTGAACATGTGCACTCAAACCTCTGATGTTTAAAGCTTTGAGTCTTATTTTCAGAGTATAGTCATTGAGTTATGTTTTCAAACCAAAATGCAACACCTCAGATGTGCTAACATTGAGTTCTATCTGGCTGATTTTCTTTGCCCATGTACCAAAATTGCTATTGGCACATAAGGAATTAAATGTAGATCATATTTTGGCATGACCCTCAAATTTCAACACTATCCTAAGCAAATAATCCATATCATTGATATGCATTGGGAACAGAAGTGGCCCCAGATCACAAGCCATGGGGCACTGTTGACTACTAATTTCTTACCCTACATTTTCTCCTGTTCCTTGTTCAGATCTTTTCCAAAAGTTTGTTATAGACTATATCTACCGCATTTCCCCCATCAACTATGGGTGGAATTTTCTGTGCCCGCTGGCATCAGGCGAGCTCGGCAGCATGAGTGGGTGATATGGCAAGAAAGCCAAAAATCAATTTCACGATCATCCGTTCAGCCCGTCGATGGCAGGCCACATTTCCCTCCGTCAGACGTCGGGAATCTCATTATAATACATCTGCATATCATTATAAGGCCAGCCTGCCAGACTCATTCTCATTCCCCCATGCTGGATCGTCCACCCACGTCAGAGTGATTGCATGCTGACATGTTTCACAACTACACATGAGCGATGTGCACCTGGCGAACTACATTTCACTCATGACTTCGAGGCTCGTTTGCTAACCTTCCTTCGGGCAGCACTCACAGTCATCAACGCCAGGCTTCACAGAGAGAACCACATCACTTTTAGGGGGGCTCACAGGCAGGTCTCTGCGTACCAGATCAGCCATAAGGTGGTGGTGGCTTTATTTGGCTGCAGGGCAAGGGCTTGCTTGGGGAAGGGGAACAAGTACCCTCAGGCAATGGATGAGTACTGAGGAAGGGGGGTATCCCAGGTTTGTGTGGGGGCACAGGTTGATCTGTGCAATGGCCTCAAGATGGTGAGGGCTGAGGAAGCAGCCTCCAGAAGGATGGGGGCAAATGGACATGTGAGCATGTGTGTAAGAGAATGAGTGGTGATGTCTCTTGAGCTGACAGTGAGTAAGATGCCAGTGAATGTGTGATGGGCTTGAGTGTGTGAGTTTAGAGTGATGAGATGGCTGCCTTACCCTGGTGGATGGATGAGATCATTCATCCTCTATCTGCATTGGATGGCCAACCTCTTCTGCGTAGCACCTGGCACTGATCACCACTGTCACCACCTAACAAGCAAGTGTGGTAATGTTGCTGCCCTTCCTGCAGCCAGAGTGGTGGTAGAAGACATCATGGTGAGCCTCCACAACATCCAAAAGGCACTTGAGGTATGCGTCACTAAACCTGGGGGCTGCAGTCTTTTTACCTTTTGGGCAGATGCATATTAAATGTGGCACCCGGCGTGATGAAGCAACGAGGTGACGGCATGGCAGGCGAATTGGAGCCCGCCCGCCATCAAAATGGCATGTTTCCCAGGAATGCATCATTAATGTGGTGGATTTGGGATGACACTGTGTGAGAAGCTGCCATTGCAGCCAGTAGTTAACACGTTGTTTTACCCACCCGCTGCTGCACTTAGTGCAAATCTGGGATGATTCCACCTTATGTCTTGTGAGCCTCCTCAAAACATTCCATGGCATTTGCCAAGTGTGATTGTCCTTTTGAAGTCCATGCTGGCTCCTCCCATCTCTTTTATCTAGATACTTGGCATATTCATCCTGGCGAGCCTTCACCTTGCACCCTTTGTAAATTTGAACTCATCCAAAACTGCGCTGTTTGGGCTGCCATGGCCTTTGAGTGTTAAATGGCTGCAGGATAGCCTGCTGGAGTGGTTGCGGGCTTTCCAAATACTTTCTCCCCAGGGTGCAGGAACCCCAGCGAAATGTAAAATCCTGCCCTACAACTCTGACTGTAAAAGAACTGGAGGGTTTTAAATAGATGAAACAAGTTATGACCTGGTAGGCACTGCCTTTAATGGATGGTAAAAGCAGATTGAGTAGAAACTTTGATAAGAGAATTGGTTAAAGAGAAGGAACTAATTGGAAAGCTCTGCTGTTCGTATTTTAACTTGCACCAAGTTCTGTTTACCCATGACCCCTGTTTTTGCTCACATATATTGGTTCCTGATCCAGCAACACCTTGATTTTAAAATTCTGATCCTAGATTTCAGATTCCTCCATGGCCTCACCATCTCTATAAGATTCTTCAGCCCTACGACATCTCCGAGTTCTCCACATTCCTTCAGTTCTGGTCTCCTGCACATTTTCAAATTTGATCATTCCACTATTCTTGGCCATATATTTTGCTGCCAAGGCCTAAAGCTCTGGAATTCCTACCCTAACCTTAGAACCTTTGCCTCTCCCACTCACTCTTCTCTCTCTCTCTCTTTCTTTCTGTCCTCCTTTAAAACCCAAATTCTATCCTAATATCTAATGTGGTTCAGTGTCAGTTTTGTCCGATACACTTTTGTGAAGCACTTAGAAATTATTTTGCTATGTTCAGTGGGCTATAGTATTTTGTAATGATTGTAAGTTAAACCATGTCTTACTGTTACGGGATTATATGACTGTATAGGTGAATCAGCCCTAAGCATGGGGAATCTTAGGGGTGGAGCATTTTGGTCTTGGTCTTGGAACAAACATATGGCCTCATTTGGAGTCTGTAAATAAAGTTTCTTACAAGAAACTGATCCTGCACTTCAAGTTTGTTACAAATTTGTTGTAGTTTTATCTAGTTGTTAAAGATGCCAAAATCTTCCTCCTTCATTGAAGTAATGTACTGAAGGTAGCATTACTCATTAAAAACAAGTTCACTGAAGCAGCCTGTGTCCATACACAGCAAGGCCTAGAAAACATTCAGGCTTGGGCTGATTAATGACAAGTAACAATGACACAACACAAGTGCCAGGCAATGACCATCTCCAACATGAGAGAATCTAATCATCGCCCCTTGACATTCAATGGCATTACCATCACTGAATCCCCCACTATCAACTTTCTGCGGGTTACCATTGACCAGAAACTGAACTGGGCCAGCCATAACATTGCAGTTACAAAAGCAGCTCAGAGGCTTGGAATTCTGCAGTGAGTAACTCACTTCCTGACTCCCCAAAGCCTGTCCACCATTTACAAGGGACAAGTCAGGCGAATGATGAAATACTCTCCATTTGCCTTGGATCAGTGCAGCTCCAACAACACTCAAGAAGCTCAATACCATTCAGGACAAAGCAGCCCATTTGATTGGCACCCATTCAACATTTTAAATATTCACTTCCTCTGCCACTAATGCACAGTAGCAACAGTGTGTACTATCTACAAGGATGCACTGCAGAAACTCACCCAGCATCCCTTCAATAGCACCTTCCAAACCCACAACTTCTACCACCTCGAAAGACAAGGGCAGCAGGTGAATGGGAACACCACCACCTGTAAATTCCCCTCCAAGTCACTCACCATCCTGACTTGGAACCACATCACCGTTCCTTCACTGTTGCTGGGTCAAAATGCTGGAACTCCCTCCCTAACAGCACACTTAGATGGACTGCAGCGGTTCAAGAAGGCGGCTCATCACTACTTTCTCAAGGGCAATTAAGGATGTGCATCAAATGCTGACCTCACCAGCGATGCCCACATCCTGTAAAAGAATAAGAAAAAATAAGGAAGTCAAGCTGCCTGAGGCAATTAATAGTTTTCTTGCTTTCTTGTATGCTAAAGAGGCAATGATATTTGAAAATTTATATTATTTTCTGCCTTATACAAAATTCAGTTGATCTCACTGGAATATTTTCTGACTGCACATTATTTGTAAAATATTTTGCTATCTGCTTCATGACAATAATTAGCCTGGTTTCAGAAGAAAATGTTGCGATATTTAACTAAGAAGTTCTTTCAATTGATGAGTGTGATTCTACACTCACCCTCAGACATAAAAATGTCACTTCAATGCCATTCCGAAGAACAAGCAGATGATCACATCGAATTCACAGAGGACTCACAGTCACACATACTGTAATGAATCTTCATATAGGAATAATGGACTGGAAGTTATTAAAAAAAAATGCCTTGAGGTCCTTAATTTAAACACTGAATTTGGCCCAGGATTTATCCCGCATAATCCAGCTCAATTAGAAAGGTCAGTCACAGGCCAGACACCACCAGGAACAAAGTACCGCACTTATCAAGTCCGTTTCATTCTTGGCTCTTCTCAAAAATATCAACATTGTACTGGACATACCAGTCTTGATTTACATTGTCAAAGACACACCCACACTGTAGGCGAGCCGCGACGAATTTTGCAAATGTGCTGGTTGTAGCTCGCCTGGAAGGGAAAGTTGCGGTAGTGACAGCAAAAGAATATTGACAAATTGCTCACAATGGCACACTGACGACTTGTTAAATGCTACTCCCTTTATTATTGGGAATTAACAATTGGTTTACAGAAGATGCATCAAAGGAGGTTGGATCTAGTTGGGGCCGAATGCCTCAGAATAATAGAGCGCAGAAGGAGGCCACTGTACCTAGTCAGAGTTGTAGGGCAGGACTTTACATTTCACTGGGGTTCCTGTACCCTGGGGAGAAAGTATTTGGAAAGCCTGCACCCACTCCAGCAGGCTGTCCTGCAGCTATTTAACACTCAAAGTCTATGTCAGCTTTCTCAAGATTAGACGTCCACCCACTCCATTGGGGAGAAAGTCCCACCTCTGAGAGTTGCTGGCCAATCAAATTACCGGCGGCTCTGTGGTCCCAGCAGCACTACTGATAGTGGAGGCCATTCCTGGGATGCAGCAGTCTCCAATGGAGATCATTTCTGGATCAGGATGGAGAGGTAAGTTGCAGGAGTTCTTGGTGGGGACAAACTAAGAGGCCCTGGAAAGGAGGACACATGGATTGAGAGCCGGCAAGGAGAGAAACCTGCCATGCATAAAATTGCTGTGGGGTCAGGGCAGGCAGGCAGGTAGGTGCTGGGATAGGCGCCCATGGCATTACACCTAATTTTACACTCCCTGCCTACCTGCTAACTTGGCCTCAGGGAGTGTAAAATTATGCCCATAGAGTCAGATATGGCTCAGGAGGCGGCCATTTGGCCCACTGAGTTCATGTCAGCACAATGTAAAGCAATTCAGTCAGTCCCCATACTCTGCTCCATCCTCATAGCCACATAAGTTTATTTTCTTCAAGAGCCAAACAAATTTCCTTTTAAAATCATTCTTCATCTCTGCTTCTAACACCCTCATAGACAGATAGTTCTAAGTCATCACGTCTCGCTGCATAAAGTACGTTCTTCCTCAAATTCCCCCACATCTCTTGCCCAAAACCTTAAGTCTGTGTCCCCTATGAGAATAGCTTTCCTTTGTCTACCTTTCTAAACCTGTCATAATCTTCTCCACCTGTATCAAATCTCCTCTCAATCTCCTTTGCTCCAAGGTGAACAAGCTCAGCTTTCACCAACCCAACCTTGCAGCTAAAGTCTCTCATCCTTGGAACCATTCTGGTAAATCTCCTCTGCGCTTTCTCAAGGACCCTCACATCCTTCCTAAAGTGTGGGGCCCACAACTGGACACAATACTCTAGTTATGGCCTAACTTGATCTTAATAAAAATTCAGCAAAACTTCCCTGCTTTTGTCCTCAATATGTCCATTTGTCAAGAACGTTACGTGTATGACCTCTGGTTACCTAATCTCCTGCCAGTGGAAACAATTTCTCCTTACTTGGTCAGAACACTTTGTGAAAAATGTTAGTTTTTTTCCCCAAAGTGAAAGTCACAATGGTGGCACTCATGAAAAAAGAAATGGAAAATAAAAACAAAGTAGGGCAAAAAAAGAAGAGAAAAAGACAGAGAGTAACATGAAAATAGAAGGAAAAGAAAGGAGTTTGGAGGAAAGAGTGATGGTGTTAGGTTTAACTGAGTCATGGGAAGGGTGGGGGAGGAGAGGTAGAATGGTGGGGATGGAGTAAAGGACTAAAATTTGACACTCGGCTAACTTGGTGGGAACTAGTCTGAGCAGAGACTCTGAAATGCTAACATATCTAATGCAAATGCTGAGCCGGGGACCTCTAACCTGGAAGTTGAAGACAAGTTCCTGGGAGACAATTGGATGCACTCATTCAATACAAAGCGATGGCCAACCTTAAACTGATTAGGTGCTGGTGATGACCTCGCCACAGGGGTAGACAGAGTGGCAGAAGGGGAAAGAGGAAAAATTGATTGTGAGAAGTGAGAGAGCATGAGAAAGTGAATATATCACTGCTTTGTTTAATGTGCATAGAGGCTTTTGTATTCTTTCGTGTGATGTGTCACTAGGAAAGCCAGCATTTGTTACCCATCCCTAATTGCCCATGAACTAAGTGGTTTGCTAGGCAATTTCAGAAGGCGGTTAAAAGTCAACCACATTGCTGTGAGTCTGGAGTCACAATTGAATGACAGTTGAGGAGTACCAGTGTCTGGCAGCCTTTGAAAAGAAGGGTGCAAAATATTTAAACCAGCCCTCATATTGAAATGGAGTTGTAAGCAACTTTGTGTGGTGACATGCAACATAGGGATGACACCTGTCATAACACTTCATCAAAACTAGTACTCCTTAAACAAATTGCTGCTTCAGAATCTTGATACTAACATTGGTGAGTACTACTGGCTTGGATGGATAACTCTCCAGAATTGGTTAAGATTGCAACACTGAAATAGCCTCCTGTTTACGGGAATACCATGTCAGATAGTTGTTTGAAAGTCCAGAACTTGAGCATTGCTGGAAAAAGACATTTTGTCGAAGCTTTTCATCTTGCACTCATCAGGACAATTGCAAGAATATCAATGTCAGGGGAAGCAACAACTTTATACTGTATGAGAAGAGAGTGCTGATTGGTTGGCAAGTAGACTTCGATTTGTAGAAGTGTTGCCAAGGAGAATACACCAGTTAATGGTGATTGACAGTTAACTGCCAAGAATTGTTTGAAATTTAAGCCAGGAAGCTTGACTCCGATTGGTCAAGGCATTGCCCTGAGGAATGAACTAGTGAATGGCTATCACTTATTTTGTTTAGCTGAAACAGGTGCAATGTCTGTACATGTTCTTTCTGTCTGCAAAGAACAAAGCCCTGTGTATTAATATATATAGCTTCCAATGCACACAAATGCATCATACTGCGTGCCCGACTGACAATTTTAAACTGGTTGGCAGTGTAATTTTTAGCACACTGAGGATTATTTAGCAAATATTGTCCAATCGAGGAATCACATCTAATGTTGGACACTGTGTTTTGAGCTTTGCAAGCATGGGCTGGTTGGGTATGGTCTGTATCTTGCCCATTGTAAACAGTGGAAGGAACACGCTGTTTGATACAATTCACCAGTCTTTGGGATGTATGGCCTACATATCACCTACATACTTCAGGGCAATGCCTTGGTCAAGCAGAATCAAACTGCCTGGTTTAACTTTCAAAAAAATCTTGGCAGTTAATTGTCAGTCACCATTAACTTGTGAATTCTCCAATGACAACACCTCTATCAATCAAAGTCCACTTGCCAACCAATCAGCACTCTCTTCCCATATTGTATAAAGTTGTTGCTTCCCCTGACATTGGTAATCTTGTGATTGTCCTGATGAGTGCAAGATGAAAAGCTTTAACAAAATGTCTTTTCCAAGTCACATAATTAGATTCAACTAATATTTGAAAAATAGTTTTGAAAGACCTTCTGTTTAGAATTAAGCATTATGACTTTGATGGATATTACTCTATTATGAATTCATTATATGTACACACATGAATGGCTGACCCTTGGATATTTTATGAATCGTCTGTGGGCTTAGCAGGATCTTAGCTATTGATATATAAAAAAATAATCAATAAAGACATTTCACTTAGATGAGATATGAGCATGAAGTCTATTTTTAGCAAGATTTTAATGACTGCAATTTGTGGTTGTTCAGGTTATGCTTATTTCATTCCAACACGATACAACTGATTTATTCCTGTATGCAGGTCTTAGCAGTAAACATCAATGTTTTCCTCATCTATCCTCAGGTGGTATTTAATTAAATACACAGAGGGAATTGGTGTAACAATATTTCACTTTCAATTTAAGCTCACTTACCATTTCATCAAACAGTTCATGAAGCATTAAGCTTGACTGAGGGACAATAGTGCTCTGCCGAGGCTAGATGTGGAGTTTAGTCATTCTAAATTTACTGGTAATAGACTTTAAAGATGTTTAGCACTGTGAGAGTCATGGCGACAAAGTGATGTAGTATGGTTGCATTCCAGGGTGGTGGGAATACTATAGCAATGTATTTAAGACCATAAGATCATATGCCGTAGGAGCAGAATTAGGCCATTCGGCCTATTGAGTCTGCTCCGCCATTCAATAAGATTACGGCTGATCTAATAATCCTCAACTCCACTTTCCTGCCCTTTCCCCATAACCTTTGATTCCCTAACTGATTAAGAAACTGTCTATCTCAGCCTTGAATATACTTAACGATACAGCCTCTACAGCCCTCTGTGGTAAAGAGTTCCACAGATTTGCTACCCTCTGAGAGAAGAAATTCCTCTGATCTCTATTTTAAATGGGCGCTCCCTTAATCTGAGATTATGCCCTCTGGTCCTAGACTCTCCCACGAGGAGAAACAACCTCTCAGCATCCACCCTGTCAAGCCCCTTAAGAATCTAATATGTTTCAATAAGGTCGCCTCTCATTCTTCTAAACTTCGACGAGTCCAGGCCCAATCTACTCAAACTCTCCTCATAAGAAAATCTCTCCATACCCGGAATCAACCTAGTGAACCTTCTCTGGACTGCCTCCAATACCAGTACATCTTTCCTTAGATAAGGGGAACAAACCTGTTCACAGTATTCTAGGTGTGGTCTAACTAGTGCCTTGTATAGTTTTAGCAAGTCCTTCCTATTCTTATACTCCACTCCCTTTGAAATAAAGGCCAGCATTCCATTTGCTCTTCTTATTACCTGTTGAACTTGTATGCTAACTTTTTGGGATTCATGCATGAGGACCCCCAAATCCCTCTGGGCTGCAGCTTTCTTCAGTCTTTCTCCATTTAAGTAATATTCAGCTCCTCTATTTTTCCTTCCAAAGTGCATAACCTCACATTTTCCCACAATATATTCCATCTACCAAGTTTTTGCCCACTCACTTAACCTGTCTATATTCCTCTGTAGACTCTTTGCATCACTTGCCTTCCCACCTATTTTGTGCAAACTTGGTTATAGTACATTAATTTCCCCCATCCAAGCCATTAAGATATATTGTAAAAAATTGTGGCCCCAGCACTGACCCCTGTGGCACTCCACTAGTTACTGATTGCCACCCTGAAAATGCCACCCCCATATCCCAACACACTGTTTTCTATTAGTTAGCCAATCCGCTATCCATGTTAATATATTAGCCCCAATACCATGGGCTCTTATCTTATTAAGTAGCCTTATGTGTGGTACCTTACTGAATGACTTTGGAAATCCAAATATATTACATCTATTGTTTCTCTTTTACCTACGCTGCTTGTTACTTCCTCAAAGATTTCTACTAAATTTGTTAGACATGATTTCCCCTTCATTAAGCCATGCTGACTCTGCTGGATTATATTATGCATTTCTAAATGCTCTGCTATTGCAACCTTTATAAGAGATACCAACATTTTCCCAATGACATATGTTAAACTAACTGGCCGATAGTTACCTATTTTTTGTCTCCCTCCCTTTTTTGAATAAAGGTGTTACATTGCCAGTTTTCCAATGCTCTGGGACTTTTCCAGAATCTAAGGATTCTCGGAAGATTACTACAAATGCATCCACTATCTCTGCAGCTATTTCCTTTAATATCCTAGGATGCACCCCATTAAGTCCAGATGACTTATCAGCCTTTAGCCCCATTAGTTTCCCTAGTATTTTTTCTCTAGTGATAGTTATTGTATTTATTTACTCTCCACCTTTTGCCCCTTGATTATTTAGTATTTTTGGTATGCTATTAGCATCTTCTACCATGAAGACTGATGTAAAGAATTTATTCAACTCCTCTGCCATTTCTGGGTTCCCCATTATTATTTCCCCAGCCTCATTCTCTAAGAGGCCTATATTGGCTTTGGCCCCTCTCTTCTTTTTTAATATATTTAAAGAGGCTCTTACTGCCTGTTTTTATATTACTTGCTAGTTTACCCTCCAAATTTATTTTCTCCCTTTTTTTGGTCGTCTTCTGTTGGTTTTTCAAACTTTCCCAATCCTCTGGCTTATCACTAATCTTTGTCACATTGCGTGTTTATTCTTTTACTTTGATACTATCCTTAACTTCCTTAGTTAACCATGGTTGGTTTATCCCCTTCCTAGAATCGTTCTTCCTCACTGGGATATTTCTTTGTTGTGAGCCATGAACTATTTTCTTAAACGTCTGCCATTGGTCATCAACTGTCTTTTCTGCTAAACTCCTTTCCCAGTCCACTCTGGCCAACTCTGCCCTCATTCCTTTGTAATTACCCTTATTTAAGTTTAGCACAGTTGTTTCTGACTCAAGTTTCTCACTCTCAAATTGAATGCTAAATTCCACCATGTTATGTCATTGTTTTCGAGGGGATCATTTACTCTGACATCATTTATTAAACCTGCCTCATTACACATTACCAGATCCAAAATAGCCTGATCCCTGGTTGGATCCACAAGATTTGTCCATTGCTATAAACACAATTTGCAAGCAAAAGCTCATATTCAGTATGGTCCTTTTTATTCATTCATTCAAGCGGTGTGGGCTTTGCTGGCTAGACCAGCAATTATTGCTCCTCAGAAGGTGGTGGTAAGCTGCCTTCTTGAACCGCTGCAGTCCATGTGGTGTAGGTACATCCACAGTGCTGTTAGGGACCGAGTTCCAGGATTTTGACCCAGCGACAGTGAATGAAAGGCGATATATTTCCAAGTCAGAATTGTGAGTGGCTTCGAGGGGAATGTCCAGGTGGTAGTGTTCCCATGTATCTGTTGCCCTTGTTCTTCTAGATGGTAGTGGTCGTGGGTTTGGGAGGTGCCGTCTAAGGAACCTTGGTGAGTTTCTGCAGTGCATCTTAGAGATGGTACATGCTGCTGCTACTGTGCGTCAGTGGTGGAGGGAGTGAATATTTGTGGATGGGGTGACAATCAAGCGGGCTGCTTTGTCCTGGACAGTATCAAGCTTCTTGAGTTTTGTTGGAGCTGCACTCATCCAGGTAATGGGAGGGTATAATTAGGGAATACAGATAGTTTAAGTAAATTGTATTGATATTTATGGGTGTTAGGAATGAGTTTTAGCTTTAAAGTTTAAGTTTGATTCGTATTTTCTGTGTGTTAAGAAAAGTTCAAGTTGAGTTTTAATTTCACTTTAAAAGGTGTCTGCATTTCTAATGAGAGTTTATGGCTGTGAGAGAAGTTAAGCAAACAGAAGAGTAGAAAAACTGGGCTGTTGCCAAGCAACAGGGGTCGAGAGAGGCAGGTCCCTCCTACAGACACACAGAATAAACTAGAAAACAGCAGTTTTTGAGTTCAGTTTGAAGACAGCTGCCAAGCAGAAGCAACCTAGAAGGGGCAGATAGCCAGTCCCAAGCTAAAGTTGGTTGAAAGTAGCTGCCAGAGAGAGACTGGAGCAAAAGGGGACATATAGCCAGTCCCAAGCTAAAGAAGAAAGCCCCCAAATCCAGAGGAGTGGAACAGGATAAATGCCCAAGCAGACCTTCTAGTCAAAGGAAGGACGGGAACCTGGAAAATGTCCTGTTAAGTGAAGTTAAGAGTGAGGAGCAAATAAAGGTTCCAAGCTTCAAGTTTAAAGAAATAAAAGCTTGTGGTCCAAAGGTCCAAAGGGGCAACTGAAGGTCTGTAACTCTTTGTTATGGGCATGTGAAGCAGTGGTGTACAGTTGACAGCTGAATCAGAGAGAGAGTGTGGAAGAAAGGTTGAATGCATGTCATGACCCATGGGAGAGGAACATCAGAAGGAGAGTTTGAAACCCTGGAGGGGAACCCTTGCAAAAGGCATCTGAGAGAAAGTGTTGGTTTGGGAGAAGATTCCAAAGTGAGTTATTGGAGAGTGGAGACTGGAAACCCTCATGTGAAATACAGAGTTCAGTGAAACTGGTTGCTCAAGGAGTAACAAGACTCTGGGGAGGGGGGAGCTGAGGAGAGATCCATAGCTTCTGTCTGAGGTGGCATCTGTCACTTGATTTCAGAGTGTGGTGTCTCTGACCATAGGTTGCCAATTGGTTTACATGGACTGTACTTACTGTGAACATTAGAGTACAAGATAGCTTTTGTAACTTGTGTTATCCTTACAAATCTGTATAAATCGAAAAGTATAGTTGTGGGTGAAGGCGTTTTGTAATATAATGCATCCTTTCTTGTTTATTAAATGTTTTATTCTTTTGTTAAAAGTTCATTAGCTGACTCCAGTGACTCTGCTCAATATCTCCTCTCCACGTATCTAAACAGACAAATAAAAGTTAGGATCTCTCAAGCTGGGTTCCACCTTGGGATCTGGCTTGTCTAGTGGTAACCTCAGCTGGGGATCATAACAGTATTACATCACATTCCTGATGTGTGCCTTGTAGATTGTAGACAGGCTATGGAGAGTCAGGAGATGAGTTACTTGCTACAGGATTCCTAGCCTCTGACCTGCTGTTATAGCCACAATATTTATTTGGCTAGTCCAGTTCAGTTTCTGGTCAATGGTAACCTCCAGGATGTTGATGGTGGGAGATTCAGAGATGGTAATGCCATTGAATATCAAGGGGTGATGGTTGAATTGTCTGTTTTTGGAGATGGTCATTGCCAGGCATTTGTGTGGCGTGAATGTTACTTGCCACTTGTCAGCGCAAGCCTGAATATTGTCCAGATCTTGCTGCATTTGGACATGGACTACTTCAGAATATAAGTAGTTGCGAATGGTGCTGAACATTGTTCGCTGATGATTGCACATCGCCACTCCTGACCTTATGATGGAAGGAAGGTCATTGATGAAGCAGCTGAAGATGATTGGGCCTAGGGCACTACCCTGAGGAACTTCTGCAGTGATGTCCTGGAGCTAAGATAATTGACCTCCAACAACCACAACCATCATCCTTTATGCTAGGTATGATTCCAACCAGCGGAGAGCTTTCCCCCTGATTCCCATTGACGCCAGTTTTGCGAGGGCTCCTTGATGCCACATTCGGTCCAATACTGCCATGATGTCAAGGGCAGTCACTTCTCACCTCACTTCTGCAGTTCAGCTCTTTTATCCATGTTTGAACCAAGGCTATAATGAGGACAGGAACTGATTGGCCCTGCCAGAACCCAAACTGAGTGTCAGTGAGCAGTTTATTGCTAAGCAAGTGCTGCTTGATAGCACAGTTGATGATTTCTTCCATCACTTTACTGATGATCAAGAGTAGACTGATGGGGTGGTAATTGGGCTTGGATTTGCCCTGCTTTTTGTGTAAAGGGCATACCTGGGCAATTTCTCACACTGCCAGATGTATGCCAGTGTTGTAGCTGTACTGGAACAGTTTGGCTAGGGGCACAGCAAGTTCTGGAGCGCAAGTCTTCAGTACTATTGCCGGAATATTGTCAGGACCAATAACCTTTGCAGTATCCAGTGCCTTCAGCCCTTTCTTGATATCACGTGGAGTGAATCGAATTGGCTAAAGACTGGCATCTGTGATGCTGGGGACCTCCAGAGGAAACTGAGATGGATCATCCATCGGCATTTCTGGCTGAAGATTGTTAGTGCTTCAGCGTTATCTTTTTCACTTATGTGCTGGACTCCCCCATCATTGAAGATGGGGATATTTGTGGAGCCTCCTCCTCCAGTGAGTTGTTTAATTATCCATCACCATTCACAACTGGATTTGGCAGGATTGCAGAGCTTAGATCTGATCTGTTGGTTGAGGAATCACTTAGCTCTGTCTATCATTTTCTGCTTGGCATGCAAGTAATCTTGTGTTATAACTTCACCAGGTTGTCACCTTACTGTTAGGTAGACCTGGTGCTGCTGCTGGCATGCCCTCTGGCACTCTGCAATGCACCAGGGTTGATCCCCTGGCTTTGTGGTAATAGTAGAGGGGTTATATGCCAGGCCAAGAGGTTACAGATTGCAGTTAAGTGCAATTCTGCTGCTATACAATGGCCCACAGCGCCTTATTGTTGCCTAGTCTTGAGTTGCTATAGATCAAAGTCCAACCCATTTAGCATGGTGGTAGTGCCACACAAAACAATGAAGGATCTCCTACCGCTACTGTCATGGACAAATACTTCTGAAGCAGGCAGGTTGGTGAAGATGAGGTCAAGTATATCTTTCCCTCTTGTTGGTTCCCTCATTCCTTTTGAGACTTTTTAACAGTTTGATACAACTGCAAGGCTTGCTAGTTCAGGCCATTTCAGAGGGTGTCTAAGACAGAACCACATTACTGTAGGTCTGGAGTTACATGTAGGCATTTGTGAACCAGTTGAGCTTTTATGACAATCAACAATGGTTATCATTGGATTTTTAATTCCAGATTTTTTTTTATTAAGTTCAATTCCACCATCTGCCATGGTGGGATTCAAACCCACTGCCTTACCCTGGTTCTCTGAATTACTCATCTAGCGACAACACCACTACGCCACCGCCTCCCCCTAAATGCAGTAAGGGGTCGTTCTTAGCTTATCGGGGTCCAGTGCAAAAATTATTGCAAGGGCTTACTCCAACTATTATTGTTTAACTATAAAATAATTCTGTGCACTCATGTATAAAAAAGACTTAATTATATAGCAGAAACAAAAACAGAATTACCTGGAAAAACTCAGCAGGTCTGGCAGCATCGGCGGAGAAGAAAAGAGTTGACGTTTGAGTCCTCATGACCCTTCGACAGAACAGTTCTGTCGAAGGGTCATGAGGACTCGAAACGTCAACTCTTTTCTTCTCCGCCGATGCTGCCAGACCTGCTGAGTTTTTCCAGGTAATTCTGTTTTTGTTTTTGTTTTGGATTTCCAGCATCCGCAGTTTTTTTGTTTTTAATTATATAGCATCTGTCATGATCACAAGACACCCCAAAACTCTTTACAACCAATGAAGTGTAGTTACTGTTGTAATATAGGAAATGCGGCAGCAAATGCCTGTGGATTAAAGAAGAAAAAGTAGGATTCTTCATACTGGCTGATAATGCATCTCAACCCATGGCAAGAAGATCTAAGGGCAAGTCAGATTGGCACCTTCATTTATACAGATCATGGGAATGTTCACATTTTGAATTGTTTTTCCACCCATTGATAAAGCTACAAAGTGGTGTGAGGTTCTAGGCATCTTTTCCAAATGATATTAAAGAATTGATGAATGTTCAAAAAAAGTGACAATTATAATTTAGGTTTATTGAAGTATTAAGTAGCTTTTAAATGAAAGGCAACAAGACGTAGGTTTTCAAAATACTCAAGGAATGGATAGTATATATGCAAGAAAGTTATTTAACTTGTATTGCAAGAACAGATTTCGAGGACACAAGGAATGTCCTTCAACATTTTGTTGTCATGTACGGCCAGTTTTTTCAATGTGTAGTGCCTTTAAAATGCTTTTGAGTGGCAGCTCATACACAGTATTCAACATGGAACAAGGCTGCTACTATACCTTACAGGCTGCTGTGCACATGCACAGTTTCAGGGGAATCTTGGACACATGTATAAAATTACCTCGATTCAAGCAAGATTTTAGTTTGAGGATGGCGCACACAAAAAGTAATGGTGAGTCACTTTGTGGTGTTTTGGATTGGAGATAGCCCATACAGAGACTCAACTTTAATCGGTCATGTTGTCACACATACAGAGAGGGCAGTATCACAAGAATGTTCAGCTCTTACATTATACTATGCTCTCTCCCCACTTGAAACCACCCTCCCTCCCCACTTGAAACTACCTTCCCTCTCCACTTGAACAAACACCACAAGGTTTGCTTTCCTTATTTTATTGTGCTAACTTCTGCATTAAAGTGTACAATGGGGTATGTAGATATTTTTGTAGAATATAATATGACAAACGCCATATCAACAATACCTGAAATTTAACAGGTTGAGTTGCATAGTTGCTTTTACTGTAATCACAGCTAATACATACATGATCAGGATCGTCAGAGTAGTTAATATGTAAAAAATATCCTTAAACCTGTTTGTCTTTATAAAAGGTGTCATTGGACAAGAAATAATGAAAAGAACAACTTCTTTCTTGAAATAAATACTGCAATATAGATGTATCTTCTGTTTTGTGTAACTTTTTCAACCATAGAGTATTTAATGGCACTTCTTCAAATATTTCAAATGCACCATTTAGTTTAATGGTCTTTATTTTAATAAAATAAATAAAAATAATAACAACCTGCATTATAATGAGTAATAGGCTTAAACCTCCAATTTTCCAATTCCTCTTTAGCTTCTTGCTTCTTCTTTCAGCCAACGTTCTTCCTACATACTTTCAATTAGTCTATCTGGCTTCTTTCTCTTTCTATCTGGGTCTCCCCTTCCATTTCTATTAGCTTGACTCTGTTCTCTCAACGTCTGACTTTGGCAAACCTGAACTTTGATTACCAACTCCACTTAATGGTTGGGATTATGACATTAATTGATTAGTCTCATTGAAAGACCCTGGTTCTACAGTGAATTCTGTGATGCTGGCAAATTTTCAGTCTCTTTGTGACTTTCACATTATTTCTGACTTCCAGTTTGGAATATAAGAGGATTATCATGTTCTCCTTCCATTGGATTTCCTCTTTCAAGCAAATGATCTCTATTACATTGAGAGGGAGGTGGGGGGGGGTGGTGGGGGGGGGGGACATGTGAATGCTCCTAGTCTCTTTACAACAACTACAATCATGTACTTCTCATTACTACCTCAGTGGTTTTTTACCAAGACTTTGTGACTAGCATGGAACTCTCTAAGTTTCATGCCTGGTGTATCATAACCCATCTTCAGTTTGTATTTATTTTCTCTTATTTTGCTATTGATGCCAGGCTTAAGTAAACTAAATTTGTCCTAGGAACTTGTTTAAGCACTCTTAAGGTAAACAACCTACTGTAAACTGTTATTCAGTAAGAGAACAGAAAATTGTCTAACCTGTGTCAAAGCGAAACATCAGAATCACTGCCCAGCTGATCACCTAGCAAATACTTTTGCAATACTTTTGACAAAGGAATAGGAGTAGGCTATTCAGCCTGTCAAGCCTGCTTCGCCATCCAATTAGGTCACGGCTGATCATCTACCTCGACACCACTTTCCCGTGCTTATTCCATACCCGTTGATGTCATTAGTCTCCAGAAATCTATTAATTTCTGTTTTGGACACGCTCAACGATTGAGCTTCCATAGCCCTCTGGGGTAGATCATTCCAAAGATTTGCCACCCTCTGAGTGAAGAAATTCTTCCTCATCTCAGTCTTAAATGGCCTATCCCTTATCTTGAGATTGTATCCCCTGATTTTAGATTCACCAGCTAGGGGAAACATCTTATCTATATCTACCCTCTGTAAGATTTTTGTAAATTTCAATGAGGTCACCCCTCATTCTTCAAACTCCAGGGGATACAGACCCAGTCTTCCCAATCTCTCCTCATAAAACAATCCCACTATCCCAGGGATTAACCTGGTGAATCTTCATTGCACTCCCTCTATGGCAAGTATATCCCTCCTTAGGTAAGGGGACCAAGGCTCTATACAACTGCAAGATATCCGTACTCATGTACTCAAATACCATTTGCCTTCCTAATTGGTTGCTGCACCTGCATGCTAACTTTTAGTGACTCATGAACAAGGACATGCAGGTCCCTTTGGACATCCACACTTCCTAACCTCTCACTGTTTAAGGAATATTCTGCTTTTCTGTTTTTCCTACCAAAGTGAATAACTTCACACTTATTCACATAATATTCCATCTGCCATGTTTTAAACTTAGCCCTTCCAAGTCCCCTTGAAGCCTCCTTGTATCCTCCTCACAACTTTCGTTCCCACCATGTTTGGTGCCGTCATCAAATATTACATCATCAATATTACAATTGGTCTCCACATCCAAATCATTGATATAGATTGTGAACATTTGTAGACCCAGCACTGATCCTTGCGATACTTCAGTAGTAACAGCCTGTCATCCTGAGAATTATTCATTTATTCCTACTCTCTGCTTTCTGTGTGTTAACCAATTCTCAATCCATACTAGTATATTTTCTCCAATCCCATGTGCTCTAATTTTATCTACTAACCTGCTGTGTGGAATCTTATCAAAAGCCTTCTGAAATTCCAAATACACTTCATCCACTGATTCTCCTTTATCAATGCTGCAAGTAATATCCTCAAAAACCTCCAACAAGTTTGTCAAACATGATTTCCCTTTCATAAATCCATGTTACCTCTGCTCAATTTTACCATTCTTTTCTAAATGTCCAGTTATTGCAACCTTCGTAATAGATTCTAACATTTTCCCTACTACTGACATCAAACTAACAGGTCTGTAGTTCTTCATTTTCCCTCTTCCTCCCTTCTTAAATACTGGGGCTGTATTTGCTACTTTCCAGTCTGCAGGAACTTTTCCAGAATTTAAAGAATTTTGAAAGATAACCACCAATGCATCCACTATCTCTCTGGCCACCTCCTTCAACACTCTGGGATGAAGCTCACCTGGTCCAGGGAATTTATCAACTTTCAAAGTTAACTTTTCAAGTACTACCCCTTTCTAATACTAATTTTTTTTAGTTCCTCTGTTTTACAAGTCCCTTGGTTGCTAAGTATATCTGGGGGATTTTCTGCATATTCTCCGTGAAACCAGATGCAAAGTAACTGTTTAGTTTCTCTGCCATTTCCTTGTTCTCCACTATAAATTTTCTTGTCCCGACCTGTAATGAGCCCACATTTGTCCTAGCTAATCTTTTCCTTTTCACACACCTAAAGACACTTTTACAGTTTGCCTTTATGTTCCACACTAGTTTGCATTCATATTCCCTTGTCCTCCTTTGTTGAGTTCTAAATTGCACCCTGTCCTTAGGCATCCCACATCTTCTGGCATCGTAATAAGACACATCCTTTGATCTAATGCAATCTTTAACTCCTTTCATTAACCACTGTTTATTTACCCTCCCCCTTGGGTGTTTGTGCCTTAGAGGAATTTATATCTGTTGTAAACTATGTAGCATTTCTTTAAATGCCATTGTCTATCTATGATGTATTTTTCCAATCCACTTTATCCAACTTGTTCCTTTTACCTTCATAATTTTATTTCTTCATATTTTAGACCCGAGTTTCAGAATTAACTATGTCACATTCAAACTTAATGCAAAATTCTATCATATTATGGTCACTATTTCGCAAAGGCTCCTTCACAGCAAGGTTATTAATTAGCCGTTTCTTATTTCACAACACTAAATCCAAAATAGCCTGATACCCAGTTGACTCCTCAAGGTAATGCTCCAGAAACTCATCTCGTACACATTCCAGGAATTTCTCCTCCACAGCATTAGTGCTGATTTGGTTAACCCAGTCTGTGTGGAAATTGAAGTCACCCATTCTTACTGTATTACCCACATTACATGTATCTCTAATTTCCTGATTTATACAGTGCCCAACATTACCACTACAGTTTGGCGGCTTATAAACAATTCCCACCAATGTTTGCTGCCTCTGTTTCTTAGCTCCATCCAAACTGATTCTACATCTTGATCCTTCAATCTAAGATCCTCTCTGACTAATATACTGATTTTATTCTTTATTAAAAGTGCTACCTTATGTCTTTTTCATTTTTGCCTATCCCTCCTAAATTGACTTTTTCACAACCTGCATACTTATTTCTTGCAGCACCATTCAGTGCTGGGTGACATGGTGGTATTAGGGTATGTTTAAGTCCATTCTTACTCAGAAGTAATTCAAATTCTTCAGACATAAACTGTGGACCATTATCTGACAAACATCTCTGGCAACCCATCAATTGGAAATCAACGAAACAAAATCTCAGTAGTTTTGACACCTGTGTTATTCAGCATTGACTTGACATTTATCCACTTGCTATAACTATTGACAAAACAAAGTACTCTTCCCCTTCCACTTCAAAGAAATCAACATGTACTCTTTGTCATGGTTTTCTTGTGTTTAACCATGGAATGAAGGGAACCTTGGGTGGATCATTTCTCATTCTGAAATAACCTTCACATCTTTCTACCAGTTCTTTAATATCTCTGTCTACCTTCAGATATCAAAAATATCTTCTTGCTACTGCTTTCATACAGATTAACCTGGTGTGCACTTGATGTAGCTTCTCTAACAACCTCTCTCTAAACTTTGGTGGGACATTGGCCCAAATTTTCTGGTATCCCTATCATCAAAATTGGAATGTAAGTTGGGAAATGTGCACCAGGACCCCGCGGAAGTCTTGATGCACACACATTGACTGCATTTGCCCAGAAGTTTAAACTTCTGAATGGCTGATTTGAACTGCCTGGGTCCCTTCATGAAAGTCTTCAACACAGAACTCAGCTTCAGAGACTTGGCTAGATAGAACTGGATACTTACCCTGGAAATGTTACACATGTTATTAGCTGGTCTAACTTAGTAACTGAACTGAGCACCCCAACCAAGTGCCCCAATTACCCCTCCTGACCCGACTACCTCCCAACCTAACCCTCTCCTTCACCCTCCAACATAGCCTAACTACCCTCCAACCCAAACTGACCTGACTGCCTCTCCCAGCACCAGACCCTGGACCTGACGCTACTACCACCTTGACCTGACTGTCTCTCCTACTACCAACTCTCTCAACCCGACCTGGCTAGCCCCCCAAACTGAGCGAACATTCTCTCCTACCACCACACCCCTGACCCAACCTGACTACTCACCTACCCATTCAGTCACTACTGCCTCACCTAACTATGCACCTGCTCACTCACCCACACATGCTCTCACTCACTCCCCCAAGCTCCCATCCACTCACTCATTCAACCACCCACTCACTAACCCACTGAAAGGCTTGAGACCTGTGAAAACTTACTTGAATATGGCAGCTAATGTTGCAAAAAGTGGGCGGGGGATGTCCTCTCGTTGTTCGTCTTCTACTACGCTTGCTGGTCTTCCGGGGGGATGTCTGTGCTGGCCCATCTCTGTTGCAACTGGGATTAGAAGTCCCAGCTGGAAAATCACAAATAGGTCAGGACACAGAAATCGTCACGAGTAGTGGCAATGCGCAGAGAATGAAGCAGAAGATCTGAACCAGTGACTCTTAAAGTCCAAAGTCCACCTTGATCCACCCTCAGTTCATTTCTGTATTTGGAATCCTCCTGTAGTTTCTCATCATCAAACTATTTAGGCCACTCATTCATGGCATAATTGGGCACTTTTCTGAGCAGTACATCATTGCGAGTTTCTTTGCTAATTTCTCTGGCAGACCCTGGCATTTGTGCATGTAAATTAAGTGACAGGTAACTCAGTGGCCAGAAATGAATCTTCATGGAAAATCTTGAAAGAACATCCGGATTAGCATGACCTCACGACTTACAATATTTAATATCATACAGATCTGCTATCAAAATCAATGCCCATCTCAGAAACCATGCAACCACTAGAATAGAATCATAGAATCATTAAATGGTTACAGCACAAGGGGAGGTCATTCGGCCTGTCATGTCTGTGCTAGCTCTCTGCAAGAGCAATTCATCTAGATCCACTTCTCTGCCTTTCCCCATGGCTCTGCATTTATTTTCTCTTTAGATAATTATCCAATTCTTTGACCCAAATTTGATCATGAGTGCTTGGCTGACAAAATTAACTTCCCACCTTACAGGTACTTGTGGAACTTTGTAACACCATATAGGATGGCTAACACCTCTTTCTCAACTTCTGAGTAATTCTGCCCTGACCTTATTAAAGTACGTGAAAAGTGTGCTAAAGACGTCTCCACTCCATCTTCATTATGTGAGATAACACCATGCCCAACCCCTGCAGTGAGGCATCGCACACTAAAACCAGTTATTTCTAGGAATCAGCGGGTCAAAACAGCATCACTAGTCAGTGCTTTCTTCACTTCTTCAACTGTTTTCGGACACTCCACAGACTGTTCCCAATCTATTCCATCTTTGAGCAGTTGATACAGTGGAGCTAATGTATTAGCTAAATTGGGGATGAGCATAGAGTAATAAACAATAATCCCCATGAAGGCTCTCAGTTCTTCTTTGCTTCTGGTCTCTTCACTTTCAAAATCCCCTGCTTTGGCTGGATACCCACCATCTGTTTGGTGACCCAGGTATGTTTCCCTTGACACCATGAAGCAATATAATTATGCTTTTTGCTTTGATGCCATACCCTTGAAGTTGATCCAGGACTTTGTGCAGCCTTACAATGTGGTCTTTTTCTGTCTTACTGCTAATTAGAATATCATCTAAGAAGCAGCACACTCCTTTCAGCCCATTTAGTATCTGACCCATGACTCTCTGGAACATTGAGAGCAGTAGACACTCCAAATGGTAACCTTTCATACTGGTACAACCCAGTGTGTGTGAATAGTTAGCAGTTCCTTACTCTTTTCAGTTAATTATAGTTGAAAATATGCATTTGACAAAACTATCTTACTGAACAACTTCCCATTGGCTAAATTAGAAAACAAATCTTCCCTGGTGAGGCAGTATCATTCTCAAATCACTGTATTTACTGTTTGTTTATAACCTCCACAAATCCAAATGGACTTGTCTGCTTTTTGAACTACCACAATGAGTACAGCCCATTCTCTGCTCTTCACCTTCTTGGTTGCCCATGTTTTTTTTCTAATCTACCCAACCCGTCACTTACTGCTTCTAACTAGGTGCTGGTCTAGCCATCCAAAACAATCTGCTTTGACCTTCTCCTTGACTTAGGCCTTGCGATGCCTAATTTGTCCTCCTTGTTCAAAGACCACTTTGTGCTCTCTTAGCACTTCTTTGATGACAGACATCCCCTTACTGATCCTTACTGTAAAAAAACACTGCCCAGTTTAACCCTACTTTCTTAATTAAGCCAATTCCTTCCCATTAGGGAGACTTTGTTGCCTCCAACAATGGCAATTAATATGATGACGCATCTTATTCAAACCTAACATTGGAATCCTTCTATTGGAATAATTAGTCAGTTTCACACCAGTTTTGTGTAAGGGAATGTAACTAAAGGAGTTCTTGCACTCGGCTTCTGAGATAACAGACACTGCTCGAGCTCTATCAATGATGAAAGTAAGTTATGAATCTCCAACTTTCATTTTTACTGTCAGCGTTGGAATTATATCTTATCCCTATTACTTGTACCTCCCATGTGCTGTTTTTCTTGCTCTCTGACTGTGTAAAACTCTTGATTTTCCTGCTGGATAACATTAACTTCTGTTCCCATATCTATCATATGCACTTTCAAGGACGTTCAGGCTCCTGAAGCTTTAGATCTATCTTGACCTAAACCCAACATTTGACTGTGACCTGGGGTAGAATTTTCACATCGGCATGTGAGGGTGGGCCTCACACACCGACATGTAAAATGATGCGTGCGTCCTGACGTCACTGCATGCCATTGCGATATTTCGGTGGGCGGGCGCATGATGATCTCTGATGCACACCTACCATTAATTAATGGGCCACTTAAGACCTTTGAGCCAGTAATTGACACCAATTTTGCGGGGCCTGTGCGATCTTCAGGCCATCGCACGGGCGCAACGGGCAGGCGGATAGGACACATTTTTATAAACCTCATCTATGGGCAAGATAAGAGGGGTGAGCGGAGTTGCAAATGTTATTTGTCAGATATTTAATGCTTACACTTACTGCTACTTACCTGAGTGAGCAGGAATACTTCAAAACTCTTCACAGCTGCTTGGACAGGAGTAACAGGCTTCATGTCAGGACTCTGGAAAAAACATCACTTTTGGGGCCTGCAGATTTCAGGAAGCCTTCCCTTAGCCTGGGAATGGGAGTTGTGCTATCCACTGGAGGGACCTCCTCTGAAGAAGGGAGGGCCAGAAGGAGGAGGAGGAGGCCAGGAGTCCACATTCAGCCTCTAGGGGAGCCACCTTTGGGAGGACAGGTGCAGGCACAAAGGGCACAGGGCAAACAGGGAATACAAGGCAAAAGGGGCTGCAGAAGATGCCGCTATCCTGCTGTCAGGATTTACAGGCGGTGAAGCAGCTACTCAATATGTCTGAGGTGCAGTGCCGAAGAAGGCTCCGTCTCTCGAGGGGGACAGTGACCTCCATTTGTCACATGATAGGCCCTGAGATCATGCCCCAACTGTGTGGTTGGGCACCCCATGCCAGCTGCCCTCAGCTTCTATGCCTCTGGCTCCTTCCAGAGGTCGGTGGGTGATCTTTGTGGAGTCTCCCATTCAGCTGTTCACACATGTGTCAAGCAGGTGACAGATGCTTTGTTCAGGTATGCATTGACTTTCATCCACTACTGCTGGGATGAGGCCAGCCAGACAGAGTGAATCAGAGGCTTTGCAGTGATTGCTGAGTTCAACCGCATCCAGGGTGCAATAGACTGCACACATGTGGCCATCAAGGTGCCAGCAGATGAGCCGGGTTCCTTCATCATGAACTTCCACTCCATGAACGTGCAGATAGTGTGTGATCACAGGATGCTGATTCTACAAGTCTGTGCAAGGTACCCAGGCAGCTCCGATGACGCCTACATCCTCAGACACTCCCAGGTGCCGGGGGTCTTCAGTGCTCCAGCCCGGCTGGATGGATGGTTGCTGGGTGACAAGGGCTATCCCATCAAAAGGTGGCTCATGATGCCTCTCTGCCATCCAAGAAAAGAGGTGGAGCAGCTGTACAACAGGAGCCACACCACCACAAGGGCTGTGGTGGAGAGAACCATTAGTCTTCTCAAGATGCGCCTCCGATGTCTGGACTGTTCAGGGGGTGCACTCCAATGTCCCCCAGATCGTATGTCGCTTATAGTGGTTGCATGCTGCGCGCTCCACAATCTGACACTGGAAAGGGGGGATGTCGTGGAGGAAAAAGATGTAAAAGTAGATGCTCCAGCTGCACATGATGAGTCCAGTCGTGAGTCCAAGGATAAGCACGCACTGGAGAATGCTGAAGGGATAGGCGCTGATCCTCCAGGGAGGCAGGGACACCCAGGAGGCTTTAATCCAATGAACCTTCAGCTAGCCCACCACAGATGGACCTCCAACACATGCCGGGGCTGCAGGCTCCATGCTCGATACCTGAGGGCAATATCTGCCTGGTTAGGAGCATTAATTTGTGCCTTGTCAATAACGCTCAATGACAAACAAGTCACTCATAACATCATGGGTTCCCAACCACCTGCAGAAGTAAGGAATCACCCTGAGCCATATTCACATTTAAATATTTAATGAATTAACAAAATAAAACAGAAAAGAAACTAAATGCAAAGGTGTTCCGCATCACACCAACTTTTAATCAACTAATAGCAGGGCAACATAAAACCACCAATGAGAAGCCCATGGCGTGCCTAAGGTGGCTTAAGTTTATGTTTCCAGGTGTTACGTCTGGGTGACCCCACACCCTGGCACTAGCATTTGAGACTGCCTGGTCACTGTGTTGTCCTGTTGGCCTTGATGACCTTGGCAGGCGTCCTCTGGCCCGCAGAGCCTTTGATGGTCCCACCTGAGAGGGAGCAGCCAGTTCCACAGCTGGCATCTCCCCAGTCGCTACAGCTTCATCAGATTCCACAGTCACTGGCAGAGGGGCGGAGGAGCTGCTACCCTCATCCGGAGTGCCCTGAGAGGAGCTCACAGAGATGACAGGCAGCTCCTGTGCCGACATGAGGTCGCTTCGGACCTCTCTGCTCACCATTGATGGATGGGCATTGAGCTGAGATAATTGGTGCCCAATCCATTTCCCACATTGGCACTGACCAGCTGAGGTCAATGCCGCTGTGAGGGCTTGCTGGTCAGAGTGCATCCCCAGGAGGACCTGATTGTCCTCCTGGAGGAGCCTCTCCATGAGAGAGTCGTCACTCTCTCCATGGAGGAAGCATGGCACTTAGCCATGAGGCTTATTGCATTCATGATGCTCCACGTGGACTCCTCCAGCACGGAGACCATGTCATGCATAGCCTCATGTATCTCTGCCAGATCCTCTTGCATTCACTGCTGGACTTCCAGCCTCTGCTGCCCCCAGGGATGACTCCAGAAGCACATCATCAGCCACCGACTGAGCATATGCCCAGTCCCCTGCAGTCCTCCAACTGGCGGCACCATGGGCACTCTCTGTCTCTGCCTGCACCACAAGCGAGAGTGAAGTGCCCTCACCGCTGTGCCCCAGGACACTAACCAATGATCTAATTCCTACCGAGGTGTTAGTATCTGCGCTGGTGCCTGCCTTATAGAGATGGTGTGACACTGGTGATTCTAATTGTTCTGTGCCCTCTGGTGTTAGAGGTGGCCCCTCTGCCTCCTCCTCCTGGCCCTGCTCAGCTAATGCTGAAAGAAAGAACAAGTACATTTGATTAGTTTAAGTGAAGTCAATGTCAATGTGCATGCCTGGCCCCTGGATCAGTACACGCTCATCCTTCCATAATCAAGGGTCAACCCATGTTGGGAGCTTAAATCACTGAACATTCCACAGCGGGATGGCTGCTGAGACACACATGGTGACCTCAGCGCACAAATAATTCTCCCCCTGGAGCTTTACCACGACCTGCAGCATTACTGTTTCCTCTATTCCTGAATGCCATCTGAATTTGGCTGACTTTCCCACAGGATTTTGACTAGAAACATGGACATCTACATAGTTGGTAGCTACCATGGCTACCATGCACTTCTGACTCTGAGACTGTGAACATGGTTTTTGTGACCTGGATCCCACTGAAACCATGTGGTCCTCACCTGCCAGCTCAGGAAAATAAGTCTTACAATTGGCAACTATCCCTTTCTGCCATTTTCATGGCAGTGGCCTCAGCGTAGGCCACCTTCCATGTCCACTAATGCCTTTACCTAAATGCTTGGCCTGGATTTTATTCTTCTTTAGGCCTCCTACAAATGTGTCTCTAAAGTTGACTTCAAAGTTTGTGCCGTACCCACAGTGATAAGAGAGTTTCTTTAACGCAAGAATGTAATCTGAAACCGTCTCAGTTGCCAATTGTTTCCTTTGATGGAAGGTAACTCTCAGTGCAAGTACGATCTTAGATGTGCCATAATCGGAACCTAGAATCTCATTTATTTCAGTGCATTTCAATGTAGTGGGGTCAATTGGGCAACACTGGTTATACACTATATTAAAGGCATCTGGTTGCATCATGGTGAGGAAGACATTACATTTATCCCCATTGCCTATTTTGTTTGCTTTCATCCAAATGTTAAGCCTTCACTCAATTGCTCCAGCCCCCTTTGTTAGTGTTGAATTGCCCCATTGACACTAAATATGCTTTTTGTGCCATTTTCCATTCAATTACACACATCACTTAGTCCAAATTCTTTTCTGATCACATTTCATACACCTGTGATACAAAAGTGTGGTGGTATCCACACTACAGAACATACACTGACTCACTGAGCTGTTCATATCCATAACATGTGCACATGGTGCAATCTTTCTAAACATTCAAAGCATCCTCACATGTAACTTTATGAGTTCAAAGGTATGTCACAATGTTCTCCAGCCTTTGATTATTCAAATGAAACATAAAATCAGGTTCCCTCACCACCTTTATCGTCATCTTTCTGTCGTGTTTTGGACTGGCAATAACACAATGTGGAGAATCAGCCATGTTGTTGCACACTTTATTCATAACTTCCAACAGGGAGGGCAGTATCACAAAAATGATCAGTTCTTACAATATACTGCACCTGTGCACAGCTTAACAGGAAAATTGGGCACAGGTATAAAATATTTTCGGTTCAAGCAAGGTTTTAGTTTAAGGATCACACACATGCACACACACACACTGTAAAGCTGAGTCACGACTTTAAAAGAACGTAAATAGTTGGTCGGGAACACAACTCTAGCTTAAAAAAAGACAGATGAAATACAGGAAAATTCAATTGTAATTAGGTATCTACTCACCATAAAGATATATTCTTTGGAAAAAAAAGGTTTGATTTGCATCAGGATTGACATTCCAGTCAGCATGTGTAAAAAACAGGGAGTCAAGTAAAATATCAAAATCAATCAATCATACATTATCTTTGATGAGCAGAGACCACACATACACAAACTCTTCAAAAGTTTAGATCTAATGCATCATGAGATCTTTCATTCCCTGTAAACACAGCCAGTGGGTTGAGGAACTCAGGCAGCAATACAGTGTGACAAGGAAAAACAGTCAGCCCAAAATAAAAAAAATATTAAGGCATCTGATATTTCCATTCAAAAGAAATAAAGATATTCCTGCAGTTCCTCCTCCTCCTCGTACCATCCTCTAAGAGGGCATTGGTGATCATGGGCTAGCATTGGAGTGGTCTGCGATTATGCTTGGCAAAGTACTGCAGTCATCAAGTCCTGAAGAGGGACTTGAACCTGGAGCTTCTGGCTCCGACGTCGGGGCACTATCCGCTGTGCCACAAGACCTCTTTTTTTATTACATCAATTAGAGAATTTTTAAAAATAGCCAAAATGAAAACTAAAACATTGTCATGGTTCAGCAGGTCAATGCTAAGCAACTGCTAGGAAAAGAACAGGCAAAATAAGTACAGCACTCATGAATTAGCGGGTTAAGCGGGTTTTAATGATCTGCACCTCGTTCTGATTGAAACAAATCAGACCAATCATTTTCTGCAATTATAGAGGGATCCTGAATGTGTGCTGGAGGCATTTTTGAACTGAACTTAATATCCTTTTCTCAGATAGGCAACTTTTGACATTTATTTTAATTAACGATTTAGAAGATTGCAATAAATTTATATCAGAAATAAATCCCAAAATAAGAAACATTGCACCATCACCTAATTGAGCGGAGATCTATTAACAGAAGCAAAGCTACCAAGAAAGTGCTTCCAGGCAGTCAAAGTAACCACACCATTAAAAAAGGACACAATGTACAGTCGAAAGGTAGACTACAGTCAATTGTAAATGAACACAACATATTGGAATGGCAGATCACAAGTATCAGCCATTCCCTGCCTAATTTTTCCAGTATTAGACAAACAACATCAAGCATTTATATATAGTTTTAATGTAGTGTTACAATGCCTGTAGAGACTGATGACATTTAAAAACATTTAAATTTCCAGTGACTAGCTTAAAGGAATCACAATACAGGATTTCAAATTTTAAGACTCATACTGTAACAAACTAAAGCAACATTGACTAAATTTTACTTGGTAGGCAACTAATACTCTATAGAAAAGATATCCCTTATCAGCGTTTTAACCTGACCGATTACCCCAGGCTGTACATAGACATTACAGCATTCTCCGTGGAATTCCAGTCTTTTCAGGAAACAATACAAAGTCACTTCTAGCTTACAACTGGTTCACTTCTCTCCATTTCACTGAGTTGTAATGTCCAGCGTGCCTCAAAAACCCAACCCCAAGTCTTCTGATAAATCCCGAACTGACTTCCAGCAGCACAGCTCACCCCAATGATTCCTTCCCCCAGCCACACCAGGATGAATCTTTCAGAGTTCTTAAATTCCTGCCGGTTTCCTCTCCCCGACTGGAGGACTAGCTGCCATCAGCATTCTGCCTGGTAGCTAATGTAGAACAGCCTTTTCCCTGCTGCTTACCATCGCTGTTGTCTTTCTCTCTCTCTCCCTCTCTCTGTCTATCTCTGTTCCCGTTCCAGCTCTCTGAAGCAGAAAGTCTGTAATAACAAGAACATTTTCTTCTTCCCTTGTTTTCAGGTGTTAAACCTAACGTGCATTCCAATAGCACATGACCTGGGGCTCCCACTCCGGTCTCCATTGTAACCAAGCCACAAAGGCTTGTTGTCAGGCAGAACTCATAGCAGATAACATGACTCTCTCCTTTTAACCTTAAATTAAAGGGACTGTTTAAAACATAACCATTTTATAAAACCTCACATTTGTAAGAGTAGAAAATTGTCACAAGGTTTGCATTCACATTGTCAAACAACATTTCACATTGAGCCACATAGTAATAATTAGGATAGTTGATCAAAAGTTTGGTCAAAGAGGTAGGAATTTCAAACAGCATCAGAAAAAGGAGAAGCAGAGGGAGGGAGGTCTTTCAAGAAGAAATTCTAGAGCTGAAAGCCAAAGGCATGGTCTCCAATGATGAAGCAAAGAAAATCAGATAAAAGTCAATCAGTCATACCTTCCTGCAGGTAAAAATCGCCACATTTTAAAAGAGGACTTTCTCTGCACAGATAGAGGAACTGTAAGTGCAAATAAAAACTTACAAACACCATCAGAATCTTGATGACAGCGGCAATTAAAAGGAGTCAAAAAGGCAGAGAGTTGTCATTTTTGGGTAATTGAGACAGATTTTCGAGAGAGGTCATGAACCCAGGTAACTGTGTGAAGTTATAAGTTTATAAAAAACACCTCAAAATAGGTCACAGTTTAAAACACAATAAGGAAGTCTCACTCTAAAGCAGTGAGAATTGATATTGCTACAAAATGTACACAAGTGAAGCCCACTTTGATGAAAACACAGAGTGTAGAGACACTGACACTTCATGAATGCTAATAAGAAATAGTTGCTACTTTTGTATTTTATTTTTGATTATGGAATCAAGGACCACAGAAGGCAGCTATTTGACCCATTGCATTTGTGAAAGAGTCATCCAATTCAACCCACTTCCCAGCACTTTTCCCATAGCTGTGCATATTTTTCAATTATTTATCCAATTCCCTTTTGAAAATTACCATTGCATCTGCTTCCACCACCTTTATTACTCACAACATGAAAAAGTTTGTCCTCATGTCACCTTTGCTTCTTTTGCCAATTACTTTAAATCTGTGTCCTCTCACTCTGATGCTTTAGTCAATGGAAACAGCTTCCCCCTATCGACTCTGTTCAGATCCCTCAGGATTTTGATTCGCTCTATCAAATCTCCTCTCAGCCTTCTCTTCTCCAAGGAAAACAGTCCCAACTTCTCCAATCTTCATGACTGAAGTTCCTCATCCCTGGAATCACTCCTGAATATTTTCTGTATTGTCTCCAAATGTCTTCACCTCCTTCCTAAATGTGGTGCCCAGAAATGGACACAATACTCCAGCTGAGGCTGAAGTAGTGTATTATACAAGACACTATTATCAACATAACCTCCTTCTTCTTGTACACTATGCCACTAATAATAAAACCTAGGATACTGTATGCTTTATTAACCTGTCCTGCCACAATCAATGACTTATGCACATATACACCCAGGTCCCCCTTCTCCTCTACCCCCTTTAGAGCTGTGCCTTTTATTTTATATTGTCTCTCCATGTTCTTCATAGTAGATGGTCATCTAAAATTTTAAACTCAGTGTTGAGTCCAGAAGGCTTTAAAATGCCCAATATTTCCAAAACTGTGTTCTTTCATTACCAACACTACTGTCAATGGAAACAGTTTCTTCCCAACTGTTCTATATTCTGATTCTACCAGATTAGAATTAGTGGGCAATCGCCCAGCGTTTTAACTTCCTTATCCATGTGCATGGTCCTTCTCATCAACATGCACAATTTCTGTCACCATCATTTGATAAGTAAATTGTAAGCATCGCACACTTGGATATTTGTTACATGCTCTCGGTAATAAGAGCTCTCACCAGCAGGGTCAAGCCAGGAAATAACCAGTAGAGACCCTGTTTCTCCTCTGTGTCTGCAAGTCCTCTTCCATGATAAAGGAGCTCGATAAAATCAGATAAATGCTGGGAACTGATTTGTGGATGGCTGGCCTCCTGAGACCCCAATGTAAGATAGCACCAACATAAAAGAGCGATTGTTCAGTAACCCAAGTTAAACTGCAGATGAATGACGCAAGATTTGCCATTTCCAGTATAGGGCAAATGGATGATCCCTTGCCCGCATGTAAGCCTGCAAAAATAGAGAGATTGTTTGGGGAGGCAAAGAGGAATGGGCAGGAGACCTTCATGGCTACAGATGTCTCGGAGAAAGAAGAAACAGCGATCATCATTTAAATGGAAACAAGTGGATAACTGGCACATCGACATGTCTCCCAATAATGAACGGATTACAGCTTCCAATATATGCCATGCCCTGAAACCCAAGAGCAAAGCCCTTCTATATTCCAGAGAGGCAAACCTCAAGAGGACAAAAAAACCTCAGACTTATCCAAGTTAATTTTATAACATGTTTGTTTCATAAATACCTCAACTGTGGATTGCAGTCTAGAGATAAGCAAACAACAAAACAACATCTGTCAATACTCAGATGCATCCTTATCATGCCTGTGAACATCATTGTGGCCTACATAAATGGGATATATGGATTACACTCACATGGCCACTCTAAATAACCTTTGTCCTTGCATTACTTAACCATATGCTCATAACAGCCACTCTTCTCTGTCAAAAGTGATTTTTAAAAATTGCCCTCTCACTTCTAGTAAGATTCAATACAGTTAGAGCTGAAAAGTGCACATTCAAGTGAACTGTCAATATAATAATCAAGATTGAAAATACATGTCTGTTTCATAGCGTCAGACTGGGTTCAGAGAAATAAAAACGGCATTAAAATGATGAACCTATTTCAAGTATAACTGTTGCTGCCCAAACGGCCCTCCCATGAATGATCAATGCCAGCTTCCCAGCTGGTTCCTGAACTGGCATGTTTGTTAATGAGATGGACAAAGATAAACCCAACTGTCTCAGCGCACCAACTGGAAGCAAAACAAATGCTCCAAATGGACACAGAACAACAGGCAGATGGCCATCCATTACTGCGCTTTTATTCAATTCAGTAATACTCAAATGTTTCTTTTCTGTTATTGAATGCAGCAGCTGTTCTATAGATAATAGATGGTGAAAACACAGAAAAGCTGAAACTAAACCCACTGTCAATATGCGACTCCTCATCCACATATTGGCAACCAAACATTCTTTATGTCTATGCTAATAGTCTCTTCAGGTTACAAAGGATCACAAAGGATATACAGCACAGAAACAGGTCATTCGGCCCACCAGACCATGCTGGTGTTTATGCTCCTCTCACACCTCCTCCCATCATTCCTCATCTAAGTCTATCATCGTAACCCTCTATTTCCTTCTCCCTCATATGCTTGTCCAACTTCCCATTAAATGCATCTACACTATTCACTTCAATCACTCCCTGTGGTAGCGAGTTCCACGTTCTCACCACTCTTTGGGTAAACAAGTTCCTTCTGAATTCCATGTTGCATTATTTGGTGACTATTTTACATCAATGGTCTCCAGTTATGCTCTTTCCCAAAAGAGGAAGCATTCTCTCTATATCCACTCTATCCAAACCTTTCAGAATTTTGAAGACCTCGATTATGTCATGTCTCAGCCTTCTTTTTTCAAAGGAGAAGGGACCCAGCCTGTCAATCCTTTCCTGATATATAAATCCATGAATTTCTGGTATCATCTTTGTAAATCTTCTTTGTACCTTCCTTCTTATAATATGGTAACCAGAACTGCAGGCACTAAATGTGGTCTAACCAAGTTTTGATACAGGCTTAGCATAATTCCCCAACTTTTCAATTCTATCCCCTGAGAAATAAAGCCTAGTGCTTAGTTTGTTTTTCTTTAGTGGACTTGCCAACGTATGCAACTTCCATTGATTGATGTATTTGTACTCAAAGATCCCTTTGTTCCTGGCAGATGCAGTATAACGTGAATAAGTGTGAAGTTATCCACTTTTATAGGAAAAACAGAATGACAGAGTACTATTTAAATGGTGATAGATTGGGAAATGTTGAAGTACAAAGGGACCTGGATGTCCTTGTACACCAGTCACTGAAGGCAAACATGCAATTGCAGTGAGCAGTTGAGAAGGCAAATGGTATGTTGGCCTTCATTGCGAGGGGACTTGAGTACAGGAGCAAGGATGTCTTATTGCAGCTGTACAGGACCTTAGTGAGACCACACCTGGAGTATTGTGTGCAGTTTTCATCTCCTCACCTAAGAAAGGATATACTTGCCATAGAGGGAGTGCAGTGAAGGTTCACAAGACTGATTCCTGGGATAGCAGGATTGTCATATGAGGAGAGATTGGGCTGACGTGGCCTGTATTCACTGGAGTTCAGAAGAACGAATGGGGGCCTCGTTGAAATGTATAAAATTCTGTCAGGGCTGGCCAGACTGAATGCAGAGATGATGGGGGATGCAACAAACCTGCCATTCCAGGAATCAGTCTGGTAAACCTTTGCTGCACTCCCACTATGGCAAGTATATCCTTTCTTAGGTAAGGAGGCCAAAACTGCACACAGTACTACAGGTGTGGTCTCACAATGGCCCTGTATAGCTGCGGTAAGACCTCCTTGCTCCTGTACTCAAGACCTCTTGCAATGAAGGCCAACATGCCATTTGCCTTCTTAAATGCTCGCTGCACCTACATGCTTGCTTCCAGTGATTGGTGTACGAGGATACCCAGGTCTTTTTGTACATCAACATTTCCCAATCTATCACCATTTAAATAATACTCTGCCATTCTGTTTTTCCTACCACATTATGTTGCATCTGCCACGTATTTGTCCACTCACTCAACCTGTCTAAATCGCTTTGAAGCCTCTTAACATCCTCCTCATCACTCACATTCCCACCAAGTTTGTGTCGTCAGCAAACTTGGAAATATTACATTTGGTTCCCTCATCCAAATCATTGATATATATTGTGAACAGCTGGGACCCAATCCCTGCAATCTCCCCATTAGACACTGCCTGCTACTCCAAAAAAGACCCACATTTATCTACTCTGTTTCCTGTAAACCAACCAATTCTCAATCCATGCCAATATATTACCCCAATTCCATGTGCTTTAATTTTACACACTAACCTCTTATGTGGGACCTTATTAAAAGGTTTCTGAAAATCCAAATACACAACATCCACTGGTTCTCCCTTATCTATTCTGCTAGTTACATCCTAAAAGAACTCCAATAGGTTTGTCGAACATTATTTCCCTTTCATAAATCCCTGTTGACTTTGTCTAATCCCATTGATATTTTCTAAGTGGCCTGTTATTACATCCTTTGTAATAGACTCTAGCGTTTTCCCTACTACTGAGGTTCAGCTAACTAGTCTGTGATTCACAGTTTTCTCCCTCCCTATTCTTCCTTCTTAAATGTACTACCTCACATTTAGCTGTGTTGAACTTCCTCCCATCACCCTGATTGTCCAGGCCTGCCTTCCTAAGCCCGGCATGCTTAAAAATAAAACTCACCTTGACTTTGAGGGCAAATCATCATGGAGATGCCCTGTCCTTTGTCCTGAATCCTCAACAGTGGCCAGTTGATCGATAGCACTACGAAGGCTGCTGAGCTGCTAGCCCTCAGGTTGAGCATGGTAGCTCTGGGAAGCAGGCCAGCATCCTCAATTGGACAGTGATCCCTGCAGTGACCTCTTGATTGGCTGCTTCCAGTAAACTACCGCCCCTGGGTCCCGCTGCCTGACAGTTCCCAATTTTGGTCCCCATGGTGGGATTTCTTACCTGCATGAAAATTTCGACACCTTAAGTCTGTTTCTCTCCACAGATGCTGCCTGACCTGCTGAGTATTTCTAGCATTTTCTGTTTGCATTTCAGATTTTCAACATCCACCGTATTTTGCGCTTATATTAATGTCCATCCTCAGGGTCTATTGGCTTCCTATGCAAGTTGGGAAGCAAACAATATTTCATACAAATGGATGATTTTTGACAGTTAGTGGAATGGACACATCTAGGAGCTTTAAGGACCACCTCAAAGGAGGAGGGAGAGGTAACGAGGTTTAGGGAGGGAATTCCAGAGCTTCAACATCCCCATTATGTGATATTTGTTGGTCTAGTCCATTGAACAGACTAATTCAGTTAATGAACAGTTAACCATATAGTAACACCAAATGGTGCACAAGCTATACCTGCAACAATTAATATCGCTCTACAAGGTAGGCAACGGTGGCCACTGTGTTGGGGGGGGTTCATGGTGAAGTGGAACTCTGATATGAGAAGAGTGGAGAATGCAGGTATCGATCCTGCTACATCTCTCATGCTGAGCTGACATTCTACCATTCAAACTATGGGTTGAGCTGAAGATACCAAAAGGGTTGACAGGTGAAGATTAATACGAAGAACCTCTGGATATGGAGGCAAGCTGCAAAATTAGCAGGACCTCTCCTGATGAATAAGCAATTGCATAACGCAGTGGCAGAGGGTTTAGGGTGGGACGACATAGGAAGTGGTGCCTCTACTTCATTCAAATCACACCATAAAGCTACTTTTCAACACATTGTGATATGGCAAGCAAGGGCCCCATTTGATAAGTCATACCACAACAAAATCCTTCAACAATGCACCGGCTGCAAAACCAGACAAAGGTTGCTGCAGGACATTACCCTGAATTAGACTGGCTCACCTGATCAGTGAAACCAGGCAATGCCATGCCCAGACAGTGTGGAGCCTGTTATTAAAGACCTCCCTCTCTAAAAGACACCACACACACGCCATTTTGCAGATATGAGAAACATGCAGTAAAATCAACTAGTTAGAGAGACACAAGATCCAGCTTGCATCCATTTGTCCAGAGCTGTTGAAAGGAGGAAGTTTAGTTTTGCACCTCATCATTATGAGAGGTGCTGTTTACTCAATCCCACATATTAACTCCTACAGACCCTAATGCTACAAATGATCTGAATGATTTACGGTAATGTTGAGTTGGGGAAAATTCCATGCTGCAGTGACTACATTTAATACAGAAGAGCTCTTTCAAAGTTCTAATTAATTTCTGTAATATTATCAATTGAAAAAAATATAGAAACTGAATGTCATTTACTGAGTATCATTGACTTCCATTTTTAGACAAGATTGGGTTATAAAAAAATGAAGAAAATTAGGATACTACGTAGCTGGGCGCTTCATTATTATCAGCACACAACGTACACCTTAATAACTGATTTTGTGCCAAATTTGTCCCATAAAAGTCCTATTTTTGTACACTATTTAACAGCAACAAATTGACTAACAGCAAGTGGGATGGGTTGGGAGGAGGAGAGAGGATATGAACTGTTCCGGTGTTGGTATAACCTTCTACCTTTGTTAGGTTACTCTATGGTTTGGACATGAGAATGATGAGAAATAAAGGAAACACGCAAATATTTGAATTAAATATCAAGCATTATTAGATCAGGTATACAATGCAAAAATTCCATTCCACTATGTACTACGTGGAAGAGTACATTTAATACAATAAATGTTCAAAGTAGATTCAATGAAAGACCAAAGAGCTAACAACAAAAATCTCACCAACTCACACACAGTTACATGTTTCAAACAGTGCACAAGCCCTTCTTATCCTACCTGGCAACACCATGCCCTTTTTTAGTGTTTTCTTTATTTTTTCAAGAATATGGGCACCGCTGGCTAGGCCAGCATTTATTGCCCATTCCCTAATTGCTCTTGACAAGGTGGTGGTGAGCTGCCTTCTTGAACCGCTGTAGTCCATGTGGTGTAGGTACACCCACAGTGCTGTTACGGAAGGAGTTCCAGGATTTTAATCCAGCAACAGTGAAGGAATGAACAGCAATATAGTTCCAAATTAGGGTTGTTTGCGGCTTGGAGAGGAACTTCCAGGTTGTGCTGTTCCCATGTATCTGTGCCCTTGTCCTTCTAGGCAGCAGAAGTTGTAGGTCTGGAAGGTGCTATTGAAGAAGCCTTGGTGAGTTCCTGCAGTACATCTTGTAGATGGTACACACTGCTGCCATTGTGCTTTGGTGGTGGAGGGAGGGAATGTTTAAGTTAGGGGGTGGGGTGCTGATCAAACGGGCTGCTTTGTTCTGGACGGTGTTGAGCTTCTTGGGTGTTGTTGAAGCTACATTCATCCAGGCAAGTGGAGAATATTCCATCACACTCCTGACTTGTGCCTTGTGGCAAAAGCTTTAAGGAATCGTGAGGTGAGTTAGTTGCCGCAGAATTCCCAGCCTCTGACCTGTTCTTAGAGCTATTGGATCTATGACTGGTCCAGTTCAGTTTCTGGTCGATAGTAACTCCCATGATGTTGACAGTGGAGGATTTAGTGATGGTAATGCCATTGAATGTCAAAGGGAGATGGTTGGATTCTCTCATGTTGAAGATGGTCATTGCCTGGCACTTGTGTGGTGCGAGTGTGACTTGCCACTTGCCCAAGCATGAATGTTGCATTTGGACATGGATGGTTTTAGTATCTGAGATGTCACGAATGGTGCTGAATATTGTGCAACTGTCAGCAAACATCCCCACTTCTGATCTTATGATGGAAGGAAAGTTATTGATGTAGCAACTGAAGATGGTTGGGCCTAGGACGCTACCCTGAGGAACTCCTGCAGTGATGTGCTGGAACTGAGATGATTGACCTCCAACAATCACAACCATTTTCCTTTGTGCTAGGTAAGACTCCAACCAGTGGGGAGTTTTGCCCTGATTCCCATTGACTCCAGTTTTGCTAGGGCTCCTTGATGCCACGCTCGGTCAAATGCAGCCTTGATGTTAAAGGCAGTCACTCTCACCTCACTTCTGGATTTCAGCTCTTTTGTCCATGTTTGGACCAAGGCTGTAATGAGGTCAGGAGCCGAGAGGTTCAGTGGAACCCAAACTGAGTGACAGTGAGCAGGTTATTGCTGGACAAGTGCCACTTGATAGCAATGTCGACAACACCTTCCATCAATTATGATGAATTGATCATCCGGAGGAGGCTGATGAGATTTTAAGGAGGCAGGTTGGATTCTTCTTACTTTTTGTGTACAGGACATACCTGGGCAATGTTCACATTGCTGGATAGCTGCCAGTGTTGTAGCTGTACTTGAACAGCTTGGTTAGGACCACTGCAATTCTAGAGCACAAGTCTTCAGTGCTATAGCTGGTATGTTGTCTGGGTCCATAGCTGTGCAGTATCCAATGCCTGTTGCTTGAAACCATGTGGTGTGAATCAAATTGGTTTCAGATTGACTTCTGTGATGCTGGGGTTCTCAGGAGGAGGCCAAGATGGATCAACCACTTGGCACTTCTGGCTGCACCTGGTTGCAAATGCTTCAGTCTTTTCTTTTGCACTGATGTGCTGGACTCCCCTATCATTGAGGATGGGGATATTTGTGGAACCTTCTCCTCCAGTGAGTTGTTTAATTAACCACCACCATTCACGAACTGGATATGGCGGGACAGCAGAGCTTAGATCTGATCCGTTGGTTGTGAGATCACTTGGTTCTATCTATTGAATGCTACTTCTGCTGTTATAGCTTCACCGGGTTGACGCCTCATTTTTAGGTATACCTGGTGCTGCTCCAGGCATGCCCTCCTGCATTCATCATTGAATCAGTGTTGATCCCTTGGCTTGGTGGTAATGGTAGAGTGAGGTTGACTTTTCAAAATAAATGTTTTCAAAAAATCCAATACCAAATATGTTGTAAGTAAATGGTCATAAATTCACCCCAAAGTGTCGAACACCTTTTGATTGTAGTTATCCTTCTGATGCTGAGTTAGGCTCCCTTAAATATTCATTCAGTGATGAGTTGAGTTCCCTTTAAATATCGAGTTCTGCACACAGAATGAATATTCTTCTGAAAGTGAGTTGAATTCCCTCTTTGCCACCGTTCTTCTGACAATCAGTTCCCTAGACTGCAGCTCTAATGATCGAATGGGTTCCTCCCTTGCCTGAAAGTTACCTTAACAGCCTTTTAAAATATTTTTTCCTTTCAATGGTGGACAATATGTTACATTGCCAAGGTCTCAGTGGCTTGTCATTAATAGCCTTAGGTCATCATAAAAAATAATATATATTGTTTTTCTTTAAAACTTAAAAGATAAAGCCCTCATGATCTTAACCTTCCTTTCAACAAATTTCATCACGTGAGGACAACAGGCACAGTTGATTGGTTGGAAATCTCGACTGTCTGTCTGGCAAACTTTCTGATCAGGATTGCTTTTTGATTATATGGATAGACAGCTCGTATGTGGATCCAAATCACACAAGTGGCATGGCACTCAACCCCCATTCCAGCTGAGGTAGACTCGGGAGCTGCCTCCTACCCATGGCAAAATCATTGGATAAACTATGGTTTAACAACCCTCAAATAATCAAGGGTGCTACCTAAAGATAGAAGAGACGCGTCCCAGGAGAAAAAAAAGTTCAAAATTTTCCAATCCCAGTAAAAATCAGTAATATTGATGCCAGTAATACTGGAATTCCATTTTAAGGTAGACAAGTTTTAAGTTTTACTGTATTTTTTTCCCTTTAGGCATTGGGTTCTCTGTAATCTCATCAAACTCTTGTTTACACAGACATATCATTTAGTTACACAGTGCCTTTTGGCCTTTTGTTTCTTCTTCATAGCACTATCTGGTTTTGCTTCTTTACAACAGCCCAGCAGGCTTTAGATTCTCTTAAATGAGCTTCCCCCCATCTCCCGCCACCTCCCAACTACACACCCACCACCCACCCACACCCCCGGCCACCCGACACCCCTGTTCTGGTTGAGTGTCCAGCTTGAAAATTCTGTCAAAATGGGCTCCTATTCCTTAAACTGGTCACTGCAACAACATCATCTTTCGTTTTAATCATTACACATACCAATCAGAACAATTGTTACCTCTCTTTGTGGCTGGAAATGTTTTCAACTGTCTCCTCCTAACCAGTTAATGCTTTCAAGCAGTTTCTAACCAGTTTGAAAAGGCTTATGTGGAACAGCAAGAATAGATTTGTGGTATGAAAGCTGTGGAGGAATTTTTTGTGCATTAAATCAGAGTTGGATGGGTATCCCTTTCAAAAGAAATTTATAAAGGTAAGTTATGTCAAAGAAAGAAAGAAAGAATCAGAGTCTCTTCAGAATCCGTTTGAACACTGCCATGACAACTGTCATCGTGGTAAATGCTGGTGACATAAGAAATGGTGTAAAGTAATGTTATTTATCTACTTGCTTGTCATTTTGTACCTGTTATCATTCAGAAAGACAGAAAATCTGGCAATTTCTATTTAAAATACAATGGACTTACACTGAAGATTCGTTGTACATGAGAATAGTCTCACTCTGCAATAATCTGGTGGTTAAAGTGACAATTTGTGACTTCCAAGACTGTGTTGTATGAAGCATTTCTGCCTCTGACAATGACCTCTGCCTTACTTGTTTTCCATCCATGTCCATGAGGTATGTTGGATGATCAATGAAGCATTGCAGAGAAGAATTGAGGCTGCAGAGTAGTGGTTTTTGAGGTGAATAATGAAAATACTTTGGTCAAGTCATGCTACCAATGATGAAGCGCTAGTAAAATCTGAGACAAAAAGAACTCTGCTGACCAAGATCAGAAAGAGGCAGTTGGAATTTCTTGGGCATGGAATAAGAAATCATGATTTAGAAAGCCTGATGCTAATGGGAAAGATCGATGGTAAAAGATATTGGTGTAGACAAAGAACAATCTTTTTAAAGAAAAACAAAAACTGAATTACCTGGAAAAACTCAGCAGGTCTGGCAGCATCGGCGGAGAAAAAACGAGTTGACGTTTCGAGTCCTCATGACCCTTCAACAGAACTTGAGGGATTCTCTCAAGTTCTGTTGAAGGGTCATGAGGACTCGAAACGTCAACTCTTTTCTTCTCCTCCGATGCTGCCAGACCTGCTGAGTTTTTCCAGGTAATTCTGTTTTTGTTTTTGTTTTGGATTTCCAACATCCGCAGTTTTTTTGTTTTAATCTTTTTAAAGAGCCTCACAAACTGGATAAATGTACCACTAATGAAGATGATCTACACATCCAGAGCAAGATTAACATGGAGGTCCATGGTCGCCAATGCCCTTGAAGGACACGGTACCTGAAGAGGGAGAGAGAGTCCATGAGGCTTGTCTGTAACACTGACAACTTTTTGAGGTGTTCCTTCACTCTCACCTTACTGTTCATCTACCCTCCAACCCCCTTCACATCATCCTGGAAATAATCCCCATTGAAGTGCTGTGACAAGTGGCTGTCTTGCAAACTTACACTCACCCATGATGAGAGCCAAGCACAGCAAATCCTGGGAAAGACAGTCAGAGCATTGCAGATGGATGGTCTGTGCTGCTGGTTACACGAGGAAAGAACCATTGCCCCAAGCATCAGGTTGGGGTGGCCCTTGATCAGAAATATCACTCTCATGCATCTAGCTTTTTAAAAGAATGGGGTGTGCACCTGATTAAGCATTAGTGCAGGCATTAAGCAGTTCAGCCAAAAGATTGTTGCAGATGGCTGCGTCCGCAAAAAGAAATTTGAGGATGAATTCACAACTCTGCAGATCATCTGGGAAAGTGACAGTTCTAGAGGTAGGCTTCTGTCAGGGTGGCCTTTAAAGTGCACTTTTGTATGGCTGCTCAGAATGCTGCCAGAGATGCTGAAAGCAGAGAAAGCAATTGCTTCCAGCTTCTAACTGGAGAGGACCATTGTATGGTGTTACAATTAAGGCTCCTTTTTATCAGGCCAGTGGCTATATCGAATCAATGTTACAGTATTGGTAAAATGGCACGAATGGGCATAGATGATGGTGCCATCTCAAGATGACAGCACATGCAGGCCCTACTGTCCCCCACTAGTATCCCTTTCAATGCCTGCACCTGACCCAGAAAGCACACCAGACCAGGCTGCCCATGCAGTTTACACCTGAAATGGACCCATTCAGGACTTTGGTGTCATGAGATGAGGACCATGAGGAGGCTTTTGTTATAACATTGTAATGATAACGAAGGAAAAACTGAATTGTGCCTGGAAATATTGGACTTTAAAATAAGACCTGAGTTTTAAAATGCACACAAGCCACTGGCTGGAATGCTGCAGGGTGACTCCCTAAGAGGTAATGGAATTCCACCCTGTTGCCAGACAAGGTACTTCTAAAGACATCCAGAAACTAATTGCTCCCTCCGGAAGAGACAATGGGACATAATGGGAGATGAGTATCATCTCATCAAGGCATCCTGTGAGCAATGCCCAGACAGGTTTGTGAATTTTCTTCCCACTTGGAGTATACAGAGAAGGGGGTAAAAGTGACCTGAAAAGCTGCCCCGGTGTCTGTCTGTTGGTGGGTGTTCTAAGAGAGAGAGAAAGTGCTGGAAGTTTGACTCAGAAGTAACAGCCACACATAGAACCCCTGTAAATCGCCATTATGCAGGTATCTCGATCTCTCTCCCTCTTTACTGAATTCAACACTGCTGGAACCTCAAATCTGACTATTCGTCTACCTTGGTCATCTCTACTGGAGCCTCGAATCCAACTATTTGTCCATTGGAGTCAATTCTACTGGAATCTCGAATTGCAATGCTCAATCACCTACTCTCCACAAGTCAAAGACTGTTCTGTATACTTTAAAAAATATACATATATATTCACTTACTTCAGGCTAAATTTTTAATCTTAACCTGTATGAGTACGTATGCATGTGTTTTATCCTTTCTTGCCTTTAGTAATTAATAAACTTACTCTTACCTTTAACTCAAGGAAGTCTGATCAGATTGGATCCTTCAAAACCAGAGCGATTGGGTCTGGGAAAATGGTATCTGCGAAAGGGATCCTTCTTAGATTAAATCCTCTTGCAACCAACAGGGATGGGATTTGGGGGTTTGAGGGGCAGGACTGGTGGGGCTGAATAAAGACAGGAAGCCAGTTCATCCCTCCTCACCCAAGGCATACAATTTGGGGGTTTCCCAATTAGATGGTGACAATTTGAGGGGTCTCGCCTGGATCAAAAACTTTGGGGGACTTCATCTGAGGGTGGGTCGTAACAATATAAGGGATAGTCAGTTCATGCATTCCTGGCACTCAGGTATTGTTCAAAATAAAGCGCCAATTTTCAAAATATATACTTCACACATCATGTACCTACTGCTTATTCCTATCAAGTTACACACAGAGCTCACATTAAGAAATGGCTGAGTATGCAGAGATTTTTCTACGGAAGGTTTGAAAGCTGTCTTCATTAAATGGGTTACAAATGAGAGCTTTTTGAATTTCTGCCCACAGATAAGAGGTTACAGGTTATGGCTACTTTGCAGAGGAAAGTGGTGAAGTACCGTTAGAATTCTTAATGAAGTGGCCATAATGTGAAGTCAAAAGAAGTCTAGCTATATGATAGTGGCATATGTATCATTTGGAAGTGGCAACAAGTTACCCTCTGCAATCTCTTTGGATTGGTTCTGCTTCTCTTGCTGTGTCTGTACACAGAGAAGGGGGTTTACTCTTCAGTGGCTTCCATGATACATCCAATTTAAAGTGTGCAATATGCAACCACAATTATAGAGACTCCATCCCTGTCCCCCAGCATAACATGCCTTCAAAATGACAGTAGTCAGCTCAGTTATCACTGCAACAACAACAACTTTCATTTATATAACACATTTAACATAGTAAAACATCTCAAGGTGCTTTGTTCCCTGGTACATGGCTACTCACCTCTTGTCTTTCACAAAAATCTAAGCTTACACCCCAAGACAGTGCTGAAAGAGTGCTGCACTGTCAGAGTTGCCATTTTTCAGATGAGACATTAAACTGAGGCCCCATCTGCCTGCTCGGGTGGATGTAAAAGATCCCATGACATTATTTCAAAGAAGAGCAGGAGAGTTATCCCTGGTGTCCTGGCCAATATTTATCCCTCAATCAACATTACAAATAAAAAATAGATTATCTGGCCATTATCACATTGCTGTTTGTGGGAGTTTGCTTTGTGCAAATTGGTTGCTGATTTTCCTAGATTATAAAATGAACATGCTTAAAAAAAGTGCTTCATTGGCTGTAAAGCACTTTGAGATGCCTGGTAGTCATGCAAAGTGCTAAATAAATGAGAAAAAATCTTTTCTTTTCTGGTTAGACAGATAAGCAATAAGTTATGTGATAGACTTACAGATTCTAATGCACAACAGAGGATGCATAATTGAATTTTGTTATGAATATTTCAAAAATTAATCTCATTTGTGGGTTTGCATTTCTTTTATTAGAAACACTGGGGAAAAGAGATTCAGTGACAAGTTTCAATAAAGAATTGAATATACACTTGAAATGTAAAACAAATGCAAGTTTAGAGGGAAAGAGAGGAAGTGGAACTAATTTGTAGCTCTATCAAAAGGCTGGTACAGGCATGATAGGCTGAATGGCCTCTTTCTGTGTTAGATCCTGTGGGTCAAAACATATGTATTTTATTGTACTTAAGTTGAGCGGCTTTACAAAATGTTACCTTTGAGTTTCCTCTCTCCTCTTGTCCCCACCTCAATTTTTTTGATGTGAATCTGTGAACCATTGCATAAGAGTACATGGAAAATAATCTACTTTACCACTTACAATCTGACACTGTAACTGACAAGTTATTATTCTACATGGCCTTCCATTAACCCGTGTTTCAGAATCCGTGACGAGGCAGCAGAAAATATCAAGGTAAGAATATTCTTTAAGGACTTTATGATATAACTGAGGATGGAACTGGATGATCAATATGATATGAGATCGCCTATAGAACCTGCAAGTCCAGTGAAGCACAGAATTAACAGTACCTGCTTGGGAACGGAATCCAGAGCAATTCTTCACTGTTTTGAGTGGCAAGTGAAAAGCTAGTTAGCTCTGCCATTAACCATCTTGACTTCAGAGTCAGCTAGATGTAATTAACAGTATGAGAATACAGCTGATCTGTGATCATTTATAGGACGATGAATTTGAATGCCTCTAGCCCATGTACCCAAGCACGTAGCCATTTCATTATGCATGGATGGTGTAATGACATCTTTCAATTCTGCCATCACAAATGACATTAATGGTCTCACATTTCCAAGGAATTTAGATGGTGTCTGTGGGCTTTTGGCATGTTGCACTTTCCTTGCGTGTTTTATCTGTGCCAATCTCCCCTTTTAATTTCAATTCAACCTCCCAATCCTTATTTAACAGGTATGTTCTGGGAAGCCTAATGTTGTGGAGTTATACATGGATTTCCAACAGGAGAAATTATATTACCATGTAGGTCTAAAACATTCTCTCTTATGTGCAAGCCATTAAATAAACTGAACTTTATTTAGGTGAAGGTATAACTAGCTAACACAATGTTATTAGGGACAGTGTTGAGGAACAGAGACATTGTTAATTAATTGGAAGCCATCCACTGAATTCAGTTATGAAATGAAGAACAGGAGGAGTGTCCAGGATGTTCAACACTTTAGTATGTTATTAAAGGCACAGGCAGAACTAATTTTAAAAACATTAGGTGCTAAATTCAATAGCCCTTGAAAACAGGTGGGAACCGTCATGCACCCATTGATTGCAATGCAGGTAGCACACCAGCTTTCAGTTATTTCATTTCAGTTATTTCCAACCACCAACCAGTGTTAACCACATTGTAGATTGCCCCCTGCTGAAGCATCCGCCCAATATGATCACTACCACCACTTAAAACTAGTCTGCACATCTTAAAGCAGAAGTGCTTTGTGCCTGGAGCAGATACTGGTGGTGTTCCAAAAGTGAATCTTACCTTTTCATGGGGTGTAGGTATCGCTGGCAGAGCCAGCATTTGTTGTCCATCCCGAATTGCCCTTGAACTCAGTGGCTTACTGGGCCATTTCAGAGGGCAGTTGAAAGTCAAACACATTGCTGTAGGTCCGGAGTCCCAAGTAGGCCAGACCAGGTAAGGATGGCAGGTTTCCTTCCATAAAGGACATTAGTGAACCAGATGGGTTTGTAAACAATTGATGATAGCTTCTTTAACCTGTATATTCCAGATTTATTAATCAAATAGAAATTCTAGCAATTGCCATGGTGGGATTTGAATCCATGTCTCCAGAACATTAGGCTGGGCTTCTGGATTACAAGTCCAGTGACATCACCACTACACTATCAACACCTCAGTGTAAAACATTGAATGATGGTACATGGGAGAGATCAAGCTCCAACATTTTCAGACACTGCATGGGAGATCTTGGTTGGGGAGGTGGAGAGGAGGAGAGATACTGTGTATTCACAGGGGGCAGGTGGCCCTCCAGACACGCACTCAGAAAACAGTGGGAGCAGTTCACCATGGAGGACAATGTCAGGAGTCAGGTCCCGAGGACCTCGATGCAATGCTACACAATAGCCAGGGCTTGCATAAAATGGTCAAGGTCATTAAATACATCTTCAAACACCATATCATACTGCACCATTCGCCTCACACACTGGATAATCCACCACATCCTCATCACTCACTATCAAAAATCTCTATGAATCAAGACTCATACTTAATGTTCAGGGCTTCATTTCACCCGCACGCAGGTGACAATGTGCAAGCCTCATACCAACATCTCACAGCTTGCAGACACTGCCAGCTATTCAACCAGAACAGCCACATCACCCAAAAGGAGTGCGCTACACTCACCGACACACTTCCCTCTCACTTGCAAGAAAAGGTGACACACAACTGATGGCAGCAGGAGTTAACTGGATGGGGAGAGGCAAGGGCCTGAACCCCAAGAAGGAAGGGGTGCTTACCATTATCAGGATGGCCAACTGTGGGACTGAAAGCAAAGATGACAGTATCCTTATACCCAGTCCTTCTTCTCATAGCACACTTTCCCGTAGTCCCACATGCTCTTGAATTACAAGCTGCAGATGGTTTCGCTTGCTCATTTCTCCTGTTTTCCTCCATAAACCTCCACCATTACCCCACCCTAGTGCCTTGCTCTCTTCAGATACCCAAGAATTTCAACCTGATTGGGTAGTCGATAAACAGCAAGGTGACAGTGATGATCAAGGCAAGGTACTCTCAGCTGATTTTATACCTGCAGACATCAGTTCACATAATGACAACATGCCTAAAGGCAGGATTGGCATTTGGTGAGTCACTCGGCATATGTCAGGGCTGGGATCAAGAATAGTAGCTCAGTGAAGGACAAAAGTATATGTGTGTGCTGCTGCAGAGGGCTCAGTTGAGCACTTGGATGGACAGGCTACCAGATGAACGCCGACAGATATGAAAAATGAAATACTTGGTGTGTTGGGGAAACTTGCCGGAAATCCTGCTGACACTGCCAGCAGCATGGAGGACTAGCCCCACTTGGCTTTTGCACTGAGCTTGGAGCCCATCTTTTCCAGCAACTGAAGTGTGGCCAGCTCCGTTAACACACTTGTGGACCCATCCATGATGACATGTCTCATGGCTGACCTCTCACCTTCCACAGCAACACAAGCAGCAGCAACCAGTCTGAGCACTGCAGTGAAAGCTCAGGCTGTTGCCATCATGGTGGTGGACGACAATGTGTAAAGGGGCTCTCATAGCAGTCCAAAAATCTGTCATCCAACAGAGTATTCGGATTGCTGAGGTGTCGTCTTAGGCAAGTGTCAGTGATTTCATGGAGTACAAAACTCTTGTCCTCTTTGAGGATGACATCATTCGTCCTTCCACCCACCACACCACCAATGTCTTTGCTGTGCCTGTCAGCCAGCCAGCCCAGAGTGCTGTTGCCCATGCAGAGATATTGCAGTCTGAAGCTGGGCCTTCTGGACCCAGAACAGCTTGAGGTCAACCTTCAAGGTCACCTGTCTTCCCCAGTGAAAGTCCGTACTCTTCCACCAGCCATGCTGCATCCATTGGGGTAGAACTTTGTAGGAACACTTGGATAGGCAAGGCACATTGAAGACAGGCACTATGGAAAATGCACAAGGGTGGGATAGTTGACATTTGTTCTAGGAATCCTGCTGCGAGTAACTCACCTCTTGACTCTGCAAAGGCTATCCACCACCTACAAGGCACCAGTCAGGAGTGTGATGGAATACTCTGCACTTGTCTGGATGAATGCATCCAACAACATTCAAGAAGCTTGACACCATCCAGGATAAAGCAACCCACTTGATTGGCACCCCATCCACAAAGATTCACTCCTTCCACTAATGACGCATCCACAAGATGCACTGCAGAAACTTACCAAGGCTCCTTAGGCAGCATCTTCCAAACTCATGACCGCTACCACCTAGAAGGACAAAGACAGCAGACACATGGGAACACCACCACCTGGAAGTTCCCCTCCAAGCCACTCACCAATCTGACTTGAAATTTATCACTGTTCCTTCACTGTCGCTGGGTCAAAATCCCTAACAACACTCGCGATGTACCTACACCACATGGACTGCAGTGGTTCAAGAAGGCAGCTCACCACTGCCTTCTCAAGGGCAATTAGGGATGAGCAATAAATGCTGGCCCAGCCAGCGATGCTCATTTCCTGTAAAATTAATTTTTAAAAAATTATGACATGGCTTAATTTATAAATTTGATTGTAATGTTTTGTTTTGTAATGGATTTTATTTTTGCATCATGGCCTAGCAGATGTTGTGATGGTAGCAGATGCCATGAAAGAGGGAAAGTTAAATGTGCAACCATTGGTGAAGGGGAATTGGGGTTGCATTCACTGGCATCACACTCCAATGAGTTCTTCACTGACAGCCAGGCCAGAAAGGGGCTAAGTTCCCCCTACTCTTCCTATTTCTCCTCCGCCTCATGCCCTGCCCATCCACTGCCTGCAGTATAACTGGTGGCAAGGGTTGTCCCTCCTGATGGCAAAGTTATGTAGCAGACCACCACGAATCTTGGCACGCACTTTGCCGATTACTGCAGGGCTCCGTCGCCAGGGTCCAGTCTGTGGAAGTGTTGTTTCTGTATGCTGGTGGTGTGCTTGATCCCGTTTCGTGTAGCACTTTGCGTTTTATTGTATGCATGCGGGTTGCACACTGGCATCATCTGCTACATCGTCACTAGATAGCCCTTGTAGTAGCCATCCTCTAGTTTCTGGTGGTAGCTCAAATGCAGCTGGCACTGCGGAGTGCCGCAGAATGAAGGCATCCCGACAGCTGGCAGGATACCAGGGATTGGCTTCCACGATTCACTGAGTATGGTCACACACCAACTGCACATTGAAGGAGGGGATTGTTTGCAATTCAAATATAGGGAAGATTTGACAAGCAGCACGTGCAAAGCGATGTGTGCGCGGTCACCCTGCTCCATGGGGAGGTCGGCAATCCTAGTAAAACTCCATAGTTGCTCTGTCTGCTTCTCTCTGGCCACAGTGAACTAAAACACCACTGGTTCTCTTTGATGAAGGGCCTTAGTAACCTCCCTTATGGAACATTGGCTGGCAAGCTGCGAGATGTCTGGCAGCCATTTTCTGCTCACGCACTTATGCCCTCAGCAACGTGTCCTTTGTGCCTCATGCCAAAACAGTGAATGCAGCATGGATGTTATTTAGGATGTTAAAGGGAACTCATAGCACCCAAAAATGAATGCAAATGATCCTAATTACATGCTAATTTGCCACATCTAAGACCGCTAGCTTTAACAGAGTTAGACAAATATTCATGAAGCCTTTACAAAGAGAAAACTGATCATTGGCAGAACTGTTACCATGAACAAAAGCTTCTGCACCAATATTTCAAGCTAATAGTTTTCAGAAAAATCTTGGTTAACTTTACTTAAATCCTATTATAAATTTGAATCCAAGTTCTAGTCTTGATAAATAAAAAAAATGAGAAACATTTAACCATGAGACATAGCCAATTAATCATGAATGGTCAATCACAAAACAGTCAAAACAAAGAGTACAGAGATCATGTTGGTGTTATATTGAGCGTAAAATATACTGCCGACTGTTAAGTGTCAGCCTTGGCACAGAACTGGTATACTTACACAAGGCAGAAAGTTATTGCTTCAAAACCCACTGCAGGACTTCATTGCATCAGTGACAATATGTTATTTTGTTGAGTGCCATTTTACAGATGGGATATTAAATCACAATAAAACAGAAAATGCTGGAAATACTTAGCACTTCTGGCAACATCTGTGGAGAGAGCAGGAATGCTAATGTTTGTAGTGTTAATTCTGGCCTGGATTTTTGCTCCCAAGACAGATGCACTGAGCTTGGAAATATTCCGGCTTGCCTCACCTGCCTTGGGAAAAAATACCCCGATTGGCGGGGTGAGTGTGGGGTAGAGTCGGGCCCACTGTCGCCTGATCAGAGGTGACCACAGGCAGATTGGAAGCAGCCACAGGGACTGCCAAGTGCCAAGGTCGGCTGTTTAAAAGGCTCGCTGCGGTTCTCTGGGACTTTGTTCCGGTTATTTACTCAAACATTAGGCCCTCTAGCCTGCACCCCTCACATCCCCTTAAATGCCCCAACCCACCTCCCATGCCCATGCATGCTAACTCAAACCAACCCATGTCCCCCACTCACCCCATGGCCCCTTATAGTCCCTATGCTAACAGAGGGCCAACTAATGCTGACTCATGCCACCCCACCCATCATCCTTTGTACTTACACCCTCCATGCCAACTCATGACCCCCATCCATCCCTATGACCCCTTATAGCTTCTGTACCAACCCAAGCCAACTCATGCCTCCACCACCACCCCGTTCTCTTATACACTCCATTCCAATTCACCCAGTATCCACCTCAGACCTCAAGATTCATACTGAGATGAAATTAAGTTCTAAACATCTATTACAGATTTCACTACATAAAACACTTTCATTTATGAAATCCCATTCAATATATTTATATCTCTTCAAGTAATTAATCTCTTATAAAAACAAACATTTAGTCATAAGCCCATATCAAAGACAGCTACTTCTTCAATAGCCCCTTTGAGCTCTAGACTGTGGTCTTACAGCCCCTAATGCAACAATGATAGGTTGTGGAAAGCAGACAAACATGGTATAATGATAGCCCTTAGGGTATGTCAACAAGCAGCTGGTGAAACTGCTAGAACAGATTTTTTTTCAACTCTCACAGACAAAGATAGGCAGTCTTTTTTCAATATTCAAAGTTCTGGCCACTTGACAGCTTGACAGTTCTACAGGCCTTATCCCCCCTTCATGAGCATTTACTAAAGGTTCATAATTCCCACACTGTGGGATAAGGCCCCTGCTACAGCAAAACTGGGTTTTGTTTGAACTCAGCACTGAGATCAAATGGCTGTGTTTCCCACTGGTTTGTGTTTCCCACATACGGGAGTCATGCTCGTCCCCATTCTCCCCCACCTCCCGACGAAAATGGTTTCTGCCAGATGTAGGGGCTGGACTTCCTGATTTGGGTTCTGTCTGTCATTTCAGATACACTGCAGAGTATCCACGACTCTGTGAAAATCCAAGCCTGTGTTTCTCTCTCCATAGATGTTGCCAAAGTTAACATTTGAAACATTACCTCTGCTTCTCTCTCTGTAGATGATGCCAGAACTGCAGAGTGTTTCCAGCATTTCCTGCTTCTATTCCAGGTTCTCAGCATCCACAGTACTTTGCTTTTGTGTTAAACCACAGTCCTGTCAACTACTAAAGTGGAGGCGAAAAATCCCATGGTGTTACTCAAGAAAAGGCACTGGGCATCATTAATCCATCAACCAATAGCATTTTAAAAATTCTCTGATCATTCATCTCATTGCTCTTAGTGGGATCATTGTGTGCATATAGACTGCTGCAATTGTCAACAAAACAGTGGTTGCATTTCAAAAGTAAAAATCGGTTGTAAAACCCTCTGCAATGCCCTTAAGGACATGAAAACTTCAACATAAAAGAAAGATCATTATTTTCTTTCAGGGCATGTGTAAATTATCATCAGGTTCCTTGGGGAAAAATAGCCATATGATAATTTTTTAAAAAATATTTTATTGGCTGTAAAAGTGCTTTGAGTCTCTAGTGGTCATGAAAAGGGCTATCTAAACACAATTCTTTACTTTCTTTTTCATTTTTAAGCATATGTCACCTAAAGGCCTGAAGAAAATGAAAACTTAAAAATGTTTTAGAAAGTGGTTTTGATTGAGTAGGTTTGGGAGAAACAGTTTCTACTGGTGGCAGCATCACTAACCAGATTTAATAAAATTGGCAAAAGATTTAGGAGGAAGATGAAAAGAACCTTTTTTTATTCAAAGACTTTTCATTATCTGTAATGCACTTTCTGAAAGGCCATTGAAGCCAATTAAAGAGTAAATTTCAAAAGGGGACTAGGTTTATACCTAAAAAGGAACCATTTCTGGAGCAATGGGGCAAGAGTGGGACGTGGGACTAATTGGATAGTCCTTTCAGAGAACCAGCAGAAGCACAATGGGCCAAATGGCCTCCTTTTCTGCTCCTTCTACAAGGAGGACTGACAAAGTCAAAAATAACTAAGCTCAGTGGAGAACAAACAGTTGTTGAACAAAATACATGGAAGATCGTTTAACAGATAATAAGGTGTGCACAAACAAAAAGATGTTTGTTGAACCAAAGGATGCTGCTGGGTTGGCCACCTGACATCCACTCACAATGAAAGAATGAAAACAATACATCAGCAAATGATCAAATTTATTCAACCAGCTACCAGAGCAAAGCCATTCCATGGTTTTTATTAACCTCATCTAAAATCTGCTGGAGATTGGAAGTGCATGTTCAGTAACTCTGCGCAGGATTTCTCTGTGGGCTTATGAAACCAGGGGATGTCAATAGTCACACTGTGATTTTCCCTGCCATGGCCTATTAATGAACAGAAAGTGGGCCTGCCATCTAATTAAGAACGGGTCGGTAGGCTCTCAAATTTGGAAGGCCTATCAGAGGTTTTCCAGCTTGAAAGAAACAGCAAGCTGCAATGGAAGGTAAGCAAGGAAGGAAAAGGAAAAGACATGTCAAAGTCCAACTTTTTCTCTAGCCTCCAAGCAGCTGAACTGGACCCTGCCAGCTGCTGGAACCTGGAGGCCTGTAGTATAAGGGTATCTGGCATTGCAAAGTTTAATGCGGGGCTGGGAAACAGTACCACCTGCAATGTGATGTAAAGAGATACATGACCTGAGACTAGGGTCAGTTGTGGACTGGACAGAGACCTGTGTAGAAGCAAGCATGGAGTTAACTCATAGCGTGGGCTATTTTCTGTATATATGTTCATAGTTATGTGTTATCAATAAACAATGTTCAACCAGACAAGACTCAGAACCTCTTCATGAGGCCTACTGAATGGACAAACAACATACAAAAAGGCTGACTGGAAAACCTCAGTTGGCCTCCTTTAATTGCCCTTAATAGGCCCTTAAAAACTGTGTGTTGCTGAGAGGGAAGGTTGTCTGACAGCACCCAGCTCAATCCCACCTCTGGGGAAAATGTTTTGGAGACAGAATGGAGCCATGCAGGGAAATGGCATGCAGGCTGGGGGTGCTATTTTTAGCACCATCTTGCCACTGATTGCAGTTCCAGTGGGGCCTTAAAATCAAGCCCACTGTTATACTGCTGATTAACTGAAAGTATTACAAATGGTGTAATCCTTAAATCTGAACACTGAGATAAATTGTGTTGTGTTAAAAAGGTTCCAGCTACAGCTCCAGTATTGACACAAATGAGTGGGAGATGTTGCAAAAAAAGTCAACTAATGGTTCAACACTAATTACAGCACCAAGTTAGTGACTACTGGGATGATTACTGTTATCAGTAATTAGTAATTGATAGAGTAAATAAAGAAGAAACTGTTTTCAGTGGCAGAAAGGTCGATAATCAGAAGACACAGATTTAAACTAATTGTCAAAAGAACCAGAGACAAAGTGGTGAGAATTTTTAAAAAAATGCTATGATCTTGGAGGGTGGCGAAAACAGAATCCATAATTACTTTTAAAAGAGAACTGGATGATTACTTGAAAGGACAGATGTTGCTGGGGATGTGGGCATCGGTGGCAAGGCCAGCATTTTATTGCCAATTCTTAATTGCCCTTGAGAAGGTGGTGGTGAGCTGCCTTCTTGAGCTGCTGCAGTCCATGTGGCGTAGATATACCCACAGTGCTGTTAGGGAGGGAGTTCCAGGATTTTGATCTAGTGACAGTGAAGAACGGCAATAAAGTCAGGATGGGTGTGTGTCTTGGAAGGGGATTTGAAGGTGGTTCTTCCGATGCATTTGCTGCCTTTGTGTTTCTAGGTAGTAGAAATTGCGAGCTTGGTAGGTGCTGTTGAAGGAACCTTGAGCTGTCGCAGTGCATCTTTTAGATGTAGCATCTAAAAGGTGCACTGCAGCAACTGTGTGCCAGTAGTGAAGGGTGTGAATTTTTAAGGTGGTGGATGGGTGCCAATCATGGAGGTTGCTTTGTCCTGGATGGTATTGAGCTTCTTGAGTATTCTTGAAGCTGTACTCATCCAGGCAAGTGGGGATTATTTTATCACACTCCAGACTTGTGCCTAGTAGATAATTGTAATATGATGTACATGTACTTTTAAGGAGGTGTATCTTAAACTGCTGTCAAGCACTACCACTGAGATAGGATGTAATGTAGTAGCCCCAACACTCTGAACTCAGTACACAACAGCTGCAGCTACAAGAAAGATATGCCTAGTAGTTTCCCAGTTAACACTCTCTGTATTAGTCTTATCTTCCAATAAAGAATTCACATTATGTTTCACTAATTCTTGTCGTATGATTGGTACATTTATGTCAAATAGAAGAATATAACATGGTGGCAATGTGGTTTTAAAGACTTGACTGAGCAGTATACAAGCCTCAACTCTCTCACATGCAGTGGAAGAACTGGTGTGGAAGTGAAACAACCATCAAGTACTAGCTCACCATGTGTAAGTAATTCTACAGCTCTGTAGGGATTCTGTATACCGTAATTTCATTCTGGGACATCACAACTCACTCCATAGCCAGCAAGCACCAGGTCCCAATAAGATTGTTAAAATTGGGAAGAGCTTAATTATTAGGAGTCTACCTGCTGTGAAGTTTGCACAAGAACAGTGATTAAATAGCTGAGTCCTGGTGGTCTAGCTTTAAGCAGAACCCAACAGACAGAGGAACCCATTACTGCTGCTTGTTGTTCCTAGGAGAAGATTAAAGCACTGGAGACTGGGCTAGGGAAGAAGAGTCCATCCAGTAACTGCTGCCAGCAACTCCCAACAGCTAGAAGAAGGCTGTAAAGAAGTTTTTCTCCTTGTTTAAATTTTCTACTTCTTTTATTCATTCATGGGACGTGGGCATTGTTGGCTGGCCAGCATTTATTGCCCATTCCTAATTGCCCTTGAGAAGGTAGTGGTGAGCTACCTTCTTGAACCGCTGCAGCCCATGTGGTGTAGGTACACCCACAGTGCTGTAAGGAAGGACATTCCAGGATTTTGACACAGCGACAGTGAAGATGGAAGATGCCCATGATCGGCATGTGGGTAATGAATTACCCAAACTGAACGTTGGACAAGAGGTCCAAATACAATACCAACAGGTGGTACTTGGAATCCAACAGAAATTATTAGCATATGCCCAGAACCAAGATTGTATCAAGTACGAACATCAAAAGGCATGGCAGTGCAACAAAACAGATGGCAATTCAGAACAGTGCAGCAACCAGAAACACTGAGTAAGCCTATTGCAAATAGAACACCATCTAAGATGCAGCACAAACAATGCAACACTAACCAATATTCTGAAAACATATAGTAGTCCCGAACCAAGATCACCATAATTCAGCTTGGACAGATAAGCAAATCGTCAATATGTTTCAGAGACTTGTCATTTTACTGCTTTGTATTATGGTTTATTCAGAAACAATGTTATTTTCTTTTGCTGTCAAGAAAATAGTTTTATTCCCTAAGGATAAATCTATAGTTTAGAAAAAAAGGGGGATGTTGTAATGTGATGTAAATGTGCTTTTATGAAGGCGTAACTTAAACTGCTATCAATCACTACCACTGAGGCAGAATGTGATGTAGTATTTCCATGGCTCTGAACTCAGATTACAGCAGCTGAGTTCAAGTGGGTTTGGCAGCCTCCCATTAACATTTTATGTATCTTATTTTCAAATAAAGAACTTACATTATTGTTTCACCAATCCTTGCCATCTGATTGGTGCATTTATGTTGAATAGAAGAACATAACACGGTGGTAGTATTGTTTTTGAAGATTTGACTGTAAAGTAGACAAACCTTAATCTTTCCACATGCAGCAGCAGAACTGCTGTGGAAGTGAAACAACCATCAAGTACTAACTCACATTGTGTAAGTGATTCTGCATCTCAGTAGGAATCCCTCACACTGTACCTTTGTTCTGGGATATTGATCTCACTCCAGCCAGCAGGCACCACATCCTAGTAAGATTGTTCAAGGTTGTTGTATGGCTGGAATGTTGTTTGCTGCATGTCAGTTCCAGGAGAAATGCCAAGAGAAGAACTACAGCTTGTACTCAACATTTGTTGATTTGACTAAAGCCTTTGACTCAGTTAGTTGTGATGCCCCGTGGAAGATCATGGCGAAATTTGGCTCTATCGAAAAATTAATCATCATGGTCACCAATTCCATGATGGAAGTTTGATTGTGTCCTGGGTGATGAACAGAGGTAATGCCTTCCCAGTCACAAATGGAGTGAAGTAGAAATGTGTGTTGATTCCTACCCTATTCAGCATGATGTTCTCTGCCATGTTTTCTGCAGCATTCTATGTTAGAGAAGATGGCATCCACAGTAGGTATCACAGACAGCAAAGTCTTCAATTTGAGGAGACAACAAACAAAAACCAAAGTGCATGATGCTGTGGTCATGACTATCTTTTAGCTGATGACTGTGCCCTAAACTCCTGTTCAGAACAAAAAATTAAGCATAGCCTGGACCTGCATGAGATCTCATGTCATCTGCCTGTGCTAACTTTGGGCTCACCCTCAGCACCATAAAGACTGAAGCTGTGTATCAAACTGCCCCTACAAAGCAGCCTGTGAAGCCAACTATTACAATCAATAGTCAAAGGCTTGAAGTATCCGACAAATGTATCTACTTTGGCAGCATCCTCTCTGGAGTAGCTCACATTTGACGATCAAGTCAACATCAGAATAGTAAAGGTCAGCATTGCCTTTGGTAAGCTACTAAAGGCTGTCTGGGAGTGAAGAGGAATCAGTCTCTCAACAAAAGTGAAGATATACAGTGTGGCAATCCTTCCCAATATTTGTATACTTGAGAGACATGGACAGATTACACCAAGAACCCAAACAAGCTGCACCACTTTCTGATGGCTTGCTTGCGGAGACTACTCAAGATCAGATGGCAAGACAAGGTTCCTAATACTAAGATTCTCTCCCTGCTTGGCAGCCACGCATTCCTGAAGAGAGCTCAGATAAGATGGGCAGGACATGTTGCCAGGATGCCTGATGAGCATTTGTCAAATATGGCAATCTAACTGAAGGGAAGTTTTCACATGGAAGCCAGAAAAAGTGCTTCAAGGGCACCCTGAAAGTTTCACTGAAGAGTTTCAACATCACTATAAAGGCATGGAAGAACTTTGCAAACGATCACTCTATATGGTACAGTCCTACTGGCAAAGGTTCCATCTCCTATGAATAGAGTCACACTGGCCAACAGAAAATGTGAGCTTTGCAAGTCCAGAGCCACAAGCATCTCTTCCATACCAACAGTACACGTGTGTCCAACCAATCTTTTTATGCTCAAATTGGACTGATTAGCCACCTTCGAACACATCACACCTGAAACTTAACTCAATAAACTCTATTTGATGCCAGAGCCACCTTCAACTATGAAGGATGAACAAAAAAAATTCCTTTAACTGCTAAAGCTGCTGAAGGCGATTGTAAAATAAATCAGTTGTACTAGTGGATATCCTGTGTCATTGTTTACCAGGGACTATGTAGAGCAGTATCCTAGTTGCCCCATCATTATGTAAGATATTGTAGTCATCTGTGATTTGCTCATGGTAAATAAGAGCGTTTATGGTTTCCAACTGGGAGGTTAAATACACAATGAGCAGGATTTTGAGCTTGGTGTGCGGGTGCAGTCGGCGGGCCCAGGAGTAGCTGGGAAACGGGCCACTGCCCGCAATCGGCCCCCGACTGCGATTTCACGCTGGCTGGCTAATTAACGGCCATCCAGTGTGAAAGGCACGCTGAAATGCTCAATATTGCTGGGGCACGGGTGGAAGGAGGGCAAACACTGAAGTCAGTGCGGATGTAGGGCAACACTCACTGAAAGCTCCCTGAAGGCAGAGAGCTGCCTTGGAGCTGAAGAATCTAAAAGCCATAAATAAAGATTTTAAAATCCCAAAAAGCACGTCCACAAGTCACAATAAGTCACCTAAACATATGGATGCTGAAAATTATGGCCAAACATTTTCATCTTTTCTTTAATTAATCTTGGAAACCTCATCCTGCCCTTGGATGGGGTTTCCTCAAAAAGGCAAAGCCCGCTTGGCCGATTCGCCTGCCCGCCAACCCTAACTTTGAATTGGCAATGTAAAGTCTCTGGTAATTGCAACATTATTGGCCTTAATAGGCCTCTTAATTGTCGGTGGGTGTGCTGCCGACTCTCATGTGTGCCTGCCAACCGAGATATCACGCGACTGTGTGATGATGTCAGGACGCTCATGCAACATCATCATGTACTACTCCATGCTCATGTGTGTCGGGCACTTGCCCGCCTACTGAGCGAAAAATTCTGTCCAATGTATTAATACTTACTTCATTCCCAGATAATTGCTTATAATATATCTCTTCAGATAAATCTCTTCAGCTGCACAATCCAGGTGGAAAGTGACCCATTGTTCATAAAATCCTGAAGACATAATAAAGGCCCTTTATTATTTGTTTCTTTCCCATTTTCCATCTCCCTTGCTCCATGGTTGAAGATTGTGAAACAGTTAGTCTTCTGATGTGAGGGCATTATAGACAGAGTGCAGAAAAGATTCAAGAGAAAGGTTCCAAGGATGAGGAACTTCATTTACTTAGAATGATTGGAGAAATTGGGACTGTTTTTCTTGGAGAAAAGGTTGAGAGGAGATCAGATAGAGGTATTCAAAATCATGAGGGTACCGAGTAGATGGGGGAAACTGTTCCCATTGGCTGAAGGATCGAGAACCAGGTGGCTCAGATTTAAGGCGATTGGCAAAAGAATCAGTAGGGACATGAGGAAAATATTTTTCATAAAGTGGTTAGGATTTGGAATGCACTGCATGGGAGAGTGGGGCAGGCAGCTTCAATGAAACTTTCAAAAGGGAATTGAGTCATTATCTGAAAAGGAAATAATTGCAGGATTCTGGGGAAGAAGCAGGGGAGTGACACAAGGCGAATTGTTCCTTCAGTAGGCTAGCACAGACATGATGGGCTGAATGGCCTCCTTTTGTGCTGTAACAATTCTATGATTCTATGGCCTGGTTGCATCTAATTATTATTGTCTTGTCAAGTCTTCTTGCTTCTGTGTACTCCTTCATATGTATGCCTCCCCATGGCTGTGTATATGGCTCTTGCTTGCTTCTTCATTGACACAGCCAGTTTCTTAATCTTCCTTTTGATTAAAGCCCAGGATATGTGGCAGAAATGCAGAGCAGAAATGCACACCAGGATCAGGCTGTGCAGGAACTGATAGGGCTGGTGCAACCCATGTTGTATTGGAGCTCAGAGTTCAGATTGAGCAGCGGTGGATGGTCAGGGTTTTCAATACGTTTTATGAGGAAAGCAGGCAGCCTGGCACCTTTATTTTTAGGGTGGGGTGGATGGGTTAGTCCTGGTAACATTCGGGGAAATGAGGGGAATGAGTTTAGGAGCATTCGCAGGGTTTGTAGCAGGGACCTGGGAACCCAAGGGGTGTTGGTTCCCAATGCACAGAGATGAACTGGAGAACTACACACCAGGGTAGCCTAGGTATGACAGACACGCAAACACTGTGACAATGCCTTATCCAAACTGGTATGCCAAACGTCCACACCATATTGAAACAGTCACAGCTGAGTTGGGCTGGTCATGGAACCAAAATGCCTGACACTCGCTTTCCAAGGTGCACACCTATGACAGGCATTTCTGCAAGTTAGACAATTGCTGAAAAAGGATTTTTTAATTATACAAATTTTTCTCTCTTTTGTTAATACCTGTAATAAATAGCAACATAGAACAGGATTAAGCCATTTAGCCCCTCAAGGCTGTTCCACTATTCAGTAAGATCATGGCTGACCTGTGGCCCAAATCTGCATATCAACTGTGGAGAGAAAAACAGAGTTAATGTTTCGAGGAAGAGTCATATGGACTTGAAATGTTAACTCTGTTTTTCTCTCCACAGAAGCTGATAGACCTACTGAGTTTTTCCAGCATTTTTTGTTTTTGTTTCAGATTTCCAGCATCTGCATTATTTTGCTTTTATCTGCATATCCACCTTTGAACAGTATCTCTTAATATCGGTGGTTAACAAAATTCTATCAATCTCAAATTCGAAATGAACAATCGACCTAACATCAGTTGCAATTTGCAAAAGACAGTTACAAACCTCTACCAACATCTGTTTCCTAATTTCAGTCCTGGAAGGTCTGGCTCCAATTTTTAGACTATGCCCCCTAACCAGTGGGAATAGTTTCTTTAATCTACCCCTTCGTGTTCCCTTTACTATTGTGAAAACTTTGCAAAATTACCTTTTAACTTCCTAGATGCCAAGGAATACAACCATGGTTGGGGAGATGGTAGTGTAGTGGTAATGACTAGTAATCCAGAGGGGACATGGGTTCAAATGCTACCATGGCAGCTAGTGAAATTTATATTCAATTAATTAATAAGTCTGGAATATAAAGCTAGTCTCAGTAATGGTAACCATGAAGCAATCATTGATTGTCATAAAAACCCAACTGCTTCACTTATGCCCTTTAGGGAAGGAAATCTGCCATCCTCGCTTGGTCAGACCTACATGTGACTCCAGACTCACAGCAACATGGTTGACTCTTAACTGCCCTCGGAAATGGTCTGGCAAGCAACTCAGTTCAATGGAATTCTGGTTGGGCAATAAATGCTGGCCTATTGCTAGTGATGCTCACATCCCACAAATAAATAAAAATAAGTTTGTATAATCTTTCCTCATAACTTACTCCTTAGAGTCCAGGTATCATGCTGGCAAATCTATACCGTTCCCTCTCTAAGGCCAATATATCCTTCCTAAGGTTAGAGGTATATTGTAACCAGCGACTTTGTAAAACTCTAGCACAAGTTCTGCACAGGATGCCTTCTAGATTCAGGGGAAAGTCATTCACTATCATTTCTTGCAAGAACAGACAATTTAAATGGCCACATACAGTACCTCAAGAGGTATGGACTACACATTCAAAATATTTCAAGCTGGGAGCTTGACAAAGACAGCACCAAGTGTGTACAGTTGAACCAATAAAAAATAGTGAGTTGAAATTCACAAAGATTTCAGGTTTAGAAACTTCCAGTAACTCTCACTGCTTCTCTATTAATCTGCTTTCATTGGACTTGTTATAATCAAGTATAGGGACTTCTGTTTGGGAGATTCGACTGTGCAGTTGCTTATATGATATATGATTTTATGAAAATGCATTCAAGGTCCCTAAGCTTTGCTGAGATCATCAAAGGTCTGGGAAAGCAAATGAGAATATTTTGCAACTGTAATAGGAACTTGCCAGCATGGAGGACATTCTAAAGGAAGGTCATTCCTTAGCTTTCTTGACAACAACAACTTGTTTTTATATAGTGTCTTTAAGGTAATGAAACATCACAAGGCACTTCAGAGGAGCATTATAAAACAAAGTATGTCACTAAGCCATGTAAGGAGATATTAGGTCAAATGAACAAATGCTTGGTCAAAGAAGCAGGCGTTAAGGAATGTCTTAAAGGGGGAAAGTGAGGCAGAGAGGTGAAGAGGTGTAGGGAGGGATTTCCAGAGCTTGGGGCCCAGACAAAGGAAGGCACAACCACCAATAGTGATGTAGTAAAATTAAGGCTTTGTGTTGGAGGATATCACAGAGATAAGGAGGGGCAAAGTCATGGAGTGATTTGGAAAGAAGGATGAGAATGTTAAAATCAAAATGTTGCTTGACTGGGAGCCTATGTAGGTCAGGGAACACAGGGGTGATAGTGGAATGGGACTTTCTATGAGCTTTCACCAAGGAAGAAATTTTAACAGGTTGTTGGCCTCATCTTGTCTGTCCTTCAAGGCAAAGATGACCATATTCATCATCTGGGGTGTTTGGTAGGGCTCTGGTGGGTAGGTAGGTGACTGCTAAGATTGATCTGTAACAGGAAGATTCTGCTGAAAATAGGACCAGATACAGTGGATGATTAAGGTTTGGATGAGTTGCTGCTTAGGATTTTACCTCCTTGTCTTTTCTCTCTGCCTTTGATATTTGTTTGCTTTCGAAGGAGACTGTACCATTTTTCATTTGGTTGCACCAGGTGCAGCGATCCTGGGTGAGCTTCTCCCAGGAGTCAAAGCCAATATCATAATTCCTAAGTGGAGCCTTCAGAGTGTCCTTGTAGCCTTTGCTTTGACCACTGAGAGGACACCCTAGACTCAAGCACTCCATAGAAGATTCACTTTGGTAAGCAAGTGTCAGGCATTTTGGTTCCATGACCAGACCAACTCATTTGTGACTGTCTCAATATGGTGTGAGTGCTTGGCATGCCAGCTCAGATGGACATAGCGTCTGGTATTTTGTCCTGCCATCCAATCTTCAGAAGCTTCCTTGTAGCTCAAGTGAAAGGGGTTGAGCTTCTTGGCATGACACTGGTACACAGTCCAAATCTCACATGTGTAGAGTCGAGCGGGCAGAACTATGGCTCTATAGGCTTTCAGTTTTGTGAGTGGACTCTTCATTACCATAATGATATTTGAAGTCTGCCGAAGGCTACACTTGCTTTGACAATTCTTGCATGTGTCTTATTGACAATATAGACAGCTCAAGGGAGTATGCTGCCGAGATAAGTGAATTTATTCACTGCTGACAAGTTCTGGTCATGGACTGAAACCTTAGGCTTGAAATGGGGCTTTCCTGGAGCAGGCTGGTATATTACTTCAGTTTTCCTCATGCTGATTGCAAGGCATTAACTTATACTTCCTTGTGCTAAATTCCACCTGTCACTTGTCTGTCCATTCTGCTAGCCCACCTATGTCCTGTTGTAGTCAATTGGTATCATCACTGTTGCCATGCCTCCAAGTTTGGTATCATCGGCAAAAAATTTACTCTGTATTCCAGTATCTAAATCATTTATATATATATATATCAAAAAAAGCACTGATCCTTGGAGAACACCACTGTCTCCCATACTTCAGTCTGAAAAATAACTATTTATCACAACTCATTGTTTTTTGACCCTAAGCTATTTTTTCTATCCAAGCTGACACTGACTCTCCTGTTCCAAGAGTCTCAGTTTTGTTAACCAGCCTTCTATGTGGTATTTTAAACATTTTCTTAAGATCCATATGGACAATGGTCACCACATCCCCCTCAACCGTATCCTCCTCATCAAGCTTCTTTGTTACATCATTGAAAATGTCAGTTAGATTACCTAAACATAATTTGCCTTTACAAATCTGTACGTTAATTAACTCAGACCTCTCCAACTGGCTGTAAATGTTTTATTTCATTATTGTCTCTAAAGCCTTAGCCACCTCTTCTTTCAGGGACCTTGCCCTAAGAAGGCATTGGCAACCAGGGGCTTCTATTAGATTGGTAAAGTACTGCAGTGGCTTGCTGTTGCCTTGAGCTGTCTGGCTGGCCATAAAACTCTCCCACTTTTACCATCTGCCATCAGGCATATTGGAAGAATTTAAAGGATGATAAGCAACCTGTTTGGCCACATTATGAACACACCTTCCATTGCCATTAAGTCTTGGTGGGGCTTGAACCTAGAGCTTTTGGCCCAGAGGTAGGGATACTGCCGCTTTTTGTATTATTCATTCATGGGATGTGGCCTTCGCTGGCTGAGCTAGAATTTTTATTGCCCAATCCTAATTGCCCTTGAGAAGGCAGTGGTGAGCTGCCTTCTTGAACCGTTGCAGTCTGTGTTGTGTAGTACACCCACAGTGCTGTTAGGAAAGTATTTCCAGGATTTTGACCCAGGGACAGTGAAGGAGGCATCAAGACCACTGCACTACAAGAATTCCTTCTTTAACCTTCTTTAGTTGTTGAACTAACTGACCTTTAGTTACTAGGAATGTCCTTTCTTGAACAACGGTGTTGCATTTGCAACCTTACTTATTTTAGCTATTAGTATGTGTCACTAATATGTGTTAATATTTGCTTATCCATTTGAAGTGAATCAGTGCAGTATCTGACATGCTTTTTGTTTTCATCCAGGTCCTTATAATCTTCATTGAATTGACTGAATGAAAAAAATAATCAAAATGTATTTAGATTATGCCCACACCCTAGATTTCATGACTGTGGTTGTACAATATTGGCAACACCTGTCAAATGCTAGCCTGGATAATAATACAGCATGTAGTATTGCCAGAGTGGTTGCAACATTATAGCGTTACTGTAGGAATTCTGACACAAAGTTGAGGCTTGCTTTAAACGTGTTGCATTTAGGGGGAAGGATAATGAAATTGAAGATTATACTCGTTGTGTTAGGGGAAGAGGGATGGGAGGAGGCTCATGTGGAGCATAAAGACCAGTCTAGACCAGATGTGCCAAATGGCTTGTTTCTGGGCTGCTAATTCCATGTAATATTTCATGAATGTGGTGGCCATGACTTACCAATTGAGAGCAATCTAGTCCTGAAGTTACCAAAAGCTGGTCCAGCATCTGTGTCACTTGAGTGTCCTGACCATTTGTGTGTTTCTTACGGTCACCCTCATCATAATGGAAAACACTCTCTGCTGGGACAAAAACAGAATTACCTGGAAAAACTCAGCAGGTCTGGCAGCATTGGCGGAGAAGAAAAGAGTTGACGTTTTGAGTCCTCATGACCCTTCGACAGAACTGGCGAAGGGTCATGAGGACTCGAAACATCAACTCTTTTCTTCTCCGCCGATGCTGCCAGACCTGCTGAGTTTTTCCAGGTAATTCTGTTTTTGTTTTGGATTACCAGCATCCGAAGTTTTTTGTTTTTAACTCTCTGCTGGGAGTTCACCAACTGTTGAGCAGGAAATCATGTTCACCTGCAGGATGTAATGACCTGCAGAGGTTTACGCCGGCAGGCATGGTCATTTGTATGTTTGGAGATTATTAAGCTAATAGGAAAAATAACATCTTCATGGAATGCAAGAGAGAAACTTTTTTACATGGGATGATTGAAAGTCTCATACAGATGACAGTTAGAGGAGAAACACCAAATGTAACAGCCTAGAGATGTGGGGTTGGGAGGAAGAAGAGAATGGAAACAATTGAGCACTGCTCACCTTCCAAAGCAAGATTGTACGCTTCTACATGAACATGCAGTATGTTGGTTCTGGACATTGGACAGAGCAGCTCTAATGTGACCAGGCAAACCTCCACAGGTTAGCCAGATGATGATGGGGGCAGGGAATGGCAGGGGGCGGGGGGGGGGGGGGGGGGTGTGGATGGGGGGTGCCCCTATCAAGAAACCAATGTTTGCCAACCATTCAGCTGAAGGTTTTCCTACCCCAGGGCTTGATGGCCAAAGAATAACATGGCCAAACAGGTCGAGTATCAACCCATAAATCCTTGCAAAGCATGCCATTGCTAAGAGCGAGGGAGATTCTTGGTCAGCCATGTAATGGAAAAAACATTGGAGCTTCTACTATCACTACCATAGCTCCAGGCTACAACAGGAATGTAAAATTGCATGTTGCCACAGCAATCCAGACTCTGAGTGAACTGTAACAGACCACTACCACGCTGGAGGCTTAACAAAATCAGAATAGAGCAAATGCACAAATGCTCATTAATATCCAATAGAAAGAAACAAAAAGTCAATAAAATCGGTGCTGCAAACAGATTTAAAAGAAAGCTCACCACATACCTTGCTCGGCCTTTTCTAATTACCTCGGTATACACCTTGCACCACGGAATGTTCATTGTATATGAATATTATCATGCACCTTAAAATGACATGGTTTCACTCCACCATGACAGTTGACTCCGAAGTGTGCACCGATGCTCACAAACCAGCTAAACTTCATAGTAAAATCACTTCCTATTCATGCAGTTAATGACATTATAAGAACAAGCATATAAAGTCACATGGGTACAATCTGCAAGCCCTGAGTATATCAGGAATTCAGTCTCTCTCCTCTAATTTTCAGACTTTTCAGAAGGAATGGAGATAAAAACGCTTGCTCAAGTCAACAAAGCATCAGTCACCTGCTTTATGTATTGAGAGGAAGCTGGTTAGCTTATGGTTGGTTAGCTGTTGCCCCATTGAAGTTAACCTAAAACATTAAGATGTGAATGGTGGCTGTGACCTTAGCAGACACTGACAATGCCTTGCTTGCAGAGAGCTTGGAAGATGCATCCCTTGTAACTTTAAGGCTCTGCAAATCTTGCTGCTCTGACAAATGAAGGTACATATGTATGTACCCAAAGATTCTGGTGTGAAATCAATAATTTTGTGCAGTGTGCCTTTGTTGCAGTCCAACAGCTTTCAACAGACCTTTTTCTCTTCCAAACAAAAACACGCACGCAAAGGGAATTCTCATTGCATTGCTGTGCTGATGGTAGTTAAAGATTGCCACTGCCAAAACAATTGCTGCAAAACCTCATTGGTCTACTGAGAGGTGGGATGGAGAGGGTGGTGCTGTTGCATGGAGTGCAGGAATGGCCTCCAAATGCTCTCACCAATCTTTCTAATCCTTTAAAAGTGACTTCCACAAACACATATTCCCTAGAAAATCTAGAAAGCTATTGCCTATGGATGGGCAGCTGGCACAGCACCATGACAACATGATTACCAAGGAATTGCATGCACAATTGGCAGTACGCCTGGTGCCATTCAAAGTTAGAGGCATAGAAATTTACAACACCATTCAGCCCACTGTGTCTGTGCCAACACTCTGCCAGAGCATCCCAAAACTAATGCTGCCTCACTCCATCTTCTTCCAATTGAAATGTTTATTACATTTTCACTTAGGGATGGAATATTAAGTAACCCAACCACTCCAAATGAAGAAGTGTTCCATGGTGCTTATAATGAAATCACTTATTTACATTAAATTACACCAATCAGCTGCCCATCTAACTAATCTATGTCCTCCTGAATCTTCGTAGCCCTTCATGAGATGTGGCAACAACCTCTATGTCTTTGTATTCAGCAGATTTCAAGCTTATGCTCCCGATACCCAAGTCCAAATCACCTATATCTCCTGAGAGGAACTTAGCACTAGGGTACATCCCTTTCAACCTTTCTGAACAATGCCTTTTGGCTAACTTGTTTGTAGCAAGCTTCATGGCAAAGTCAAAAAAATACAAACATACGAACTGGGAGTAGGAGTAGGCCATTCGGCCCCTCGAGCCTGCTCCGCCGTTCAATAAGATCATGACTGATTTGATTGTGGTCTTAATTTCACACTCTCACCTACCCTTGCTAGCCAGGAATAAATGCTATGCACAGTATCCTTTTATCTAACTGATTGTTTCTTCAAAAACTCTTATTAAATCCATCACTCATTTTTAAAAGTCCTTGCTTGATGTCTTTGATGATCTCAGATTTCTAAATTTACACCAATTTTATCACAAATGATGAATTCTTAAGAGTTTTCCCAGGACTGACATTTAGCTAACTGTTCTATCATTACCAAATTTATCTTTCATGAACAGGTCAGTTACAATGGGTTGTCAAACTGGAGAGTAGCCATTCTACATATCTAAAAGTTGAACACAAAGGCTGGCAGGCGAGACCCCCAATGCCTCATAAGATTCTGCCCCAAGACTTGCTACACCACGTCCATTCTATACACGTTATTTCCCAGGATTACATTCCTTACAGCCTTTAGTTTTAAAACTTTCCTTCTGTAAGCTTACTACTGTCTTGCCACTATCGCTCCATTTACTTGGTCATATCCCTCCTCCCATCAACCTTGCTGGTGTCCTACATTATATTGCTTTGGTGAGTTTTTCAGTTTCTAAACTTCTGGAAAAAAAGACGAAGATTCTAAGATGATGAAAACTGCCTGATATCAAACCAGCTAGTTCACCTAATATATACAAGAAAAATTTGAATATAGAAAGGCATAATCTTGTGCCTTTATATATAGGTATTTATAGGTATTCTGGAAATTTGATCCATTGTTTGGACATCTTTACGAAAGTAATTGGAGCACCATCGGTCAGATTTTCCTCCCTCCAATACAACAGACGCAGAAAGAGCCTTTAGCTAGGACGACATGAATTACTTGTCAAAGATAACTAATAATTATTTGAATAGCTGAATGCAAATGTCTCCTGCTACACAAAGACTGATGGGTGCAGTATTTGCTGTAGTTTCACAAAATAAAAAAGATGAATTGTGTAACTACTAGCTTGTTGCAGGCTGAACTGAACAAACTAATTTGAAAGGGGAATGCAGCAATTCCAAAAGAGGATGAAAAAGTACTTCAGCCCAACCATCCTGCACCTGTCTCGAGATCTCTGAATTTAGTTTGACTACTCCTCCGCTACACTACTTCATACTTCAGGATGCAGGACAATGAAAATAGATGGCTGAAAAGAATTTATGGATGCAACTTATTTATCAGTCATATTAAATGCAAACATGATGTTCTGTAATTATTATTTGGATTAAAAGTTACTAAAATAATGGATCATGGAAAAATCCCACAAATATTAGCTTCAAGGAAAGATGGGATCACGCATCTATGTTCAAAGAAATTTAATTTGACGAAGGACATTTGGAATGGAGAAGCACTCAATTAAGCATACAGAATTCACTTCGACAGATTTTTAATCCACAAGGCAGTTAAAGTTTATGGGCACAATCAAGTCAGCCATCATCTTACTGAATGGCAGAGCAGGCTCGATCGGCCAAACCTATTCCTATAATCATAGAAAGCTTACAAAGTGAAGGACACCACTTGGCTCATCGTATCTAAACCAGACAAAAAGAATGAGCACCCCTCCCAGCCTGCTTCCACTTTCCAGCATTTTGTCTGTAGTCCTGCAGGTTACAGCACTTCAGGAGCACATCCAGACACCCTTTAAATACTGCCACTACTACCCTTTAAGGCAGTGAGTTCCAGACCCCTACCACCCTCTGGGTGAAAAAGATTTCGTCAATCCCCCTTCTAATCCTTCTACCAATCGCTTCAAATCTATACCCCTTAGCCACTGGCCTCTCTGCTACGGTAAATAGGCTCTTCCCATCCGCTCTCTCTAGGATGCTCACAATTTTGAACATCTCAATCAAATCTCCTTCAGCCTTCTCTGTTCAAGGAGAACAATCCCAGCCTTTCCAATCTTTCCTCATAGCCACAATTTTCCAATCCTGGCAACATCCCCGTAAATCTCATCTGTACTCTCCCTAATGCAATTACATCCTTACTGTAATGAGGTGACCAGACTGCACACAGTACTCAAGTTAAGGCCTAATTAATGTCCTATATAGTTGCATCATAACCTCCCTGCTCTTATATTCTAAGCCTTGGCTAATAAACAAAAGGATTCCATGTCTTCTCAACCAGCTTATTGACCTGTCCTGCTTCAGGGATCTATGGACATTCACTCCAATGTCCCTCCCTTCTTCAACACCTCTCACTATCCTCCCATTTATTGTGATTCTTCCTGCTACTTCTTACGTTCTTTATTCCATATTACATTCCTTGTTAAAGATAGATTTCCAGGAATCTGTGAAAGTACTTGCTGAAGTCACCATGGTCTTTCTTGAAATCTGTTGAGTAGAAGGTACTTCGTTTTTTTTTAATAGCTGTGGTTACACATTTTGATTCTGCCATTATTTGGTCTCAGCCACAGCGGTTGTCACTGAGTGGAAGTCAGTATATTGTGGTCAGGAACAAGTTCACACTGCTCAAGAAGGAATAACATTATAATTCAGGGGTGTGTTCAGAGCTGGATATTATGGCAAAGAATTGGCTTCACTTTCACGGTGGTAAACTCATCACTGCAAGTCGGCCATCTTATTACACACACCATGAGATTTTCCTCTCCGGTGTCTCATATACCAGTGCACCAGGTCTTTCCTACGTAATGTACTCACCAGAAAGGGTCAGTGAACAATCTTTCAGAAAGGACCAGATGTTGGACTCCTAGCTCAAATATAGAATTAGACGCTTCCCATTTTAGCTTTCTTACATGTCCAGAGAAAACATGGAGCTGGAAGCTTCAAAAGCCTCTTCCTAACGCCATTCAACCAAAGGTACTGGTATTTTTACTTCAGGCCCTGAAGGGAATGGAAGTAATGTTTTTGTCCCTTTTGATTTGCTTGACTTTTTCTTATTCATTCATGGGATCTGGTGTCCCTGGCCAGACCAGCATTTATTGCCCATCCCTAATTACCCTTGAGAAGGTGGTGGTGAGCTGCCTTCTTGAACCACTGCAGTCCATGTGGTGTCAGTGCACCCACAGTGCAGTTAGGGAGGCGGTTCCAGGATTTTGACCCAGCGACAGTGAAGAAACGGTGATATATTTCCAAGTCAGGATGGTGTGTAGTTAGGAGGGGAACTTGCAGGTGGCAGTGTTCCACTGCATCTGCTGCTCTTGCCCTTCTAAATGGTAGTGGTTGTGGGTTTGGAAAGTGCTGTCTGAGGAGCTTTGGTGAATTCCTGCAGTGAATCTTGTAGATTTTCCTTTTATTCATTCACGGGATGTGGGCTTCGCTGGCTGGGCCAGCATTTATTGCCCATCCCTAGTTGCCCTTGAGAAGGTGGTGGTGGGTGCCTTCTTGAACCGCTGCAGTCCATATGGAATGGGTATACACACTGTGCTGTTAGGAAGGGAGTTCCAGGATGTTGACCCAGCAACAGTGAAGGAACAGCAATATACTCCCAAGTCAGGATGTAAGTGACTTGGAGGGGAACTTCCAGGTGGTGGTTTTCCCATGCACCTGCTGCCCTTGTCCTTCTAGGTGGTAGAGGTCGTGGATTTGGAAGGTTCATTTTGAAGGAGGCTTGAGGAGTTGCTGCAGTGCATCTTGTAGATAGTACACACTGCTCCACTGTGCGTCAATAGTGGAGGGAGTGAATGTTTAAGGTGGTGGCTGGGGTGCCAGTCAAGCAGGCTGCTTGCCCTAGATGGTGTCAAGCTTCTTGAGTGTTGTCAGAGCTGCACTCATCCAAGCCAGTGGGGAGTATTCCATCACACTCCTGACTTGTACCTTGCAGATGGTGGTCAGGTTTTGGGGAGTCAGGGGATGGGTTACTTGTCGCACTATTCCAAGCCTCTGACCTGCTCTTGTAGACACACTATTTATATGGCTAGTCCAGTTCAGTTTCTGGTAACCCCCAGGATGCTGATAATGGGGTTCAGTGATGGTAATGCCATTGAATGTCAAGGGACGATGGTTGGATTCTCTCTTGTTGAAGATGGTCATTGCCTGACACTTGTGTGGTGCGAATGTTACTTGCCACTTGTTGGCCTAAGCCTGGTTTTGTCCAGGTCTTGCTGCATTTGGACATGGACTGCTTCAGTATTTGAGGAGTCGCGAATGGTGCTGAACATTGTGCAATGATCAGCGAACATCCCCACTTCTGACCTTATGATGGAAAGAAGGTCATTGATGAAGCAGCTGAAGATGGTAGGGCCGAGGACACTACCCTGAGGAACACCTGCAGTGATGTCCTGGAGCTGAGATGATTGACATCCAACAACCACAACCATTGTGCTAGGTATGACTACAACCAGCAGACAGTTTCCCCCCTGATTCCCATTGACTCCAGTTTTGCTAGGGTTCCTTGATGCCAAACTCTGTCAAATGCTGCCTTGTTGTCAAGGGCAGCCACTCTCATCTCACCTCAGGAGTTCAGCTCTTTTGTCCATGTTTGAACCAAGGCTGTAATGAACTTAGGAGCTGAGTGGCCCTGGCAGAACACAAATTGGGCATTAGTGAGCAAGTTGTTGCTAAGCAAGCGCCGCTTGATAGCACTTTTGATGACCCCTTCCATTACTTTACTAATGATCGAGAGTAGACCGATGGGGTGGTAATTGGCCAGGGTGGATTTATCCTGCTTTTTGTGCCCAGGATATACCTGGACAATTTTCCACATAGCTGGGTAGATGCCAGTGCTGTAGTTGTACTGGAACAGCTTGGCTAGGGGCGCACCAAGTTCTGGACACAAGTCTTCACTACTATTGCTGGAATATTGTCAGGGCCCATAGCCTTTGCAAGATCCAGTGCCTTTAGCTGTTTCTTGGTATCATGTGGAGTGAATTGAATTGGCTGAAGACTGGCATCTCTGATGCTGGGGACCTCCAGAAGAGGCCGAGATGGATCATCCACTCGGCACTTCTGGCTGAAGGCTGTAGCAAATGCTTCAGCCTTATCTTTTGCACTGATGAGCTGGGCTCCTCCATCATTGAGGATGGGGATATTTGTGAAGCCTCCTCCTCCGGTGAGTTGTTTAATTGTCCACCATCATTCACGACTGGCAGGACTGCAGAGCTTAGATCTGATCCATTGGTTGTGGAATTACTTAGCCCTGTCTATCACTTGCTACTTATGCTACCTGGCATGCAAGTAGTCCTGTGTTATAGTTTCACCAGGTTGACACCTCATTTCTAGGTGTGCCTGGTGCTGCTCCTAGAATGCCTTCCTACACTCTTCATTGTGCCTGGGTTGATGGTAATGGTAGATATGCGAGGCCATGATGTTACAGATTGTGTTCGAGTACAAATCTGATGCTGCTAATGGCCCACAGCACCTCATGGAGGTCCAGTCTTAAGTTGCTAGGTCTGTTCAAAACCTATCCCTTTTAGCCTGGTGGTAGTGCCACACAACACAGTGTGAAGGTGGGACTTTGTCTCCGCAACAACTGTGTGGTGGTCACTCCTACTGATACTATCATGGGCAGATGCATCTATAGCAGGTAGGTTGGTGAGGATAAGTATGTTTTTCCCTCTTGGTTCACTCACCACTTGCTGCAGACTCAATCTAGCAGCTATGTCCTTCAGGACTTGGCCAGCTCAGTAAGTAATAGAGCTCCCAAGCCACTCTTGGTGGTGGACATTGAAGTCCCCCAACTAGAGTACATTCTGCGCTCTTGCCACACTCAGTACTTCCCCAAAGTGGTGTTGGGGAATCATGGTAATCAGCAGGAGGTCTCCTTGCTCATAGTTTGGGCTGATGCAATGAGACTTCATTGTCTGGAGTTGAGTTTGAGGACTCCCAGGGCAAACTCCCTCCTGACTGTATGCCACTGTGACAGGACATACCCAGGTATGAGTGATGGTGGTGTCTGGGACATTATCTGTCAGGTAAGGTTCCATGAGGATGACTATGCCAGGCTGTTGCTTGACTAGTCTGTGAGATAGTTCTCCCAATATTTGGCACTAGTAAGGAGGACTTTGCAAGGTCAACAGGGCTGAGATTGCTGTTGCCAATACCTAGGCTGGGTGGTCCATCTGGTTTCATTCCTTTTTGACTTTGTAGCAGCTTGTTACAACTGAGTGACTTGCTAGGCCATTTCAGAGGGCAGTTAAGAGTCAAACCACATTGCTGTGAATCTGGAGTCACATGTAGGCCAGACCAGGTAAGGATGACAGATTTCCTTCACTAAAGGGCATTAGTGAACCAGATGGGTTTTTTTAAAAAAAATCAACAATGGTTTCCTAGTCATCATTAGACTTTTAATTCCAGATTTTTATTGAATTCAAATTCCTCCATCTGTTGAGATGGGATTTGAACCCATATCCCTAGAGGATTATCTTGGGTCTTTAAATTACTAGTTCAGCAACAATACCACTACACCATTGCCTTTCTGCAGATGATACACACTGCAGTCACTGTGTGTCGGTGGTGGAGGGAATCAATGTTTGTGGATGGGATACCAATCAAGTAGGCTGCTTTGTCCTTAACAGTGTTGAGCTTCTTGAGTGTCATGGGAGCTGCACTTATCCAGGCAAGTGGAGATTATTCCATCACACTTGTGTCTTGTAGATGGTGGTCAGTCTTTGGGGAGTCAGGAGGTGAGTACTCACTGCAGTATTCCTAGTTTCTGACCTAATCTTGTAACCACAGTATTTATATCACTTGTCTAGTTCAGTTTTTTGGCAATGTTTAAACCCCCAGGATGTTGATAATGGAGGATTTAGCGATGGCATTGAATGTCAAGGGGCAAAGGTTAGATTCTCTCTTGTTGGAGATGGTTATTGCCTGGTACTTATGTGGGGCGAATGTTACTTGCTATTTGTCAGCACAAGCCTGGATATTGTTCAGGTCTTGATGCATTTAGACATGGATTGCTTCAGTTTCTGAAGAGTCATGATTGGTTTTGAACATTATGCAATCATAAGCAAATGCCCCCACATCTGACCTTATAATGAAAGGAAGGTTACTGATGATGCAGCTGAAGATGGTTGGGTCTAGGAAACTAGCCTGAGGAACTCTTGCAGTGATGCCCTGGAACTGAGATGATTAATCTCTAACAGCCACAACCTTCTGTTTTTGTGCTAAGTATGACTCCAACCAGTGGAGAGTTTTCCCCCTGATCCCCATTGACTCCAGTTTTTCTCGGGCTCCTTGATGCCACACTTGGTCAAATGCTGCCTTGATGTCAAGGGCAGTGGCTCTCACCTCACCTCCGGAATTCAGCTTCCATCCAAGTTTGAGGCAAGGCTAGAAATAAGGTTAGGAGCTGAGTGGCCCCGGCAGACCTCAAACTTAGTGTCAGTGAGCAGGTTATTTCAAAGCAAGTGCAGCTTGACAGCACTATTGATAATCTCTTTCATCACTTTACTGATGATGGAGAGTAAATTGATAGGGTAGTAATTGGCTGGGTTGGATTTGTTCTGCTTTTTGTGTACAGGACATACCTGTGCAATTTTCCACATTACCAGGTAGGCTATATATCTCAAAAACGAATGGATGAGTTTCAATGAAACATAGTATACAGCCCAAGGAAAAAGTGAATAGGTTTTGGTGAAGCTGCAGATAGGGATCTGGATCCTGGAATATTTTAACAAAACTTTAACATTGGGAGATATGGCAAATTGACTTTGTTTTAGAATGTTGTTTAGAATGAGTTTTCAGAGCAGGTTATTGGATATAGTTTGGCCTGAAGCCTCCTCAAAGAGAGGGAAGCTCTTAATAAAATGATTTCTTTTTCCAGCTTTGTAGTTACAGAGCATCAGCTAGGCAGGAAAAGTTTCAAGAAAAAGCTGCATAATTCTAATCACGTTGAGTTAACACAGTGTGGAGGAGGTTTGTGCTCTACTGAGTACTCTCTTCACTTGTTAACCTATGTCCCTACTGAATGTTGAACCTAGATTCCCTCCCCTGGGGTCTTTGATCCTGTGGAATACACGCCTCTGGCCACTGAAGTGCCTGAGAGCCATTTAAATTGGCAGGCCTTCCCCAAGGGTGGTGACACAGTTCTCTCATCAGCTCTATAGCCGGTGGGTAAAACCCCTGTTGCCTGCTTTAAATACTATCTAACAAGTGGAGATTGTTGCATAGCGACTGTTTTGAAACCCATTTCTGAGGCCCTCTCCATGGAATTACCAAGCATATTAAAACTGGTCAAAAACAAAAATTGCTGTAAAAACTCAGCAGGTTTGACAGCATCTGTGGAGAGAAAGACAGAGTTAACGTTTCGAGTCTGTATGACTCTTCTTTGGAGAAGAGTCGTTCACCAAAGTCTGCGTTGTTCTGGCACCCATCTTCTTCCACTGATGCATTACATGTACAATAATCCAGTGTGGAGCTCACAACATGCAACTTATACCAGTTATTTGATCTGTCAAGAACTATTTCTGTTAGTGCCTTTCGATGGGGCATGCAAATGTATATCAGCTTGAACATGTTACAGATTTGAGAAAGCATATAGGATTAAGATGCATGTTCTTGTGAGTACATTAACAAATATTGCCAAAATTAATTCAACTTCCATTTGTCATACTGTACATTGAGGAATTTCACAGTGTATGGTACCAAAATATATTAAACAAAACAGCTGTTTACCCTATATCTACTATTATACCATTGAAATTTCATGCAGAGTAGGCAAGATAAATGTTATTTGCTGATATGTGTTTTGAATTTTCACTGAGCTATTTTTAAGGAATCAGCTATCATGAGGGGTGATTTTGGTATAATGGTAACGTCACTGGATTAGTAATCCAGAGGTCCAAGCTAATCCTTTGGGGACCTGGGTTCAAATCCTACCATGGCAGCTGGTAGAATTTAAATTTAATTAATCAAGGAAAGAAAGTCTGGAATTCAAAGCTAGTCTCAGTAGTGGTGACCACAACAACTATCATCAAAAACCCAAAAAGGAAATGACCTGGTCTGGCCTCCGTGTGACTCCAGAAAGACAGCAATGTGATTGACTCTTAACTGCCCTCTGAAATGGCCTAGCAAGCTACTTAGTTCAAGGGCAATTAAGGATGAGCAACAAATGCTGGCCTTGCCAGCAACACCAACATCTCACAAATAAATAAAGAAAATTCAAGGGTTAAATCTTCCAGAATGAAATCAAATGGAAAATAAAGCCAAGTTTACTCATTCTGGGCCATTTAGTTCCTTCCATTCTCTTGCCTGGACCTATGTCCCTCATGTCCATCTATCTTTTCTCAAATTAGACTCCTTTCACCAAAGAATTGACAATTGCTGCATTCATTGTTCAAAAGTGCTGGGTTATTCCTTCAGCACCATGAGCTGAAAGGCTTATCTTGCTTAGTATTGAACTCAGCATCCTAATCGTAAAACCCTCCTACATTTATTCCTGTTCCTAATGTGTTGGATTGAATTCACTTGCTTTCACTTTATCTAGTCCTTCACAATTTAAATATGTATTAACTCACCAAGATTAACTTTCAAGACAGAAGCAAGATTGCTTCTTTGAAATTTTTCTGAAATGTAATTATTGCGACAATAGCAATGAAACACTCAACTGCCACAGTTACCACTGAATTCATTCTTTGAAATTTTTCTCTTGTAAAATCTCTTTTTTGAGAGACAATACAGTTCTTTTAAAAATATTTAAAAACATATCTTCTTAACTGCTGAAGTAGGGAGCTAAATCTGATTGCTCCTAAACCTCTCCTCATATCACATCATATCATATCATATCCAACATTTTGAACCCGTGCCAGTCATTCTGAAACAAAATACTGCAGATGCTGGAAATCTGAAATAGAAACAGAAAATTCTGGATATACTCAGCGGGTCTGGTAGCATCTGTGAAGAGAGAAACAGAGTTAACAGTTCAGGTCTGTGAACTTACGCCAAAATTCATCAGAACTAGACCTAATTAAAGCAATAGGGAAACACTGTGTTCACTTACTGTAATCAAAAAAGGGGAAAAGGGGGCACAATTAATAGAAAACAAACAAAAATGATGGAAATTTATCACTTAAATAAAATTATTAGGGTAGAGCTTCCACTTTGCACACAGTACAAAGGGGTAATGGTGGCATGGTGATAATGTCGTCGGACTAGTTGAAACCCATGCAATGTTTTAGGGGCATGGGTTCAAACTCAATTACAGCAGCTGGTAGAATTCAAGTTTAATCAATGAATTCAATTAATTAATTAAAAAAATCTAGAATTGAAAGCTAGTTTTAGTAATGGTGTTATGAATTTATCATTGATTGTCATCAAAACCCATCTCATTCACTTTTATGGAGGGAACTCTGTTGTCTTTACTTGGCCTGGCCTACATGTGATACCAGAGCCACAGTGTAATTGATTGTTAACTGCTCTTTGAAATGGCCTAATTGGCCATTCAGTTGATGGGCAACAAATGAGGGCCTTGCCAGTGATGCCCACATCCCATGAAAGAAGATAAAGAAAAGAATCAGCAATCTGGGCACAAATTGTTGTGGTTACCCAGAATCAAGTTATGATTCAAGTTCTTGCCCAAACTCATTTGATTAATCACAAATGTCAAATCTTCCATGAACCAGCACCATCAGATGGCATAATAGAATGTAACTGCTTTTTCTCCTTGCATTAAATATATTCCTTGATATATTTAAGCATGGTAACCTGTTGCAGTTTTATTAGCACAGCTGAAAATGGGCTTAGCAGAAAAAAAAAGCATTTTTAATCAGATTGTCTGCTCCACACCTTTGAATAGTCCAACTTCAAATATCTAAAAATGACTTTAAAAGATTGAGAAGACCATTTATTTGTTTCATTGGTGCACAGCAGTCAGTTTTCAATTAATGATATATTCTGAATACTAAAAACTTCAAAAGCATAGCCATTAGTGCTTTTGCGTCTAATAAAAGTTTAATTTTAAGAGGCTTCTTGAATGCCCACAAATGGACACAATTCATGGAAACTCATGATTAATTCAATATGGGGACGTGATCAGTTTTATTAGGTGTGGCGTGCTTACAGCAGGATGTCATTAAAATTAGTGCAAAATGATTGCGGAAATGCTCAACTTGCATCTAAAATCCTGTGATTTTTTTAATGCCAATTTGCACAATTTCAGGCACATTAACTAGTGCAAGCTCTAAGCCATTATTTAAAATATCCACCATGTCCTCTAGATCCTGCAGTACCTGTTGTGTTTTCGTAATGGTATAAAGGTATCAAACGTACATAGGGATTAAGTAAACACTTTGTGGGTTAATTTATTGAGACTAGGCACATGAGAACATATATACAGGGGTATAATGCTTGAAGTTCTCAGAAGCAGAGCTGTGGGTGCTGTGTTCTGCTCACAGGCCAAAGTGAAACTGAGACTGGATCACATGACTCACTTCCCTTCTAGTGATATCATGCTGCTAACCCTTAAAGGCATATTATAACGGTACCTACTAGCAACAAAAGATCTGAAGCATATCAGCAGACACTACATGCTCCCTTTCCAGGGAATCCTGGTGAGGAAAAGACCACAGAAGTGACCAGCCCCAAGGCTGGTCAGTGCACATGCAGCCGAATGCCTTCTCTGAGTTACCTTATCAGCAATAATCCAGGGACTAATACAGCAGAGTTCCAGACGAGAAGATGAACTGGCTGTGGAATCTGATAAGGCCTAAAAACAGCTCAGGGATTGAATTATGCAATTACCTCGCATCCGAGAGGTAGCACAAAATTTCATTTAAATGATGGCAGCCTGCAGTCAACACTAAGGGGACTGTTCAGTGGCTGTATGTCTGAACAGGGGGCACAGAACCAGGAGAGGCTAGCACAAGATCAAGTACACCAACTAAAGTGGAGGTGCATTTTGTCTGAAGCAGGGTGCTGGAAGTTATTCCAAAAGTGAATTTGACCTGAGAAAAACACAAAAATCGCACATGATGGCAGAGAACTACTCCACAATTTTCTTATTTGGGTAAGGAGATGCTGAGGACAAAAAGTGTAAGCTACCCACAGAGGAGCAGGAGGCCTCCAGGCAAACATTTAGAAGGCAGTGGGATCAGATAGCCATCACAGTCAATACTAGGAGGCTAGCCCCAAGGATGCAGTGCCACAAGAGGTTGAATGATCTTGCACGAGTAGTCAAGATCAGTGAATGCTTCTTGAAATGTCATATTCCACTCACTGCAGCACTAGTCTCAACAGTCTACTCAAAGTACCACACTCCCATCACTCACCTATCAACAATCTCTATTGACCAGGGCTCAGGCATAACATTCACAATTTAACCTCACTCTCACACATTTAGCATTGTTGCAAAATTCACGCTCACACCTCACAGCTTGCATATACAGCCAGCTATTCAATCATGACAGCCACATTGCACCGCACTCAATGACAAACTTCCCTCTCTGCTGCAGGATAAGGTGGCATGTAACTGGAGGCAGGAGGAGTTAACCAGTGGGAGATGAACATGTGAGAAGAATTGGTCATCATCTTTGGAGTGGCCATGATTAAGGTCATGGCAAGAGCAGGGCTGAAACCATCCATTGGCTTCAATTAAAACAGGTTGTCAGCTTGCTAATACCCCTTCTACCACTAATGTACAAAGTCAAGATCCATTCTTTGGAGTACAGCATGTCTGCGTGACTCAGGTATCAGTTAATTGAGTCTGTCAGAGATATGCTGAAATTTCATCACATGACCAGAGAGACTTCAATGCACCACATGGACACAATGCAGCTGATCAAATAATGGTTCCATTACTTAAAAGGGGAAGAGCTTCTGCAGTGCAGCTTGCTTCTCTGCAACCTAACATGGGTAAACTCTGGATCCTGAATATGGTGACAATAAACAGAGTTGTTTTCTGCTTTGTAAAATGTTCTCATATCTGCCAGGTTATATCCTGAAGTATGCAGCCAATTTACATATTTTTCCTCTTACTCTCTTGAAGGCATCTTGTCTATTACAAGTTTTCTTTTTCTAATGACGTTTCCTACACCATCAATTACTGAACATTCATTATTGTAATCCAATCCTATTTCCTCCTTATTTCTGTTATTTCTTATTAAAATTATTATGCGAGTTTAACCTGAGTCACATCATAGCCTTCCCACTGTGAAAATTGAAATATTTTACCTTATTAGTACTCTGTAACCTGTTTCATCTTTCAGAACATACTCAGAGTACATCTTTTTCCTAATATTAAGAATCTGCAAAGATAATATTCTGAAATGGATCTAATTTTAGAAAGCTGAATGATAGCAGCATGCAGAACCAAAGGCTGTTTCTCAACATGCACTGTCTGGGTAAATTAAAAATTGTAATTGTGTTAGAATATACAGAGACTCATGTCACTTCCTAGTAAGCCATGTTTACTGTTTTCTCAATAAAAGTGCATCACTATGATCAAAGTTATTAACTCTTCAGTGCAAACATCATCGTGCATTAAGGTCATCCCGTGTTCTGGTCCTCAATATGCACACTGAATGGCTGATTTCTTCCGAACAATATACTCAAAGTTGAATAGAAGTGCTACATAAAAATCATGTTATATATTCTATATTACATGCCTTGAGTCTATGAGTTCACTATGGGTCAAATAAACTTGAATTGCATGCCTTCATGTACGCTTGTTAGTTGATGCTCACTATCAATAATGGAGAGAGGCCAACATAAGAACAAACTGTATATAAAGCCAAAATACTGCAGATGCTGGAAATCTGAAACTAAACAAAACATGCTGGAAAAACTCAGCAGGTCTGACAGCATCTGTGGAGATAAAGACAGTTAACATTTCGAATCTGTATGACTCTTCTTGAGAGCAGGGCTCTTCTCTGAAGAAGAGTCATACGGACTCAAAGCGTTAACTGTGTCTTTCTCTCCACAGATGCTGTCAGACCTGCTGAATTTTTCCAGCATTTTGGTTTTTGCTTAAGAACAAACTGTGATAGTTTATTGCAACAGAGGGCAAAGCACTAAATCCTTGCGTGCTCCCACCACCACCTCCAGCTCTAGACTTACAGTTAACCAATAGCCCACGCTGCACAGTGATTGATCAGTAGTGTCACATGGTTAGTCCACTTGCATTCTCTTAAAGGTACATGGTACTCCACTTTACCTTACCATACATAGTAAATATACATGAAGGAATAAAGTAAGTTCTGTGTACAGTGAGCATTATCCATTTCTGTCACACTTTGACCACAATATTCTAATGATCATACTCTAATGTATCCTTTGATTCACCTTGGACAATGTGAACACAACACAAATTTTCTATTCACTAGCAGCCCTACAGCATACTTTCCCTATGTCAGTGGCCACAATGCAATGTTAATGCATAAATAAAACACTCATCTGAGACAACATAAAAGTGCTACATTTGAACAGTACGATACACCATTCCTGTGTGGCTCCAATAGTGCTTTCATACAGTTAAAAAAAAAGGTATGTGACTGGGGAAGATGGGAATGTGCCAAGTAGATAGGGCTTTTATTTCTGGCTGCGTTTGCTGCCAACACATGCATGAACAGTTGTATGCTGATGACATAGCCGGGTTAATGGCTGCCATTTTTATAGGGAGCAATGTGCATCAGGGTGCATGAGCAATCATCACTGACAACAGGAGGAGAGGATGTTATGAATTTCTATCCTGGACTGACAGTGATGGATTTTGGAAACTCCTTTTACAGGGGCTAAGAAGGTAAGAATTTGCAGACCAGAAACTAAAATCTTTTCCTTTTGGGATATTTTACTGCAGTCGTATTGGTCAGTGTTACTAAACTCTGCTGCACTCTCCTAGTAATGCAAGTGGATTATAGGTTGATATCACTTCATCTAACACTCTCAGCAGCCTACAACCACTTACATTACTGGGACAGTGCAGCAGAGTTTAGTAACACTGACCGACATGGCTGCAGTAAAGTATACCACAAGGAAAAGATTTTAGTTTTCCATCTGCAAATCTTTCCCTCCACCTTCTGCCACCCTGTGTTCCAGGCTGCAGGCTCCAGCAGTGGTATCACTGGATTTCTGCGCATGCACAGACAGGTATCAGTCGCAACATTGCGTTGGCAGGGGACACAGTGTTTATTTCTCAGTCAGGAAATGTTGGTTCAACTCCCACAATTGACTTCAGCACAAAGTCTAGGGGTAGAAATTGGTTTCCATTGCACCTGCTGTTTGGGCATAAAATATACAAACATACGAATTAGAAGCAGGAGTCAGCCATTCGGCCCCTCAAGCCTGCTCTGCCACTCAATAAGATCATGGCTGATCAGATTGTAACCTCAATCCCACTTTCCTGCCTCCCCCTGATAATCTTTCACCCCCTTGTTTATCAAGAATCTATCTGCTTCTGCCTTAAAAATATTCAAAGACTCTGCTTCCACCGTCTTTTGAGAGAGAGAGTTCCAAAGGCTCACAAATCTCAGAGAAAAAAATTCTCCTTATCTCTGTCTTAACTGCATGATCCCTTATTTTAAAACAGTGACCCTAGTTCTAGATTCTCCCATAAGAGGAAACATCCTTTCCACATCAACCCTGCAAAAATCCCTCTGGATCTTATATTAAGGTGGGGTGGGGTAGTCGGGACGGGGTCCAGGGAGGGAGGGGTGGTTAGGAGGGCGGTGCCAGTATCACAATTGCCGAGGAGTTAGCATTCGGTTTTAATCCTTCTAAATTTTCCTGTGTAGCTATTCCTGTAAAACAGTTGGAACCATCCAAAGTCTCCGACTTAAATTGGAGTATCAATGGTTAAAGGTGCTGGATAATTCCCCATCAGAAGTTTGAACTTCATGGGCAATTTCCATGCAGTTCCTTGTATGGGAACTATCCATGGTGGACCCCCAGTGCATCATTTAGGGTAGACTGCACCCCCCACTCCCCCCTCTGTCCCCCTTTCCTCCTCTCCCCCTCCCTCCCTTTCCCCCCTCTTCCCCCTCCTCCTCCTCGTTCCCTCCCTCCTCCCCCTTGCTCGATCCTCCCCCTACTCCCCTTCCCTTCGCCCTCCCTTCCCTCCCCCCTCCCCCTTCCCTCTCTCCTCCCTCCCCCCTGCCCCACTTCCCTCCCTCCGCCCTGCCCCTCCCCTCCCTCCCCCTGCCCCTCCCCTCCCTCAGCCTCCCCCCATCCCTCCCTCCCCCCTCCTCCTTTCCCTTCCTCCCCCCTTCCCTCCCCACTTCCCTTCCTTCCCACTCCCCCTTTCCTCCCATCTTGCAAGGAATGGAGGTTCTGGGCCAGTGTTGCTTGGATTAACCTGAATAAAGATTCATCAAGTGTGGAATGTCCTGGCTGCTGAAACACCAGAAAGAAATACACACCTTCCCACAAACAACAATTCTGAAGAGCAGGTCAGCCTTTTATTGTATAGTTAACAATAACCACCACCTTGAATATTGCTGAAAATGGAAACACTTCACTGATACTTTTCATTTTGTACACATCTGAACAAACACAAGAATGCCAAATTTTGAACAATAACAACAATTTATACTACAGGAGAAAAAAGGTGCTGATTGGTTGGCAAGTCAACCCTGATTGGCTGAGGCATTGTCATGGAGAAAGCAATGGGGAATTATCGGCTCTCCAAACTTCTGGTATTAAGGTTAGCATCAGAAAGAAACAGGATGCTGATGTAATAATGCCATTCAATCACATGACTGAGAAATAAGTGAGATCTAGAAGGAAGAGATGCTCCAAACTCGTGTAAGAGGCCCAAATGTATAAATGCTTGCTGTAAGTAAAGTGTAATGATTTTAAGAAACTACAGACTAAAGCAACATACTTTGGGAGAATAGACAATCCCCAAATCCCCATCTAGACCCTGACCACACAAGACACCTGGGGAATTCAAAATAAGGTGCAAGGCTTGAACAGGTTCCTTTTGTTTGCAGAGAATGCATTCCTTCTGTACATTGGCAAGAATAATGGCTGGATGGAAATGATTCCAAATGAGGCATCATGGGATTGTCATCAACTGAAGCCATAAACCCTGACAAAGCAGATCAGGTTACGTTCTTGCAGTCACTCATGTCCATCAATTAACTTCTCAAGCGTTAACAGACATTGCAGATTTTATAGCCCTGCTTCATTCTATTTTTGACCGCTTCTTATGCTGCTAGCCACTACCAGTGCAGATGCAGCTAACCAGTCTGCTTTATGCTATTGATGCATAATAATAGCATTAACGCCGAAGGATTGATGATCATGGCAGCAATCACTGCAGGTAGAAATGATTCACAATTGATTACTGGGAAATTCGATGTCTACTGTAATGTGTTATGGTTCAAGATAAAGACCTCAAAACCTCTGGTTTCCTTAAACGTTACTGATTTCTCACCCATCTATGCACCCTGCAAAATCTCTAACAAAGTGCAGCGATTTTGTTTTAACAAAAAGCCATCACACTTTTTCAGAAAATCTGATAATAATGTGGACTAATTCTCTTTGCATCTTTATTTGGTTACAGCCTGTGTATCATTCTGCATTCATTTTTACTTTAAATTTTAATGCAGATATGTGATTGCAAGTTATCCGGCTTAATATGCTTCATTAGTGACCATTGTTTTCTCTGCAACTTATTGGCTGCACTAGCCCACTAATTTAATGGCCCCAATTACTCCAGGTTAGTTTAAAACGTTCCAATCTGCCAATGAATTGTTCTGTCAGTACCAGCAGTTACCAAAATCAGTTTTGATTACACCTTGCCCAGTACAATTTGATGAAAAATGTTTCACAAAGTAAAACCATGACACTAAAGTGCATCACAATCAGTGCCACTTTTTAAAATGAATTCAGATTCCCTTTAACATCATATTACTTGTGTTGATTATGTTAAGGTCTGTTTAACCAAAGAAAGCCAATGATATCATTTTGGAAACTGGCTTTAATTGAATCCGAAGGAGTCTGAATCAAAACATATCTGTGGAAATGAGACACTGTGAGTTAGGATTGGATCGCGGCTAAGATTAATCCAGCTCCCTCATGCCTGTGAAATTCAGTGGTTGCAAAATTTGGGGCATAACACTCACTTTGTCCATGCTACAGCTGTATTTTTGCCTCCAAAACAGCACCTGTAGTTAAGGGAAGATAATGGCATAGCGGTAATGTCACTGGATAAGTAAAATGGCGGGAATGCTCTGGAGACGTGGGTTCAAATCCCAGTACAGCAGCTGGTGGAATTTGAATTCAATCAATGAAAGCTAGTCCCAGTAATGGTGACCATGAAACTATAATCAACTGTTGCAAAAAATTCTGGTGAACTGATGTTCTTTAGATTAGGAAATCTGCCACCCTTAACTAGTTTGGCCTGCATGTGACCCCAGACCAATTGACTCTTAACTGCCTTCTGAAATGGCCTTATCAGCCAATCAGTTTGAGAGCAATTAGGGATAGGCAGCAAATGCTGGCCTTGTCAGTGATACTCACTTCTGGTGCTGGTGTGATTTTGGTGATGGCATTGGCACACATGCATGGAGTGTCCACCTGAAGTATACAGAGTAGATAGGCATTAATGTCAGTTAACATATAATGTTGTTTTGATGCCAGTGTTGCTATTTTTGGTCTTGTGCTCCTGCTAACACTCTATTAACCTCTCACAGCTCAACACATGTTCAGCAGCAGGAATAGGGGTTGATCTTTGAGAAGAAAGGTTGACGGGAGATTTGATATAGGTGTTCAAAATCATAAGGGGTCTGGACAGTGTAGATAGGGTGAAACTGTCCCCATTGGTAGGAGGATCGTGACTTAAGGTGATTAGCAAATGAAGTAACGGCAGCATGAGGAGAAACATTTTTGTGCAGAGTGGTCAGGACCTGGATGGGCTTTCTAAAGAGGACTAGTTATCTGAAGGGGCTTGTCAGTGTAGACACTGAGAGATTGTTTCCCCTGGCTGCGGAGTGTAAAACATGGCGGCACAGTCTCAGGATAAGGGGACAATGATTTGGGACTGAGATGAGGAGAAATTACTTCACTCAAAGGCTTGTGAATCTTTGGAATTCTCTACCCCATAGGGTTGTGGGTGCTCCATCATTGAATATATTTAAGGCTAGGATAGACAGATTTTTTGATCTCTCAGGGAATCAAGGTATATGGAGAACTGGGAAAGTGGAGTTGAGCAGCCATGATCATATTGAACGGTGAAGCAGATTTGATGGGCCTTCTGGTCTACTCCTTTCTCTTGTGTTCTTATGTTGCAGGGTTTTGGGGAAAAGGCAGGGGTGTTGCACTAGGTGATTTGCTCATGCAAAGAGCTGGAATGGATATAATGGGCCCAAATGCCTCCTTTTTTGCTTTAAACATTCTATGATTCTATAGGAAATAGGAGCAGGAGCAGGAGTAGGCTATTCAGTCCCTCGAGTCTGCCCTGCCATTCAAGTAGATCATAGCTGATCCCCTATCTCAATGTTATTTTCCTGCACTATCCCCATATCCCTTGATATCTTTAATATGTAGAAATCAATTGATCTCTGTCTTGAACATACTCAATGACCGAGCCTTCACAGCCCTCTGGGGCAGAGAATTCCAAAGAATCACCACCCTCTGAATGAAGATCTTTCTCCTCATCTCAGTCCTACATGGCCTGCCCCTTATTCTGAGACTATGTCCACTGGTTCTAGAGCCCCAGCGAGGGGAAACATCCTTCCTGTCGAGCCCTGTAAGAATTTTGTATGCTTCAAAGAGATCACCTCTCATTCTTCTAAACTCTCGAGAATAGGGGCCCAGTTTCCTCAATCTCTTCTCATAGGACAATTCCCTTGGAATCAGTCTGGTGAACGTCTCTTGCACTCCCTCAACGGCCAGTGTATCTTTCCTTAGGTAAGGAGACCAAAACTGTTCACAATACTCCAGGTGATCTCTCAGCAAGGCTCTATACAACTGCAACAACACATCTTTACTCCTGTACTCAAATTTGTTTGCAATAAAGCCTAATTGCCTTCCTAGTTGCTTGTTGTACCTGCACGCTAGCTTTCAATGACTTATGAATGAGGACTCCAAGGTCCCTTTCGGGATCAACACTTCCCAAACTCTCGTCATTTAAAAAATAGAGAAGGACTAACCCAATCAGTGATATTTAAAGGGATCATCAGTTACTTTCAAATTTCTGATCGATTTCTACTGGCTTCTGCTGTGATTATAGAATGTTTGATGGTTTCCAAAGTTGTTTAAAATGCTGAAGTCGATAGGGAGTGATCTGACAGGTGCTGAATGATTATGTCCTGACTTCAAGAATCCTGCACAAACCAATTGCTCTCAGGCATGGGTGCAGTAGTTTGTATTTCCATTATCCTACAGCTTGTCAGCAACAATGAGCAGAGGGAACACAGAGCAGGACAAGCTGCTGGAAGAGGGAGGAGCCCATATCTGCCCAGGTGTTTAGGGGGCAATTCTCCTCCCTGAAACTCACCCTGGAACAGTATGTTGGCCATCTTCACTTCATTAAGAAGGTTCTCACTGTAACATTGCCTTAATATTTTTCTTTAATTTTCCTGAGAAACTATTTGAAAAATAATTGTGTTTATTCTTGGATTGATGGATCTGACCTATCTTGGTCACATTGAAGGAAACTTGACTGAGAAAGAGAAATGCCATTAAATTCTTTGAAGGTTTCTGCTAATTGTTTGTGTTGAAGGTGGTGGAAGATATGTGAAAACTTACTGAGAGATGGTTTAAATACCAATCAATGATGCGTGCAAATTCATCATCCACACAGCTTCTCCTGGCTACTCATTCTGTACAAATAATCTTCTGCACTCTAATATATCTTAATCACTCCACCATTAGTCACCATGCATTTTGCTGCCCTATCCCTATGATATAGATAAGCTCTAGAATTCCCTCCCTAAGTACTCCCACATGGATGAGTGTCTATACAGCTGCTTGAGAGAGAGAATAAATGGTGAATGTGGAGACATGAACAGAGATTAAACAGGGTTTTGCAAAATTATCAGTAGTTTGGATAAAGGGAATGAGGAGAAAATGTTTCCACTAGCAGGAGGGTGAGTAACCAGAAAACACAGATTGAAGCTGATTGGTAAAAGAACCAAAGGGGAAATGAGGAGGTTTTTTTGATGCAGCAAGTTGTGATCTGGAATGCATTGGCTGAAAGGCTGTGGCAGGCAGATTCAATAATGACTTTAAAAAGGAAATTGATAGATAATTAAACCTGAAATATTTTCAAGGTGTTGGGGAATGATCAGGGGAATGGGACTAATTGGATGGTTTTATCACAAAGCCAGCACACTCATGATGGGCCAAAAGGCCTCTTTCTGTTTTATATGATTCTGTCATGGTGCAGGGAGCGCGCTCTGAACCCTATAATGATCTTGATCATCGAAAATACAATGGGGCAGTCTGGGGTCATATTTGGCAGACAAAAGTCCATCCTGGTGCACTTCCAGAAGAAAACTGCCACAAGGGGTAATCTAGGTCATGTAGTTTAAAAGTTTAGAGATTAGAATTACCAAAGAGTCATACAGTTAAAATTCTAAACAATTAATTGAACTTCAGCTATTTTACCACCACAGTTTTAAATTACATTGATTTTCATATGAATCTGCTTTAGATTTGAAATGGAAGTCATTGTATGACATTACTAAGTGCAAATGCTGTCTTCAGTTCAAAATTAGTTTTGAAATCATTGATGAAAATACCTTGCCTCTCCTTTTCACATCATGACAGAAACAACACTGCTTCATATTTCAGTTGTTTTTAAGAGTAAATATAAAAGAACTCAGGATAATATTACAAAGTACAAACAAGCAAAAAAAAAATGGAAAGATGACTACAAGCATAGTGGGTTCAATTTGCATCCAGTCAGCCGAGGTTGGAGGCCAAGTGGAGGATGACATGGATGTATTTAGTTTGGCCACTTCACGACAGGCTTTACTGGACCAAGTGTTCTTCTGTCCACTTGGAGGGTTCTGCCCTGTGGATAACAAATCTGCCATCTCATTTTATGCCAGCATGTTACTTAGCAGTCAGTCTGAATCAGGCTGAAGAATGCCATAAGCATCACAGTCAGATGCCAGCATTTGATGTCTGCATGCCCCTCCCATCGGCAGTACCGTATGCTTCCAAGGGGAAGTGGAAGGAATAAACTAGATTCGTAAAATAAAGAATCCCATAAATATTGCACCAAGAGGCCAAGTGTTAAATTTAAAGGGGACACGGTTGTTGTACAATTTACTTGGTTAGTAAGTAGAGGGTTGCACAAGACTGTGAGCAAAAGCAACAGCTTGCATTTATATCGCACTTTTAACATAATCAAACATTTCAAGATGCTTCACAGCACCAATTATCAAAATTTGAAACTGAGCCACACAGAGAAAGGTTTAGAGAGGGAATGCCAGAGCTTTGGACCTAGGTAGCTGAAGGCAACGCAATCAATGCTGGAGTAAAGAAAATCAGGGATGCACACAAGGTCAGAAATGGAATATGCAAAGATCCAGGAACATAGGCATACAAGTAGCCAATCAGGCCCCTTAAGCCTTTTCTGCCATTCAATTAAATCATGGCTGGTCTGTATCTTAACTCCGTTGACCTGCCTTAGTTCTGTAACCTTTAACACACTTGCTGAACAAATACCCATCAATCTCAATTATTAAATTTTCAGTTGTCCCTGAGCCTAAATGACCTTCGTGGAAGAGCTTCAGGTTTCCTCTCCCTTTTGTGTGAGGACATGCTCCCTGACATCACCCCGGACCACCCAGCTCTAAATTTAAGGTTATATTTCTTGGTTTGGACTCCTCCCTCGCCCCAACTACCCTATCAAAACCTTTAATCATCTTAAACAATTAGGTCACCATTTAATCTTTTATACTTAAGGGAAGACAAGCTTAGTCTATTCAAGCTGTCCTTATGGTATAACTACTTTTAGCCCCGCTATCATTCCAATGTTTCTGTGCTGCAATTCCTCTTGGATGAACGTATCCTTGCTGAGACAATGCAAGGAATGAGTTTCACCAGCCCTCTGGAGATGGCTGATAGGCGGAGGCCTCAAAAAAAGGGCAGTGGAAGGCAGCAGGAAGAGAGTCTGATATATTTCTGCCACCACTGGATTTTCCCAGAAGTGGGAGTGGCAGCAGCACAACTACCTTCTGGCCTGAGGCAGGCCATTTCCCAAACCCGCAGACAATTTACCAGTGTTAGGACAGGCCCCTGCCATGTAGGGAGGCCACCAGGTAGATCGAATCAGCCTCCCAGCAGATTCCTGGGGTGGGACGGCCTTCATTCTAGGTTTTCCGTGGCCCATGAAGGGGTGCTCCAGCCAAACCCCGGCTCCAATGCCTCCACTGGAGGGTTCAGCTCCCCAAATGCTGGTGCTTGCCTACATAGTGCTTGCCTCGCATACATAGAAAAAGAATTCTTACTTGGTCTTTGAGGGCACCTCAACATGGAGACGCCCTCTGCTCCCTGCTGCCTCTGCAGCAGCCACCTGTGCCAGTGATACTGCTGCGGTTGCTGAGCGGCTGGCCCTATTAATTGGGCCAGGTGGATCTGAGGCGGGCCATCATTGTTAACCAGTTGGTAGACCTGGCCACAGCTTCTTATTTGGCCATTGGCCTTAATATCCCCTAGGGGATCTGCCATCTCCCTCTGTGCTCAGTGGTGGGTCTAACCAGAACTTGGTAACACTGTAACATCAATGCACCCTGTTTGTACTTTAGCTCTCTTCAGATAAAGGCCGACTTTTGAGTTATATTTCCTTTCTGTACTCTCATTTTTGGTGATTTTTGTACTTGGACCTCTGGAAGTCCACAAGAATAATATCTCGAGCACTCCTATGGCCAGCTCCACAAAAAATAGGCCTATCAGACATAACTTACCCTTTGTAAATCCATTTTGGCTCTTTCTGATCAGTTCATGTGGCTACAAATCCTCAGTCCCTCTGTACCTGATAATAGATTCTAGTAACTGTAGGCACATTCATCTAACATCAGGTTCCTGGAACCTGTGCATGCCTAATTGCAGACATGGAGGGATGGCTATGCCACGGAGTTGCCTGGAGGGTAAGCCCCTGCATTTCCCTAGCCACCAAACAGCAGGTTTGGTGCTGGGCCTCTCAGTCGCTTGCCTAAAGAGTCAAGCCTGCATAAAGTGTTCCTAATACCTTCAAAATAGCCTGCTTAACCCAGTGGTATAAAGTTCCACTGCAAACCTTGAGCGTGTAATCTAGGCTGACAGTTCAGTGCACAACTGAGGGAGTATCAGAGCTGTTACCTTTTCAATGGGACGTTAAGATGAGGTGATCAGGTGGATGTAAAGGATTCCATAATATTAATTGAAGGCAATCAGGGAAAGTGCATTGGTCAAACATCCCTCAACCAACAACAACACTAAGTCAAATCAAGTGGCCATTAACCCCATTTGTCTTTGGGAGACCTTGCTGTGAATAATTATGCAAATGGAGGCGACCCAGGAAATTTGAGTGAAATTAGTGCTGTATCATTGTGCTGGGAATAGCACTAGATTTTAATAATTTCGTTCAAGGTGGCTTAGGTTCTGTGGGGAGGTGGTAGGGGAAACTGTGTGGTGTACTCTAAGGTTAGCTCAGCTCTTCCAATGCCAGTCAAGGTTACCACAACCTTGAATATTTACAGCATGAGGTGGGTTTCAGAAATGCCACCGGCAACATAGCTCATACTAACAGAGGTGGCAGGTGTATTACTCACAAGGGCCAACCAACAAATTCTGTTTCCCACAGAGCCTGTGTGAGTAGCAAATGCAGGCATTCAGATTTTTGCTATTTAGTGGAGTTCCCAAAATTAAAGGGTATGTTGTTAGGACACATGTCTCCCTTTGTACTACTGCGAGGTCCCTAATGTGAACAGAAATGGGAACTATGGAATCACAGTCCATCTGGTGTGCAACAACCATCACTAAGTTGTGTAAATGAATGCCAGGTTTCTTGGCAGCTCATATGATCTCTTAGAAGGTGGGGAGAATGCATTGGAATAGTCAAATGTAAAGTTGACAGAGGGATGAGTGAGGGCCCAACAAGGGAGGTTTAGCCATCCCCCCAGCACTGTACTTCCCTTCTTCACTTTGAGCCCACGTCCAGAAACCCAGTCCCTCCACTCCCTGACTGCGGCCACTAAATGTCTGTAGACCAGCAGAGGTTCCCTGTCTGGAAAGCTGGCCGGCATGTTATTGGGGCCTGCCGTGATGGCCCTGGCCTCATTCCATTGTGGACAGTAAGTGTACGCTGGGGCTGTCACTGGGTTGTGTGGCAGGAAGCAGTGGCTCAGCTGCTCACACACGATAGATGCAGTTTAAAATGAGTTAATGCCTACAGCATCACATCCCTTCTAATAGAATCAAAGCACCCTTCTTTATTGAAATTGAGTGAGCAATAACGAAGCCAACAATAGACTTCCATGTTGCACTACCTGCACTGAGAGCAGCTGTCAAGACCAATCTTTACTTAATACATCAGTCATTGAATACTTTTAATGACATCATAGACAGACACAGACAACGGCTGTTTATTAGTGCATAACTCCTTTTCACACGATGTTAATAGCATTATTTTCTGATTATGAATAAGGTATTGCAGAAAAGGTAATTTATTCATCATTTTATTTCTGGCTGCCCAGTTTTCACTGGGTCTTTTCTGATGTATTTGCTGCTTTCCACTTCTAATGTTTGAATCAAGATGCCACTTGGTGTATATATTGCCTGGTTGTTAAACAAGACCTTTAATTACCTGATTCAGAATTATTCAAGAGACTAATCAACTACATGCTGGACTTCACTATTGCGATCTTTGAGGCATACAACTATTCAAGAAGAAGGCAAGGAATTGGTGTTGTCAACTTGACAAGTTAAATCCTTTCGATCATCCTATTCATTTCTCAAGGCCAATCCTTTTTCTACATTAGTGCACTAGCCTATGTAGCTTTAGTTCTCATGAGGTACAATTTTTTTACCAAACCTATTTTCCTAAGCAAGTTCACTTTCAAAAGTTATAGTGATCTGATATTAAAGATAAAATGTTCTATCATACAGTGTCTGAAGCTAATTATCAAGAGTAAGCATCATATGTTCTTTGTTAAGAAAATCAGCTGCAATTTTGTAGCTAAGTGTACCTACTACAACTGTAGTGTGCATTTATATAGCACCATTAATGTTGAAAACATCACACTGCACTTTAGAGAGACATAATCATACAGAAAATGGGCATTGAGATAAAGGTGGAGACACCAGGAGGGTGAATGAAAGCTTTAACATACAAATGGATTTTAAGGAGGGAATGCAGTGGGGGAGTTTAGAAGGAGGAATGCCACAGTCTGAGCTCAAAAGCCCAGTTACCAATGATGGGAAGGAGAGAGGAGGGATTGCAGGAGGTCAGAATTGGAGAAGTGGAGAGGTCTGCAGGGTCAGAGGAGGTTACAGAGATAGTGATTGGCAAATCCATGGAGGTATTAAATATGAGGATAAGAATTGTTACCTGGAGACTTTGCGGGATCTGGAGCCAATATAGGTCAGCAAGGGCAGGAGTGATAGGGATTTAGTCTTGACAGGATATGAGCAGCAGAATTTGCAAGCATTTAAAGTGGAGGGTAGAAGGTTGGCCGGGAAAACACTGGAGTATTTGAGTCCTGGTCTTTTTTTTTATCATGTGTTATAACAAAGCAGGAATTACTGAGACTAGATCGGAGTTAAAGGCTATTGATCAGGGATAATCAATAATTGTTTTAGCAATCCTGAGGAGGCCTCAGCTGACTATTAGCATTAATTACATATTTTTACATGTAGCACAGCCTCTTCCTGTGGAACTGAGTTGACCAACGGCTTCAGAAAAATACGGTACAGGCCCCAGAAGGGTTGGTAACTCAAGAACAGCACTGAAAGCTACAGCCACTGGGAATGGTAGCATGATCAGCATGGTATGAGACTAGTAATCCAACAACCTAAACTAATGACTCAGAAAGGTGGATTCAAATCCTAGCTGTGGAATTCAAATTCAGTTCATAAAATAAAGAACTAGAGTAAAAAGTTAGCTTCAATAGTGGTGACCATGTAATTACCAGAGCATTGTAAAAACTGATTTGGTTCACTACCACCCTTCAGGGAAGGAAGCCCACTATCCTTTCCATTGCGGTGTGACTCCAAAGTTATAGATGACTCCAGACCCACCACAATGGGTGGTTTCCTTGTAACTATCCTCTGAAATGGCTTAGTAAGCCACTTGTTTGTCAAGAAGTTCATGCTTCTTGAGAGTAATTAGAGAGGGGCAATAAATGTTGATTTTCCACAGCCTACGAATAAACTTTTAAAAGCCAAAGATGAACTGTTGTAGGACGTGGTCCTCTCATAGCTGCAGCTGTGCCCAGCATGAATTCATTTGGAGGGATAAAATATAGGAATTTGCAGGGCCAGAAGATTGACACATTTGTGAAAAGGAAAAGGGAAATGTGTTCATGTATCAGCATTTTATATGTATGTGGTGGTGGCTGAGTTGTAGCAGTCTTGTCTCTGGGTCAGAAGGTTGTGGGTTCAAGACCTAATCTAGAGTCAGGAGAAGATGATGGTGTAGTGGTCGTGTCACTGAACTAGTAACCCAGAGGCCCAAGCTAATGTTCTGGGGCCGCAGGTTAAAATCCCGCCATGGTATCTGGTGGACTTTAAATTTCACAAATAAAATCTGGAATTGAAAGCTAGTCTCATGACAACTATCATTGGTTGTCATTAAAAACCCATCTGGTTCCCTAATTTCCTTCAGGGAAGTGTGGATTCAATCCATGCCAACATGTCCAACATCAAAAGAGTTGAGGCAGCATCAGCTGAATCCTAACTGGTTATGGAACCCACAGTACAAACCTGCCTCTAACTTGGCAATAAAGTGCCAGCCTAGCAAGGGGAAAAGCAGTGTCACACACACAGAATAAGGGACATTCTTCTGTGATTGCAGCACTGCAATGAAAGCTTCACTCTGTAAGTGGCTGTGCTCAGTTAAATCCAAGATTGCATCCACCCTGTCAAACCCCTTCAGACTTTGTAAGTTTCAATGAGATCGCCTCTCATTCTTCTTAACTTCACAGAACATAAGCCCAATTTACTCAGCCTCTCACCATTGGACAACCCCTTCACTCCAGGAACCAATCTAGTGAGCCTTCACTGTACTGTCTTCAATGCAAGTATATCCTTTCTTAAATGTGGAGACCAAAACTGCACACACTATTCCAGATGTGCAAAATCCTGTACAACTATAGCAAGACTTCTTTATTCTTGTACTCCAATCCCCTTCCAATAAAGGCCAACACCATTTGTCTCCATAATTGCTTGCTGCACCTGCATGCTAATTTTCTGCATTCCCTGTTCAAAAACAACCAAGATTCTTTGAACATCAACATTTCCAAGTTTCACACCTTTTAAAAATATTCTGCTTTTCTATTCTTATGACCAAAGTGCACATTTCCCTACATAATACTCCATCTGCCACCTTGTTGCCCACTCCCTTAGCTGTCTATATCTCTTTGCAGTCTCTATGTGTCCTCCATAAAACTCACCTTCCTACCTAGCTTGGTATCATCAGCAAACGTAGATACATTACTTTCCGTCTCTTCATCAAAGTCATTTATATAGATTGTAAGTAGCTGAGGCCCCAACACTGATCCTTGTGGCATTCAACTATTCACTGCCTGCCAACTTGAAAAAGCCCCATTTATACCTACTGCCTGCTTTCTACCTGCTAACCAATCCTCTATCTATACTAACATATTATCCCCAACTCCATGAGCCCTTGTCATGCTTATTAATCTTTGTGGTACCTTATTGAATGCATTTGGAAATCCAGGTATACTACATCTACTGATTCTCCCTGCTAGTTATATCCTCAAAAAACTCGAATAAATTTGTGAAACAGGATTTCCCTTTAGTAAAACTATGTTGACTTGTTCTAATCATACTATACTTTTCTAAGTGCTTTGTTAAGTCTTCCTTAATAATAGATTTCAGCATTTTCCCAACAACTGATGCTGGGCTGACTGGCCTGTAGTTCACTGTTTTCTCTCTTCACTCCTTTTTTGAAAAGTGGTGCAACATTTGCCAACTTCCAATCTAATGGGACCATTCCCAAATCAAAGGAATTTTGGAAAGCCATAGCTAGCACATCCACTATCTCTGCAGCTATCTCTTTTAGAACCCTAGGGTGTAGGCAATCAGATCCTGGGGATTTGTCAGATTTTAGTCCTTTAAGTTTCTCCAATACTTTATCTCTGCTGATATTAATTATTTTAATTTCTTTACACTTTTAGCCCTAGGTTACCATACATTTCTAATACGAAACTTATGTCTTCTACTGTGAAGACAGACGCAAAATATGCCTTTGCTATTTCCTCATTCCCCCTGTTAATTCTCCTGCCTTTGCTTCTAAGGGACCAGCATTTACTTTAGGTACTCTATTCCTTTGTATATACTTATACAATTTCTTACAATCTGTTTTTGTATTTCTGACTAGTTTTCGTTTATTCTATTTTCTTCCTTTTTAATCAACTTTTTGGTGGCACTTTGTTGGTTTCTGATCTGATTGTGGCCAAACTCTGCTTTCCTTCCTACCACCTACACCCTTTGACTCCTTTGTCAATCAAGAACCTGTCTAACTCAGCCTTAAAAATATTCAATGACCCAGCCCCTACTGCTCCCTGGGGAATACAGTTCCACAGACTTATGACCCTCGGAGAAAAAAATCTCATCTCCATCTTAAATAGGCAGCCCCTTATTTTTAAAGTCTATCCCCTAGCTCTAGTATCTCCTACACGGGGAAACATCCCTTCAGCATCCACCCTGTCAAGTTCCTTCAGGATCTTAAATGTTTCAGTCAGATCACCTCTCATTCTTCTAAACTCAAATGGATACAGGCCCAGCCTGTCCAACCTTTCCTCATAGGATAACCCCTCATTCCAGGAATCAGTTGCATGAACCTTCTCTTAACTTTTCAAAAATTAATTTACGGGATGTGGGCATTGCTGACTAGGCCAGCATTTATTGCCCATCCCTAATTGCCCTTGAGAAGGTGGTGGTGAGCTGCCTTCTTGAACTGCTGCAGTCCCTGTGGTGTAGATACACCCACTCGTTACATCTTGCCAACCTGAAAATAACCCATTAACCAGAGCTTGGATCTAGGGCAGCTGAAGTAATGACTTCCAATTGTGGATGGACATTGAGGATGTGCAACAAGCTAGAAGTGGAAGGAAAGAGAAATCTTGCAGGGGTCAGGCTGGAGGAGGTTAAAAGTAGGGGTGATGCAGAGGTATTGGAAAGCAAGGAATGGAATTTTAAAGTCGAGGCGTTGCTGAACCAGGATGTCAGTGTAAGCCAATGAGCACTAGAGAAAGGTCTGATGCTACTCTGAGTGAAGCAACGGCTGAGACAGGATGGTGCTTCACACGAGTGACATGGATGTGTTCTGTGAACAGGCACTCACTAAGACAGCGAGAATAGATGTCACCATCAGATGTCTGATGTAAAGAAAGGGTCCAAACTATCAATTACATTCTGGCTGATTAATATGATATTTGGTGAGTAGAGAGTTCCAGCCACCATACTAACTTATTCATGAGGCAAGATTATATTACAAATAAACAGCATAAGCTTGGCCACAAGTAGATGATATTCTATTTGATTACCTATGCAGTCTGCTTTGGAAATCCATTAAATTGATCATTCCTCAGAATGAGACTTTATAATGTCTTGTCTCTGTTTAAAAGTAAAGTTGAAAACACTCCCCTGGTGAACTAAGATCAACCATGTGAGGATCTTAAACACTGATGTAAATCTTCTTAAAGGTAGCTAAAAACCAACAAGGCAAGTAACTCTTGACTAACAGGGTTAACACATAAGGTGTTGGCAGTATTAAAATCGGATGGCCCTGCCTCACTTTAATCAGTGGTCAAACTGGTCCTTATAAGGCCTTAGATGCTCATTTGGAAAAGCAACATTTTTGATTAACTCTCACTATTATCTAAGCTTGACTGCAGCCACACTTTCAACAACATCAGATTGGGAAGTGGTTGGAGCAAAACACTAGTCTTCTTTCTTATTAATGCAGATGTACAAAGCATTGCTTGCATAAATGTGTTCTGCACTCACATGCGTGAATTTGGTCAAAATTGGTCCAGATCTTCCAGTTAGCATTGGAAAGGGTGCGTCCAACACTGGCTGCAATTTAATCTGCCCATTTACCAATTTGCGCTGGAGCCTTTGCACCTTTCAATGCCAGTTTCAACAGGAATGCAGGGATGAGCAGAGTCAGGAGGCAAATTGCCGAGCTTAATCGCAGCACAGCTACATCCCCTTTTCTGGTCATAAATGGAAGACACACCCTTTAAGCCCTATCTTCAGTTCATTGACTTACTCTGTTTTAAATGGAGCTGTCAACCCCGACACAACTGTGCGACAATGTTCAACCCCTTCCCTCACCCTCCGACAATCTTTACCCCACCTTCATCCCCTAAAAATGTTCAGCCCCCTCCTTTGCCCTCCAACAATGTTCACCCCTCCCTCCCTCCCTCCTCAACAATGTTCATGCCCCTCCCTCAACCTCCAACAACATTCACCATCTTCCCCTGGCAATGTTCAATATCCCTTGCTCCCCTCACCTTTCCAACAATGCTCAAATCCCTCCCTCACCCCTGACAGTGTTCACCCCCTCCCTCACCCCTTACATTTAAATCCCCTCCTTCACCCCCTGACAGGTTCAGCCCCTCCATTACCCCTCACAATTTACACACCCAGATAGTGTTCACCCCGCTCCGTCACTCCACCAAAATTTTCACTCCCTTCCCTCACACCCTGACAGTGCTCACCACATCACCACCACCCCATCACCTCTGACAATGTTCAGCCACCACCCCTTCACCCATTGTGTATGTGGGGGAAATGAGGAGTGGGTGGGGTAAGGGATGAAGGATGAGCACTGTCCGGGGAGTCGGAGTTGGGGGGCGGGCGGGTGAGCATTGCTCAGTGGGTGGGGTAGGGAGGGGGGGTTAACATTGCCGCAAGGGAGGTGAACATTTCCGGGGAGGGGGATATTTCTAGGGAGGGGGATCCTCTCTTCACAGATGCTGTCAGACCTGCTGATTTTTGCCCAACCTTTTCCCTTTTTTATTTCAGTACAGGTAAGTCTCATGGCCAGTACGGGCATCAGCTTTGGTGTTATTAGAACCATGCTATAATCATTTGAGGAGGATGGTGAACATTGGGGGTGCAGGGGGGAGATGAACATTGCTGGGAGGGGGGGGGGGGGCGTGTGGGAGGTGAACATTGCTGGGGCTGGGGAAGATGGTGAACATTGCTGGGGGGGGAAGGTGGTGAACATTGCTGGGGGGGTGGAGATGGTGAACATTGCTGGGGGTGGAGACGGTGAACATTGCTGGGGGTGGAGATGGTGAACATTGCTTGGGGGAAGATGGTGAACATTGCTGGGGAGGGTCGAAGATGGTGAACATTGCTGAGGTGGGGGGGGGATTTGTGAACATTGCTGAGCTGGGGGGGGAGATTGTGAACATTGCTGGGGATGGGGGAAGATGGTGAACATTGCTGGAAGGGGGAGATGTTGAACATTGCTGGGGGTGGGGGGGAGATTGTGAACATTTGCTGAGGGTAGATAGTAAACATTGCTGGGAGGGGAAGATGGTGAACATTGCTTGGGGGTAGGGAAGATGGTGAACATTGCTGGGGGCGGGTGGTCATGTCCTCATTGTCGGGATAGTGATTGAAAATTGCTTTGGTTGCCGTTGTGCTTTGACACTCCAGCTGATTTACTTCGAGCTGTGCTGATTTTATACCTGCCGTGAAAAGTTCTAAGTAAGTCCACGTGAAAACTAAAAGTATATCACAAACACCCCAAGTCTCCAGGGTTTCAACCAGCTAGTCGCACTGTCGCTGTAATCACGAACCAATCGGAAGTTTAAACAATGCTGGCGGTCGGAAGTTGACGCTGATTGCCGCGTAAGTGCTGTGGGTGTGCGCACGTCGGGACTTCCTCGGGATCTTGAGGTGCATCAGCGACACGAGTTGAATTGGTGGCCGACCCCTATTTCGGAAGATTTGAGCCATTACTTCTGCTTATCTCGTTCGGTCAACTTGCATTTCTATAGCGCCTTTGAAACCGGTAAAACTGTCTCAAAGTGCTTGAACCAGTGCTGTGAGTGTGCATCACCTGCACGGGTTTTAACCAATCACAGTGGCAACACTTTGAGCTCAATTTGTGCAGGAAGGAGAAAGATGCAGAATCCACAGGCTGGTTCGTTGTCACAAGGCCAAGAGAATTCTTTCGCCCAATTTGGAGCCTGAATTCTCCACCGTTTCAGCACCAGGTACGACGTTTCCTCATTGGAAGTTTCTTGATTCAATAAGTTAAAGCGAATAGAAGCCCTTTGGCCTGACATGTCCCTGCAGACATTCTGGAAGGGCTTTCCAACTAGCTCACCTCCCCTCCTACATTACCTTATCAAAAAAAAGTAACTCAGCTGAAGCTCAAATTTGCATGGAAAAGCAAAGAGAAGCTTTAATTTGAAAGTTCTACTTTGGTTCTTCTGCAAGTGCACCATTGGTGGCTGCTGTCTAGGACCCCTACAATCACTTGTGTTTGATTGTGAGGGTTACAGTCAAGTTTTAATTTTGTCACCCCCTGATGCTGACAAGAGAAACTTATTCTGGCTCTCTTTGGTAATAATTGGGGATGGAAAGTGGCTGATTTCCTGGGCTTCTTGTTCAGGAGCACTTGGACCTGCTGTCATTTCCCACCCGCCACCTTTCTCAAGATGAGACTACACAGACTGGGGCCTCGGAGCCTGTTTCAATACAGCTAGGCTCTGCTCTATATCGAGCAGTTCATTCACTAACACAGCCATGAGGGTAACATAATGATGTCAGGACAAAAGAGGATTAAATTACAAGGACAGGTTGCATGGACCAGGCTTGAATTCTCTTCAGTATAGCAGATTGAGGGACAAATTAATCGAGGTGTTTACAGTGGTTAAAGAATTAGGGTATATGGGGAGAAACTATTTCTGTTGGGAGAGGCCGGAAGAAGGGGGCATAATCTTAACATTTCTCCTGAATGACCTAACACTAATGTTAACAAATGTTAGGGAACACCGATTCACATTAAAAGATGGGAGAACTATGGAATGCATTGATGCTAGTTCAATGCATAATTTGATAAACATGAATATGAAGGGACCTGAAGCCAAGGCAGGTAGAAAAAGTAAAGTTGCTGTAGGTACACCCACCGTGCTGTTAGGGAGGGAGTTCCAGGATTTTGATCCAATGACAGTGAAGGAACGGACATATAGTTTCAGGTAAGGATGAAGCAATGGCATTAGTGGTATTGTCACAGAACTAGGCATTCAGTGACCCAAGGTAACGCTTTGGGGACCCGGGTTCCCACAGCAGATGGTGGAATGTGAATTCAAAAAATCTGGAATTAAAAGTTTAATGATGACCATGAAATCATTGTCATGTGTTGTAAAAACCCATCTGACTCACGAATGTCCTTTAGGGAAAGAAATCTGTCAACCTTACCTTGTCTGGTCTACATGTGACTCCAGACCCACAGCAATGTGGTTGACTCTTAAATGCCCTCTGAAATGGCCTAGCAAGTCACTCAGTTGTATCACAATAGCTAGAAAGTCTATAAGGAATGAAACCAGAAGGAAATTCACAGACATTGACTTAGGCACTGGAAACGACAATGACAAAGACAAACACAGTCCTGTCAACCTGGCAAAGTCCTCCTTGGGCTTGTGCCAAAATTGGGAGAGCTGTTCCACAGACCAGTCAAGCAACAGCCTGATAATACCATACAGATAATGTCCCGGATACCAGCATCATTATCCCTGGGTATGTCCTGTGCCACCGGCAGGACAGATCCAGCAGAGGTGACGTCACAGCGGTATACAATTGGAAAGGAGTTGCCCTGGGAGTCCTCAACATCGACTCTGGACCCCATGAAGTTTCATGGCTTCAAGTCAAATGTAGGTAGGTAAGGTAACCACCTGCTGATTGCCATGTACTGCCCCCCAACCCACCCACCCACCACACCCCCCCAACCAAACCCCCTCAGCTGATGAATCATGTTGAACACCACTTGGAGGAAGCACTGAGGATGGCAAGTGTTCAGAATGTACTCTGGATGGGGGACTTCAAAGTCCATCACCAAGAATGGCTCAGTAGCACCACGACTGACCCAGCTGTCTGAGACATAATTGTTAGCCTGGGTCTGTGGCAGATGGTGAGGGAATCAACAAGAGATAAAAACATACATGATCTTATCCTCACCAACCTGCCTGTCGCAGATACATCTATCCACGACCGTATCAGTAGGAATGGTTACCGTACAGTCCTTGTGGAGACTAAGTCCCACCTTCATATTGAGGATACCCTCCATTGTTTTGCGTAGCACGAATACCATTCTAGGTGGGCTAGATTTTGAACAGATCTAGAAAGTCAAAACTGGGCTTACATGAGATGCTGTGGGCCATTAGCAGCAGCAGATTTGTATTCAACCACAATCTGTAACCTCGTGGCCTGGCATATACCCCACTCTACTATTCCCGTCAAGCCAGGAGATCAACCCTGGTTCAATGAAGAGTGCAGAAAGGCATTTCTAAAAATGAAGTACAAACCTGGTAAAGCTAAAACACAGGACTACTTGCATGCCAAACAACATAAGCAACAAGTGACAGACAGAGCTAAGCGATTCCACAACCAATGGAACAGATCTAAGTTCTGCAGTCTTGCCATATACAGTCCTGAATTGTTTAATTGTCCACCACCTGGTGGAGGAGGCTCCATAAATATCCCCATCCTCAATCACGGGTGAGCCCAGCACATCAGTGCAAAAGAAAAGGTTGAAACATTTATCTTCAGCCAGAAGTGCCGAGTGGATGATCCATCTTCCTCCGGAAGTTCTCAGCATCACAGATGTCAGTCTTCAGCCAATTCGATTCACTCCATGTGATATCAAACATTGAAACACAGGAAATAGGAGCAGGAGTAGGTCATTCAGCCCTTCAAGCCTGGTCCACCATTCAATATGATCATGGCTGATCCTCTATCTCAACGTCATATTGCCGCTCTCTCTCCATACTGCTTGATGCCTTTAGAATAGATAGAAATCTATCTATTTCCTTCTTAAATACTTCCACAGCCTTCTGTGGCAGAGAATTCCACAGGTTCTCTGCCACCTGAGTGAAGAAGTTTCTCCTCACCTCAGACCTAAATGGTCCACCCCTTATCCTGAGATTGTGACCCCTTGATCTAGACCCTCCGGCCAAAGGAAACGTCATCCCTGCATCCAGTCTGTCCATCCCTGTCAGAATTTTATACGTTTCAATGAGATCCCCTCTCATTCATCAAAATTCCAGTGAATACAGGCCTAGTTGGCCCAATCTCTCCTCATACCACAACCCTGCCATCCCAGGAGTCAGTCTGGTGAACCTTCGTTGCACTCTCTCTATGGTAAGTATATCCTTAGGTGAGGAGACCAAAACTGCACACAATACTCCAGGTGTGACCTCACCAAGGCCCTGTACAGCTGCAGTAAGACATCCTTGCTCCTGAACTCAAATCACCTCAATGAAAGCCAACATGCCATTTTCCTTTTTAACTGCTTGCTGCACTTGCATGCTTGTTTTCAGTGATTGGTGTATAAGGACACCCAGGTCCCTCTGTACACCAACATTTCCCGATCTATCACCATTGCATCAATATTTCCCAATCTATCATCAAGAAACGGCTGGAGGCACTGGATACTGCAATGACTATGGGTCCTGACAACATTCCAGCAACAGTGCTGAAGACTTGAGCTCCAGAACTTGCCGCGCCACTATCTAATCTGTTCCAGTACAGTGACAACACTGGCATCTACCTGACAATGTGGAAAATTGCACAGGTATGTCCTGAATACAAAAAAAAAGGACAAATCCAATCTGGCCAATTACTGCTCCAGCCTACTCTTAATCATCAGTAAAATGATGGAAGGGGTCATTAATATTGCTTTCAAGTGGTACTTGCTTAGTAATAACCTTCTCCTGACTTCCTTGCAGCCTTGGTTCAAACCTGGATAAAAGAGCTGAACTCCAGAGGTCAGGTGAGAGTGACTGACCTTGACATCAAGGCAGCATTTGACCGAGTGTGACATCAAGTGGCCCTAGCAAAACTGGAGTCAGTTGGAATCGGGGGAAAACTCTCCGCTGGTTGGAGTCAAATCTAGCACAAAAGATGGTTGAGGTTGTTGGAGGTCAGTCATCTCAGCTCCAGAACATCAATGCAGGAGTTCCTCAGTAGTGTAGTGTCCTGGGCCAAACGTAAGGTCAGAAGTGGGGATGTTCGCTGATGATTACACAATATTCAGCACCTTTTGCGACTCCTCAGATACTGAAGTAGCAAGAGCTGGACAATATCCAGGCTTGGGCTGACAAGTGGCAAGTAACATTCACGCCACACAAGTGCCAAGCAATGACCATCTCCAATAATAGAGAATCTAACCATAACCCGTGGACGTTCAATGGCATTACCATCACTGAATCCCCCGCTATCAAAATTTTGGGGGGGGTTACCATTGACCAGAAACTGAATTGGACTAGCCATATAAATACTGTGGCTACAAGAGTGGGTCAGAGGCTAGGAATCCTGTGGTGAGTAATTGACCTACTGAGCCCCCAAAGCCTGTCCACTATCTACAAGGTACAAGTATCATGACAGTGGATTACAGCCTGAATTACTTATGGGTATGTTGAACTTTTTAAGGAAGACATATGTTTTTAAAAAAGACATTCAAGCAAAGACACTGAGCAAAAGATGGCTGAGAATGCAAAGTAACCACTTTCTGGAAAATTCCTATGTTGATCATACTTGACCAACTAGACCTGAGGGAATATGGAATGTCACACCTAAAAAGGTGTCATGGCCTTCTTCAAACAGAGACACTCAAAAGGGAGATGGGAAAGATGCAAAAGACTGAACTTTAATCTCTCGTGGTTGCAGACACACAGGACTGATTACTATATCTCAGCAGCCATTTAAAATCCACCTCCTGTTGACTCATATCTCAGAATGTGTAAAACGGTCTGAGTTGAAAGAAAATGAACTAGAGGTGAAAGACATGTTTGTTTCTTACTTCCAGGAATACGCAAGGAAATGGGTTAAAAAGCCAGCTGCAAACCTGATCTGTGGGTGCTAATGTGCTGTGGAAGTGGCAGCAAAAGAAGATCAACTAGGCATCCCTGCAGCTTGCAGGCCAAAGTCTCTCTCCCTTTCTCTCTTCTTTAGAAGTTCTAACTTCTTTAGCCAGAGAGTGGTGAATCTATGGAATTCATTGCCACAGAAGGCTGTGGAGGCCAGGGCATTGAGTGTATTTAAGACCGAAATAGATAGGTTCTTGATTGGTAAGAGGATCAAAGGTTACGAGGAGAAGGCGGGAGAATGGGGTTGAGAAACTTATCAGCCATGATTGAATGTGGAGCAGACTCGAAGGGCTGAATGGCCTAATTTCTGCTCCTATGTCTTATGGTCTGTTGCTGGAAGCAAATCAGCAAAGCCACAATCAAACAGGAAACAGGACAACTTCTTCAGCCAACCTGCAGAACCAAGTGTCTCCAAACCAACTGCTAAACTGCCTAAGTCACTCTCCTGGAATCACCCAGCTTGACGGCTGCAACATTTCACCATCTACACCTCACCGACCTTCCAAACCCACAACCACTACCATCTCGAAGGCCAAGGGCAGCTGATACACGGGAACACCACCACCTGGAAGTTCCCCTCCAAGCCAAACACCATCTTGACTTGGAAATATATCACTGGGATCTCCCTCCCCCCCCCCCCCCCCCCCCCCCCCCCCCCCCCCCCACCCCCATCTCCAACAGCACTGTGTGCTTACCTACAACACAGGGATTGCAGCTCAGGAAGGCAGCTCACCACCATCTTCTCAAGGGTAATTAGGGATGGGTATTAAATGCTGGCCTAGCCAGTGACACCTACATTCAGTGAACGAATGCAAAAAAGCCCGGAGGTCAACTTCCAGGTGGTGCTGTTTCATGTGTTTACTGCCCTTGTCCTTCTAGGTGGTAGAGATCCGGGGTTTGGAAGATGCTGTCAAAAGAGCCTTGGTGAGTTGCTGTAGTGCATCTTGTAGATGGTACACACTGCTGCCACTGTATGTCAGTGATGTAGTGAATGAATATTTGTGGATGGGGTGCCAATCAAGTGATTGCTTTGTCCTGGATGGTGTCAAGCTTCTTGAGTGTTGTTGGGGGCTGCACTCACCCGTGCAAGTGGAGAGAATTCCATCACACTCCTGACTTGTTTCTTTGTGAAACAGGCTTGAGGGGCTGAATGGTCCATCCTGTTCCTATCTGTGCAGCCTGAAGCAATCAACCTTTGTTTGGTGTTGTAAAACTTTAAATTTACAAAAGAGTGAAACACTTTCTCTGACTTTTTAATCATTCCTAAAGTAAAAGGACCCTGTTTCTTATCTCAGCTACTCCAGTTTGTCATCTGGAGGCATTGGAACCTAAGGATAATCATTAGTGGGAATCACAGTAGATAGCTCTACAAGATTCAAACTAGAATACAACTAATAATTGAACATTTCAAACTATTGCCTGAAGCAAAATAGTGACACAGTCTCTATAAAAGCCTTTGCCACTTCAGTGCTTTACTGTCGCTACATGTGAACTTCTCATTGGTAATAGACAAATGTCTGAAAAATAGCTTTTCAGCAGTTGCTAAATCATTGGTGTTGGAGAGCAGGTTATGGTTATAGGCCATAAATATAGCGGTGGGGGCGGGGTGAGGGGTGGCATAGGGGGAGGGGGAGGCTGAGAGAGTGCAGTGGGTTGGAAATTATATCACAACATGTGTTCAGTAGAGCATCATTTTAATCTAGAGTTGTCAATGCTAGTTAGATGTATTGCTGGAGATTTCACTATGTGACCTCCTGTCTACAACTGCCCTGCCCACTCAAAGGTCATTTTTCCTGCATTTCCAATGTTCTTATAAGTAGCAAACAAAAATGCTCAAAGAAAACGAAGAAGAAAACCCATCCCCTACGATATTCTTTTCAGATTAAACCAGGCGATTCACCTTTAATTCCTGGAGGTTCCAGGACACTCTTGGAGGATTGGCAACCCTACCTTAATCCCATTTTCCAGATGGTGCTGCCATTATCGCTGTCCCTTGAAATAAGGACCATATCTCTGCAAGGTTTCATGATTTATGTGTCCATTGGTGACTCAGCAGGCCAGTCCTGGAGGCACAGGTCTTTGGTCTGAGGGGGTAAGAGTTGCCCTGAGGAAGTGGGGTTCTTGAGCCAGGGTTCTGCTCTCTCTCCTTCCACTTTCTTCACTGCTCCGCAGCAGAATTTATGTGGTCAGTTTCCCGCTGTGTTGCAGCTTTTTGGCGGGCGGAAGTTGGGCCTCACCTCTAGGGCCTTGCTCAGATCGTGGATGTCCGAGGAAGATGCTGGAGGCCTACAGCTACCAGACCCTGGAGGAACATGTACATCACATGCCGGGTGGAGTCAATGATTGCCTCCTGGGGAGTGAACCGAGGGTGGGTGTGGTAGGAGGGGATGGTTAGAGTGACAGGGGATAGAAGGAGCCAGTAGGGTGGGAGGGTGAGGGTGCGTCAGTAACAGTAGAAGGGCTGGCAGGAGTGGTTGGTGGAGGCAAACATGGACCCTTGTAGCAGGAAGGAGGAGGTCAGGGCGGTCAATGTGGATGGGCGAGGTTCTCTGGAAGGTAGGGAACGTGCACATTCACCTGGACATCCGGGAATCAGAAGGTTGGGGCGGCCGAAGGTTATGCTGGGGGGGGGGGGGGTCTTTTATTATAGGGGAAAGGACATGTGTGACTGGGGAGGGGAAATGGTGGGGAGTCTATGAGGAATTTGACCACTACCATCTTTTTGAAATTGAACGTGAGCGCAGCCTGGTGTTGGACGGGCACAGGTGCTGCATGGGGGTGCAATCAATGGGTAGGCGGAGATGCAGGTCAGCTCAGATGGACAACTGAAAGAGAACCCCAGCAGGCAGCATTGAAAATGTTCTGAATGTTGAGATGAGTGTGATGGAGGAATGTTCCGTGTGCATGGGAGAGTGCTTACACAAGGCTCCAAAAGGCCCTGCTACAGACATTTCTCCCCCAGAATCACTCATGGTTCAGCTGCACGCAGCTGAACTGCTCGTGTTGCTGGGGGTGGGATGGGGCGAATTCCCAAAGACTGTCCACCATCTACAAGGCACAAGTCAGGAGTGTGATGGAATACTCTGCACTTGCCTAGATGAGTACAGCTCCCACAACACTCAAGAAAATTGACACCATCTAGGACAAAGCAGCCTGCTTGATTGGCACCCCAGCAGCAAACATTCCTTCCCTCCACCACCGATGCACAGTGGCAGCAGTGTGTACCGTCTATAAGATGCACTGCAGGAATTCACCAAGGCTCCATAGACAGCACTTTCCAAACCCATGATCATTACCACCCAGAAGAACAAGGGCAGTAGATAGATGGGAACACCACCACCTGCAAGTTCCCCTCCAAGTCACTCACTATCCTGACTTGGAAATGTATCACAGTTCCTTCACTGTCACTGGGTTGAAACCCTGGAACTCCCTCCTTAACAGCACTGTGGGTGTATCCACACCACATGGACTGCAGCGGCTCAAGAAGGCAGCACTTTCTCAAGGGCAATCAAGGATGGGCAATAAATGCTGGCCCTGCCAGCGATGCCTGTCTTCTCGGCATGCCACTTGCCTCCAGCATTAGCTGCAAACCCTCTCCATGGACAACCTCATTTTGTCTAAGACCATTCCTATAAAGTTCCTTCAGGTGCTTTACTACATTATAGTTACTGTATAAATGCCAGTTGTCACTAGTGCAAATTGTTTATTTACTGATGGGCTCCCATTCTCAATGCAGGCACGCATGCTTCAGTCAGGAGAGCAGTTAACTTTTATAAAGCTGTGATTAAGATTGGGCCATGCCAACTTTCTTACTGTGGCACTGCCCATTGCTGAACTTACCTGAGTAGGTAAATGATTCAGCTGTGGAAGAAACACACAATATATAAGGAAGATATTTGCAATGCTCAATTAGGGCATCAGTCCACAGCTGGCATTGGTAGCTTTTTAGCACAAGAGTGAGTAGCCAGTAATAGATGTGTTCAAGCTGCTAGTCTTAATTTATTTCTGCCCCACTGGGCATAACACCGTGATTTTAATCTTAACTGACACTGCCTTGGAGGTTGCGAATGCAACAGTTGAGGAATATGGTCATTAATTATGTACTTAAGGAGGTTAAGCAGTTAGAATGTCTAGTTAGGGCTATGACAATAATTTGATTATGTGCCTGTTACAAAAGAAGTCAATGAGTATTTAATGAACCACATAGTGGTACCTAAATTAGAGGTTGAGTCACATGCCTGCAGAGTTTAGGGAAATATTCATCAAAAGAAGCAATGACCAGATTTGGAATCTTAACAGTTGTTATAAGTGTAAAACAAAAGCAGAGTACTGTGGATGCTGGAAACCTGAAATAAAAACTGAAAATGGTGGAAATATTCAGCAACAGAAAATAATGGAAATACTCAGCAGGTCAGGCAGCATCTGTGGAGAGAGCAACCGATTTAACTTTTCAAGCCCATGCCCTTTAACCAGAACTGATGCTGCTGTAAATCTATTTGGCAAGCACTGAAAAGACCGTGGGTTTATTTGAGCTGCAGGTGAACAATTTGTTTTGATGCAAGAGTGAGATTTTTCTCATCATTGTATGGAGCTCTTTTAAAGAGCTAGCACAGGGACAAGAGGCTGAATGATCTCCTTCTGTGCTGCCTTGTCCTCTGATTGTATAAATTGTTCTATGTGACTATTTTTTGACAGATTCTTGTTTGGTTGTTTCAATTGTTACATATGTAAAAAATATGGATTGTCACAAATGGCAAATCAAAATGTAGGCAACTTGCTTTGATATCATTAGCACAAGCCAGGTAAGTTGATTCAGTGTTTTATTCAGCAGGTGCTTTCATAATCTAACTGCATTGCTAAAGGTGCAGCTCTTGGCCTAAATAGCCAAGTGGTTATGGTACTGGGTTTGTAACCCCGAGATCAGGAGTTCAAATCTCACAGTGGCAAACTTTGAAACAATGTAACTTCATCTGAAACAGATGGAAACGTGTTTGTACTCGAAAGAGTTACAAAATGTACAAATAGATGGAAGCTTGGCCTAAATAGCCAAGTGGTTATGGTACTGGGCTTGTAACCCCAAGATCAAGAGTTCAAATCTCACAATGGCAAACTATGAAACAATGTAACTTCATCTGACAACAGATGAAACGGGTTTGTACTCGAAAGAGTTACAAGGTAGAACATAAGGGAAGTCCCAGATTTGATCATCAGTCTATGCTGTTACTTGAACTGAGCTGGACCTGTACTGCATTGATCTAATTGAACTAAGGAGGGGGATATTAGCCAGGCCTATCCAATGACCATTGCCAAAATAGCACAGCAGGAGCTGCATCTCTACACTGTTGAATGAATGAGCCATTGTATGGCAGAATGATGTAATGATGTAAGTTCAATTCAATGATCTTCCACAGCCATGAACCCTCTGCTCCTCACACATCAGTCCACACCTTGTTTTTCATGCCCACCTTTTCACCATTTGGTTTATGGTAGGGTAGTGGTTATCTTGCTGAACTAATGATGCAGAGATAAACCGACTTAATGTTCCGAGTGCAATAAGACTGTTCCTTGGAAAAAGAGTCATATTGAACCCAAAGCATTAACTCTGTTTCTCTCTCCACAGATGCTGCCAGACATGCCAAGTTTTTCCAGCATTTTCTGTTTTTATTTCAGATCTTCAGCATCTGCAGTATTTTGCTTTTATTGCAAAGATTCAGAGCTTTGAGTTCAAATTCCATCACAGCAGAGTGGAAGGTTTACAGGAGGGAGGAGGGGGTGTGAAGCCATACCTCTCTGCATGAGTCAGTTACTTCAGGGGATGAGGGGAGAGTTTTTCTGTTATTGTATCAATCTTAGAAAGGCGAACACTAACTTCATCACCAACATCCATGTAACATGGAGCCATTACATATACCTGAGCAAATTTTAAAAATCATTATATAAATTTGAACTGCTACCACCAAAATATATCAAATGGAAATATCACAAAATTAAAATGTTGCATGTTAGTTTTCAGGTTACACACATAAAAACGTGCTTTTCAAACAAATGAATGAGTCTCACTCTCTTTTGCAGATTGTTTAAATTTATAGATTTTCAAGAAGATAAGCCAGGTGAAATCTTCCAAGCAGAAAGGCAGCAAAGAGCTTTGGGGTAGGTTGAACTTTGGGCAATACTGTAAAATGGACAATATCGAATTCAATATTTAAGTCAGTAAGGCCCATATTCCACTAATGCCCAAAGTTCAAAATAATCCCATAGACTCCAATGCACTCTGCAATGTTAGGTGCGACTTTGTACCCAGTGTGTCCCATAAGGACAGTTCATAATTCTCATTGTGTTACTGTAGGTTGACACTGAACACAAATAGGTCAACACCCTGATGAAGGGTGGGATACGGTCACATGCCTAAAGGCATTGCAATATACATTTTTCTTGCTGCAAATAGAATAGCATCGCAGGAAGTATGAGGCGAAAAGTCACTGAACCAGCGGTTCCTCTCACCCGGACACTTGGCACCTGGAAATTGAAGTCACCAAAGAGTAGAGTGTAAAATAACTCCAGGCAGAGTCCGTGTCTTTGGAAATGTGAGAGTCGGTGCCTGTGAAACTGTATCTCTGGAAGAGTTAGCGTATGTGAAGCTGTGCCTCAATGAAAGCCAGTGCCTCTGGAACTGTTCCCCAGCGATAGCTGGTTGCTGTGGAACTGAACTCCAAGAGCTTCAATGCCTCAATAACTGCATCTCAGTGAGATTCAGTGTGGGCGGAAGCCGTACCCCAGCGGGCAGCAGTGTGGGCGGAAGCCGTACCCCAGCGGGCGGTGGTGTGGGCGGAAGCCGTACCCCAGCGGGCGGCGGACTCTGTTGAACTGCTGCCCAGTCTGAGTCATGGACAGGAATTTGGCCCTGACATGAGGGTGGGAATTGAAGTGGATGGGCACACAATTCTGTGCCACAATTTCTATGGGAAAGTTGGATTGGGGAAGAACAGTTACTTGCCTGTTAGTGGCATGTAGCTTGTTGAGGTTATGTAAAGGTCAACTAAGGCCATTGCTCAGAGGCCGACTGGAATTTTCCATTTGCCCTGCAGGCACCCTATGATGTCAGGAACACAGAAAATGCCTGGAGGTGGTCTCCCAGTGGCAGAACTGGGGGCCAGCATACCAGGCTGCCTATGAGGCCTGCCCCCCTCCCCAGTGCCCCATGTATACATGATCTGGGCTGCAGCTACAGCTGCCCTGTATAGAGGCTTCCCGTTCGCAATGGCAGTCCGGCAGCTTTGGCCATTTTTAATTTCAAATGTTTTAAAAGTGTGGAGAGGGCTGTATATAGACAGCTGTTCTCCAGTAAGAGTCAGAGTTCTTGGAGCTAGTTCCCAGTGAGATTCAGTGTCGATGGAACTGTACGCCAGTGAGAGTCTGGGCTGGATATTCATGCCCTTGTTAGAATGGAGGTGGATGGACTTTAAAAATGGCATGAGGTATCCAATTCTGGGATTCCTGCCCCTGTTCCCATTCCCGAGAGGTGTGAGATAGGGTGCGCATAGTGAGTCCACACGCAGCATGCCTGACCTTGCCATATCCAATTCCAGGAGGAAGGGAGTTGGCTGACAATTTAGATTCCCTGCTATTTTCGTGGTATTGGGCCTAATTTGGCAGGTGATGTGGTTCACGGCATCTCTCATAGTTGTCGTGAACCGTAGTCTGGAGTCGGGAACCTTTTGACAGGTAAGTACAAAGGTGTGACTAACTTCATATGTCATAAGTTACATATTATCTTAATACAGTGATATTGGATAGAGCTTTATTTAGAAAAACTGAGTGACCGTTAAATTAAGCATTGTTAAAGTGGAAAAGTCTTCAGATGCATTAGAATACATTATCCACTGGATAAAGTGTTAGTCTTTTTTTTATTCATTCACGGGATGGGGGCATCGCTAGCTAGGCCAGCATTTATTGCTAAAACCTAGTTGTCCTTGAGCAAATGGCGGTGAACTGCCTTGAACCGCTGCAGTCCACGTGGCGTAGGTATACCGACAGTGCTGTTAGGGAGGAAGCTCCAGGATTTTGACCCCGCGTTGACCCTGTATTTTGACTTCATTGAACAGTATTGAAATTCAGAAATTCGTAATCTTTCTCCCTAGTGAAGTTTGAATGGCTGTGTGTTTATTGACAGTTTACAGTTCTGTGGAACTGTACCCTTGTGTTTCACAAAATCATAGTGCAGAAGAGGCCCTTCGGCCCTCCGAGTCTGCACTGACACATGAGAAACACCTGACCTACCTACCTAATTCCATTAACCAGCACTTGGCCCATAGCCTTGAATGTTATGACGTGCCAAGTGCTCATCCAGGAGCTTTTCAAAGGATGTGAGGCAACCCGCCTCCACCACCCTCCCAGGCGGCGCATTCCAGACCATCACCACACTCTGGGTAAAAAAAAAGTTTTCCTCACATCCCCCCCCAAGCCTCCTGCCCCTCATCTTGAACTTATGTCCCCATTCTTCGTAACTTAAATGTTTCAACCCAGGCAACATCCTGGTGAATCTCCTCTGCACCCCCTCCAGTGCAATCACATCCTTCCTATAATGTGGCGACCAGAACTTCACACAGTACGCCAGCTGTGGCCTCACCAAGGTTCCATACAACTTCAACATGACCTCCCTAATTTTGTAATCTATGCCTCGATTGATTAAGGCAAATGTCCCATATGCCTTTTTCACCACCCCACTAACATGCCCCTCCACCTTCAGATCTATGGACATACACGCCAAGGTCCCTTTGTTCTTCAGAACTTCCTAGTGCCATGCCATTCATTGAATACTTCCTTGTCAAATTACTCCTTCCAAAGTGTATCACCTCACACTTTTCAGGGTTAAATTCCACCTGCCTCTTATCTGCCCATTTGACCATCCCGTCTATATTTTCCTGTAGCCCAAGACACTCAACCTCACTTGTTAACCACCCGGCCAATCTTTGTGTCATCCGCAAACTTACTAATCCTACCCTCTACATAGTCATCTATGTCATTTATATAAATGATAAATAATAGTGGACCGAGCACAGATCCCTGTGGTACACCACTGGACACTGGCTTCCAGTCACTAAAGCATCCTTCTGTCATCACCCTCTGCCTCCTACAACTAAGCCAATTTTGAATCCACCTTATCAAATTATCCTGTATCCCATGTGCATTTGCCTTCTTTATAAGTCTCCCATGTGGGGCCTTGTCAAAGGCTTTGCTGAAATCCATATAAACTACACCAACTGCACTACCCTCATCTACACACTAGGTCACCTCCTCAAAAAATTCAGTCAAATTTGTTAGGCATGACCTCCCTCTGACAAAGCCATGCTGACTATCCCTGATCAAACCTTGCCTCTCCAAGTGGAGATAGATACTCTCCTTCTGAACTTGCTCCAATAGTTTCCCTACCACTGACGCGAGACTCACTGGCCTGTAATTCCCTGTCTTATCTCTACAACCCTTCTTAAATAGCGGAACCACATTAGTTGTTCTCGAGTCCTCTGGCACCTCCCCTGTAGCCAGAGAAGAATTAAAAATTTGGGTCAGAGCCCTTGCGATCTCCTGCCTTGCCTCCCTCAGCTGTCTGGAATACAAATCATCCAGACCTGGAAATTTGTCCACTTTTAAGCCTGCCAACACCTCCAATACCTTGTCACTCCCTATATCAATTTGCTTAAGAACCTCGCAGTCTCTCTCCGAGTTCAATACCTTCATCCTCATTCTCTTGGGTGAAGACGGACGTGAAGTATTCATTCAACGCTCTAGTGATGTCCTCTGGCTCCACCCATAGATTGCCCCTTTGGTCCCTTATGGACCCTACTCTTTTCCTGGTTATTCTCTTCCCATTGATATACTTATAGAATATCTTGGGATTTTCCCTACTTTTACCAGCCAGAGTTTTCTTGTATCCCCTCTTTGCTCTCCTAATTGCTTTCTTAAGCTTGTGGAACTCTATTTAATGGTTTGTGACTGGTCCTTCCAGCGGTACATAAAAACTTGCCTTTATATAGCACTCCTATCATAGTTACATGCTCCAAGGCACTTCATGGGAATATTATAAACGACAAGTTTGACACCAAGCCTCATAAGGAGGTGTAATGGTAGATCAACAAAAGCTTAGTAAAAGAGAAAGGTTTTATGGAGCATCTTAAAGTTGGAGAGAGAGGTTCAGGGAGAGACTTCCAGACCTTAGAGCCTAGATGGCTGAAGGCACAGCTGCCACTTGAGTGGAGATCAAAATTGGGAGAGGCAGAATTGGAGGAAGGTAAAGATTTTGGAGGAGGTTACAGAGTAGGAAGGGGTAAGGCCAAGGTGGGTTTTGAAAACAAGGATGAGAGTTTTAAAAACAAGTCATCACCAGATGGGGAGTCAGCATATGGCAGCAGGGCTGGAGGGTGAAAGAGACGAGATATGTGCAGCAGAATTTTAGATGCGTTTAAGTTCATGAAAGTTGGAAGATTGTACCCCATTCTCTGGAATTACCTTCAGAGCTCCCTGCACCTCCAGCTTTCCTTCCTGCTGTCAAAAAGCTCCCAAATCTCTGTCTACCTTGCACTCTGTCCCCTGTGTTTTTATTCGTAATCTTCATTTTCTTTTCTGCTTGCTGTTCACCTTTCTGTAAGACATGGAGATTCTGTGAGCAGTAGTAAATAAGCATGGGCTGTTGTTACTGCCTCACCTCATCACACAGAGAAAGAGTATGTCATGTTTGCGACAGTACAACAGAGAATGCACTTTAAAAGTACTTCATTAAATTTGAAGTGTTTTCGGGACATGCTTAGAATGTGGAAGGCACTATAAAAATACAAGTTTCCTCTTCTATTTTTGCGATAATGATCTACAACATAAGATTATTGTGAGTTAATTAATGGAAAGATACTGTAGACTAGATATCATTGGTGATATCGGTGGCTGAACATTCAATGTGTTCCTATGGCATTTCCTTCTGTTATTTTAATTAGGCACTAGTCTGTTCATTTTATAGGGGTGGCAGAGGATTATCATGTCGATGAACTGAACGCACAATCAGCTAGCAATATTTCAGTCTCATATCAATTCAGACTTCCTGAAAATTTTATTTAAGGTGGTACATTTTTGAAAAAGATAATTGTGGCTTCTACAATTAAAGCAAATTATCTTCATCACCTTTGTACAAATTTTATCATAATTAATTAGGTTGCTGACAACATTTCATAATGAGTTGTTACCCATTGCGGTTAATAATGCATAAGATTTGCATGTTACATGTTGGATACTAATTTTAAATTCTACCCCTAAATCTTACCGCAATAACCTACGTGCACAAATTGTCTGTTTCCAAAGCACTGGAAATATATAAATATTTATATGTGTTCAGTCCATGGAAACTTGCATAAAAAATACAGACAACACTACCCAGTGTCGAGTGGTGCATTTGCCCAGAATCCTGGTCAACATACACCCTTCAACCAACACCAAACAACAACAGCTTGTACTTATATAGTGCGTTTAACAAAGTAAAATGTCCCAAGGCACTTTACAGGAGTACTATGAAACAAAATTTGACACCAATCCATATAAAGAAATATTAGAACAGGTGATCAAAAGTTTGGTCAATGAGATAGGTTTTAAGGAGCAAGTTCAAAGAGGAGAGGAGAGATAGAGAGAAATGTCGGCAGGTTCGGGGAGTGAATTTCAGATCTTAGGAAGCTGAAGACAATGGTCTGTGGTTTGGTAAACTTTAAATACTATTTGGATCTCTCTTCGGGTAACTCGTGGCCTTTTCTGGTTTGGGAAGGTTTCCCACTACTTATGAATGACTAGGGTCCAATTAAGGTATGTTTCTTCACAAACCCTTTTATTTACACTATCGTACAAACTAAGCTTCTAGTTAAGTACATCTCTCTCTCGTACAGACTATTCTATTTTGTCAGTCTCTTACACATGACTGCTGATGTCACTGTTATATCATGGTACACATCACTATCTCATTACCATGACTATTAACCCATTCTTCTACAGACAGAGCCACCAATAGTGCAGCGTTAAAATCAGTGATGTGCAAGAGTCCAGAATTGGAGGAGCGCAGAGATCTCGGAGCATTGCAGGGTCAAAGAGATAGGGAGGGATGAACCTGTTGAGGTATTTGAAACAAGGATAAAAATTTTAAGATCTAGACATTGCTGGACTGGGAGCTGATTGTAAGCATCAGTGAGCATGGGCTGATGGGTGAACAGAACTTGGTGCAAGTTAGGAATCATTATACCAATGAACTGAACGTCCATTTTGCAGCTGTTGGTGGAGCAGATTGTTTGTCTACAGAACTTCACAGTCTTTTGACACTTCAGATCACTGTTTAGATCTAAGCAATTGTTATTAATAATCGTGGTCACTGCTGGATATTTGTGGGCCGTTAGAAATACTTGGTCATGTTTCATTTAAGGTACTCTCGTGGCTTGACATTTCTTTTCAATAAATAAATGTGATTTGCTTTCAGAAATGACACATTTTAAGTCAGTGTGCTTTCCCTGGTTGCTCCTTTTATCCTCAGTGGAAACCTACCTGCTAAATGTTACATTTCTAATACTTTTTCCAATGTAGAAAGTTGTCGAAACACTGATCCATGTCTATGTTACTTCTAGACTGGACTATTCCAACGCACTGCTGGTTGGTCTCCCACATTCTACCCTTCATAAACTTGACATCATTCAAATGTGTGCTGGCTGTGTCTGAACTCATGCCAGATCCCATTCACTTATCACCCCTATGCTCGCTGACCTACACTGGCTGCTGGTCAAGAAAATCTTGATTTTAAAATTCACGCCCTTGTTTTCAAATCCCTCCATAGCCTCGCCCCTGCCTTTCTCTGTAATCTCTTCCAGTCCCACAACACTTTGAGGTATCTGCACTCAACCATTCTTGTTAAAAGGTAACAGATAAAATAAATTACCACTGCTCCCTGGCGGCACCTCAGGAATTCTAGTAGTCTGTTGCAGGAGAGATTGTTGGACTGCTATGACACCCTCCAAGCCCCTTTGAACACCGTAACCCACAATAGTGATGGCAGCAGTCTGCGCTTGCGTGACATCGCGCACCTCATGATCACTTTTGGAGGCTGTCCAATTTAGCCCCCCAGGGTCTCTAAAATATTCATCAGCGTGAAGTTGTCTCTGTTTTGTCTCCCCACTCTCAAACACGAGAATGATATGTAAGCGATGTCCTTTGATAGAACTTTATTGGAGCTGCTCTTCTACAAGATCAATTACTGTTGACAGTCTTCACTCTTCTCGGCATCTTTGGCTTTGGGGCAGCATCTGAGCTGTAATGTAATAAGCATTCTGGCTGTCAGGGTCTTTTTGTGTTAAACAGATGGAGCTGTAATCTATAGGTCAGCAGTTCAACAACCATTTGTTTATTCTTTTAGTGATTTCCTTTCACGTGCTGACAAGTTATCTCAATCAAACCGATGTGTAGTAAAGGCAGAGATTAAAGCTTCTCTCATTAATACGATGGCTCTTAAAAAGTGTACGGTGCACTTTGAAAGGGTTATATTTGCAGGTTAGAGAAGTGTCACGATCCTGTTAGGGACCATTAACATGCAAAGAAAAAAACTGAACACCAAGCAATTAACTGACGGAACTACAACATAAGATTTCATGTTTTTAGACAAAAACAATATATTTGTACATCAAAAAGAATTGAACAAAGTAAGCACCATTAACTTAACACTATAGTTTATAAAGACTTATGCTATAATCTCAGTTCTATTTTTAGTCCTCCCTCCCCCTACAAGTGCTCCCTTCTCAGACGAAATCAGGAAGGTTCATTCACTTTTCTGGGAACCAACCCAAAAGGCATGCCATAGCCCTCGAGAATTCACTTTAACTCTCCTCAGAGTTCCATCTATTTCTCTGGAGGTAAGATTCTATGGGGGCCTTTCCACTAGATTTTTGGCTATGCGATCCTCCACCTTTCTCTTACAGACCTCATGACTGTGGATGCCACAGCGCCTTGTTTGAGTTGCTGGCAGGTATCCAACAGCCTTTCCAAAGCTCCCCAAGCTAACTCTGCTGAGTGCTTTCTGCCACAAGGTGCTGTGAGGACTACTATAGATTTCTTCCTCTAGCTACAGACTAGGCAAATATTCTTCCTTCACAAAATCTAAACTGAGAAACCTACTGTGGCCCCCATCAGACTGAGAAAGTTACACTACACTTCCTGCAAGGTTGATGTATCCTTCATAAGGTGTGGTGCCCAGATCTGCTCACAGTGCTTCAAGTTTGGTTTTGTGTCACTGAAGCGTGAACATCTACCACCTGGTAAAGTTGTCTAGATATACCATCATAATTCCATTTGCCTTTTTGATTAGTTTCTGTACCTGTTCATGAGATTTTAATGATCTATGTACATGGAACCTCAAGCCTCTTTGGACCACCACTGTTTCTATCTTTTCACTATTTGGAAAGTACCTTGTTCTATCCTTTTAGGTCCAAAGTATATGACCTTACGTTTGCTGATATTGAAGTCTATTTGTCATGGTTTGCCCATTCACTTAATCTATTAATATCGCATTTTAATTTTTTGCTTCCATTTACACAGCTTACAATGCTGTGTATCTTTGTCTCTTAACCAAATTTGGATATGTGGTTTTCTAATCCATCATCTAAGTCATTAATAAGCTTGTTGAATTTTTGAGACCTCAACGTAGATTCATGCTAAACTATACTAGTCACTTCCTGATAATCGGAGTACCTTCCCATTATCTCTACTCCATTATCTGTCTCCAGCCACTCAGCCAATTTCCCAACTAGGTCAATAATTTACCTTCAATTCATTGAGCTTCCACTTTAGCTATCCCATCCAAATATGTCCCATGACCCCAGTCAGGAACTGGTGCACAGCTGCGGAGTTGTCCCACAACAAAGTCAGACTGCCACAAAATTTTTATTGACTCTATCAAGCAAATAATCAGGATGATCAAGCAACATTTCTGCTGCCTGGATTGTTCCAGAAGAGCTTTAATGTACAGTTCTAAGTGGGTATCCAGTGTTGTCATTGAATAGTCCACAAGTTCAACATCATCAGGAACCATTCTTTATCACCACTCGAGCAGCAACAAGTACTGGAGGAAAAATAGGAAGAGGGTGAAGAGGTCAAGGAGAGGCAGTGACTGTTATCTGTCCAAACTCTCATAGACAAGTTGACCACATAGTACTTCATCTCAATCGACTCTCCCATTTCCCCATTGACCAAGAGCCTCACAACCTTTATTGTGTCTCAGAAAATCACCAAGCTACTCCCTTCCTTCACTTCAGGCTTATGGGTCTTGCTCTCACATTGCTACAAAGACCAAAACCAAATCCAGAACAAAAAACTAAGCCCTGAATTTCACACTTGGTGTGTGTGAGAAGTTGGCAGGTCCGGAAGCAGACACGAAATGCGCTTCCCCCCCCCCGCGATTTACCACCCCCAAGTGCAATTTCATGCTGGCTGGCCAGTCAAAGGGGTGAGGGAGGGGGGGAGGCAGGAAGAGGGCAGGCACCTAGCAAACTGAGAGTGTGGGTGGGTGCTTCTAGCGAGCTCCCTGAAGGCAGATGGCTGCTGGGAAGCTGCCTCAGGGAGCTGCAGGACTGGACAGATTAAATGACAAGAAAAAAAATACTCCAAACTGTGTCTATGCAGCACATTCAAGCACTTGACAGCAGAACTCAAAAAACCTCAGTCACCAGACACCTTTTAAATTATATTTTACCGTGGACATTTCATCCTGCCCTTGGATGAGGTTTCATTAAAATTGGACTGCCCACCTGCCTTTTTGCCCGTGCAAGGAGCGCTAAATCGCATGGCCAACTTAAAACATGGACAATGGGGTTTTTAATGGCCTTATTTGGCCCTCTAATTGTTGGTGGGTGCATGCATCTGCTGACCTCAATATTGCTCACATACAAGATGACGCCAGGACACACATGCGATGTCATTTTGTGCAATTTCATGTGCGTTCGCGTTAGGCGCGCGCACACCCAATCAATAAAATTCTGGCCTAAGTTTAATCAGTGATAATTGATTTATCAATCAATAACCAAATTTCCCAACCAATTACATTCTTCTTCTGTGGATCATCACCATTTGGGAACATATACCGGGAAATAATGACCACATATGTTAGTTCCAGATTTGCATTTATCCTTACGCCTAATCTTGCTATTCTGGGCTGTTTAAAAACTATCGTAGCATTTCCTCTGTTTGTTAAAGTCCAATTGCTTTCCCCACCCATAAGTCCCCCCACTCCCCACCTAACCCCAAACGAACTGTCCTTGGCACCACACTAAGTGCACTTTAAACTCACAGTCAGTGTTTGCGTTATTTGCTTAGGACATTTGTACAGTCTATATAAAAGTCCTTTACTATAAAGAATGCTTTTTGTAATTCTTTTCTGGACTGGCAACCTATTTTTTTCCTAATCAATATCATTAAATCTTGGACCTTGCTTGATCATTTTCAGCCTGACCATGTCATAATTCACTCAAACTCTAGAAATAAAAAGAGCAACATGTTTTGTAACATTGAAGAGGACATCCCTACATTCTCACTCTGTTAAAACCAAATCTCATTACACTCTCACTCTGTTAAAACCAAATCTCATTACACAATCTCCTACTTTAACTCACAGCTGATAATTCTGATTTTGGATCTTCCTGAAACACAATGATATTAATTCTGCCACATGCTATAAATGTCTCCTGATTTTCCTTTCTACTGAAGCTAATGAAATTTATGAGAGGTGTATAATGGGCATCTGAATTGATAACCTCTTTCTCCAGGTACAATGCTCTTAAAGGGCATTGGTGACCATGGACTTCCATTGGATTATGCTTGGCAAAGTACTGCAGTGGTTTGCCATTGCCTTCTGCAGAATGGCTGACCAGGAAAGTCTCCCACTGTTAGTACGTGCCATCAGATGTATTGGAAGGATTTGCAGTCTGATAATCAATCTGGCCGCATTATAAACATTGCCCTCTGAACCACAAGACCTCAATTGATATCACCCTTCGTGAGTTTTACCCAAAGTCAAAATTATCTCCATTGCTTCACACAGCAATTCTACAGACTTTTTCAAGTTGATCTTTGAACATATGAACATAAGAAGTAGGCCATTGAGCCCTTCAAGCCTGCCCTGCCATTTAGTAAGATCATGGCTGATCTTCATCTTAATGCCACTTGTGGATTTATCTCACGTCCTCCTTCACTCAGTATCCTCAAGTGAGGTGCTGCTTTAAAAAGTGCATACTTTGGCTACAAAACAAAATGACATACAGATGTTGATAGTGAATTTCCTCCGCCCCTGTAATTTCACCTCCATGGAAATCTGACCATTAAATCAGGAACCTTGCACTTATGCAAGGTCAAACATTAAACTATTGCTGTTATTACACACAAATCCAAGATATGTAGTTAATAAAAACAAAATAGGGAATCTTCAATCACAGGCATTAATGAAAGTCTTCCATTTTTACAGCAACTTTCATGACCTCAGGATGTTCTGAAGTGCTTTACAGTTAATGAAGTACTTTTGAAGTGCAGTCACTGAAATGTAGGAATGTCAGTCACCAATTTGCACACAAGGTGCTGCAAGCAACAGTGAGATAATGAGCAGATCATCTATTTCTAGATGTTGGTTGTGGGACAAATATTGGCCAGGAGATAAGTGTCCTGCTCTTTTGCAAAATATTACCCTGTTGTTTTTTTTAACCATCATTCAAGGGGGCAATCAGGGTCCTCAAGTTAATGTCTCATTGGAAAGACAGTGCAGCAGTCCCTCAGTACTGCACTGAAATGTTGGCCTGCATTATGTGCTCATGGACAGAAATGCCGTTGATTAATTTACACGTTTTTTCCACAAACAGAAATAGAGGTGAAATGACCAGAAGGACCATGAAAAGATCAAAAATAACTGACAGGCATATAATTTTAAATAAGATTAAAATGAGCTTACCAAAATGTCAGGGTAGCAAGCCATATAAATCAAAGCCGCTGACACCCCAGCCACATGCACGTCACAAAGATTGTAGAAGCTATAAAAGTCTGAACAAATTCAAACTGATATAAAAAAAGTGAAATATTAGAACTCAAATTTGTTGCTGGTTTTATGGCACTATCAACATTTACTGGCACATATTTTGATTTTGAATGTAATGACCTTTTACTTATTTCACTTATGCACACAATAATAACGAAGATGATTTATTCTCAAGTCAAAGACAGAGAGCCAACTAGCAGTAGAAGTTTAGAAGTTACAAGCTAGGAGACCTTAGAGCAGAGTTTAAGTTAGTGGATCACGTGTTTATATCATGTCTTACTGGGCTTCCATTGTGTTTTTTCTATTATTAAACTTGGATGAAAGGCAAAGCAATATTGTGCCTGACACCAACAAGGTTGACAGATGACAAAGTGAATCATGAAATGGTGATTAATTTTGAGTTTTAAAAGCCTGTTAATTATTGGGGATAGGAAAGACTGAAGGCAGTAAAGGTAGGCCATAGACAGAGGGGAAAAGGTGTATGAGTTAGAGTAGACCTATGAGCTGACTTTGAATTCAAAATTGTGAGGAGAAAAAGTACATGTGACAGCGTACCTGGAGCTTGGGAGGAATGAGAGAAGAAGATTGAAAATGCAATGACCATAGTAGTACTTGAGATTGAGAAAGACAAGAAAGTTTTAAACAGCAAAGAAGAGATTGGAGTCTAGAACTGGGATCAATTTTTATTCAATTAAAGTTTGTACTCTTCCTTTCTATGTCTAACCCCAGCAATTCCTCTCTATTGAAGACATAGTTGCTTTTTTCCCATGAGTATATTAAAATGATATCTAAAGCTGAGGCGGTATTATTGCATATTGATAAATGTATAGTGAAATGTTTAGCTGGTAGATCTGAGTTACACCACCAGATACACTGGCCTCAATGACACAGAGTTGTGCATGTACATGCTTGGATACATGGTCAGAGATGAACTCCCCAGGTAGATAATGTTTAATGTTTAAAACACAGTAAATTGTAATCTACATGGGAATTATTCTAAACTAATTAAGAAAGCAACTAGATTAGATTAACTAAGTAACAATGGCAGAACAGGTGTTATGTTACAGCTGTGGAATGTGCGGTCTTTTGGACATCAAGGCGATTGGGTCTGCAGAATGTGTAAGCAACTAGAGGAATTTCAGATCAGGATTATTGATCTGGAAGCCGAAATCCAGACACTGTACAACATAAGGTAGGGGAAAAAACACCTGGACATTTTGTTCCAGAAAATAGACCCACCTCTTAGAATAGGGTCATCTGTTTGGCTACCGGTGAGGGACAGAAGGATGTGACTGTGACTGAGGCAGATAAAGGGACCGAGCAGACAGTAGTGGACGAGCCTCAGAATTTGCAATTGTCAAACAGGTACAAGGTGCTTGGAAAAACTCAGCAGGTCTGGCAGCATCAGCGGAGAAGAACAAAGTCGACGTTTCTTCTCTGCCGATGCTGCTGGACCTGCTGAGTTTTTCCAGGTATTTCTGTTTTTGTTTTAGATTTCCAGCATCCGCAGTTTTTTGTTTTTATAGGTACAAGGTGCTTGCTATCTGTGTGGATGAAAGCAAAGTCTGCAAGGTGGATGAGCAGACTGACCATGGTACAGCAAGCCATTCATGAGGGGGAAGCAATAAGGAACATAGTGGCTTTAGGGGACAGTATAGTGACACTGTTCCCTGCAGCAAAGAGCAAGTGTCCAGGCAGCTGTATTGCCTGCCTGGTGCCAGGGTTTGGCACATTTGCTTAGGGCTGGAGAGGAATTTGCAGTTGGAGGGGGAAGATCCAGTTTTCGTGGTCCATTTAGCTACCAGCGACATAGGCAGGACAAGAGAAAAGGTTCTGCATAGTCAGTATGAAGAGCTAGGCACCAAATTAAGAAACAGAACCAACAAGTTAATAATATCTGGATTATTAGCTGAGCCATGAGCAAATTGGCAGAGGGCATGAGACCTGGGAAATGAATGTGTGGCTCAAAGACTGGTGTGGGAGAAGTGGGTTCTACTTCGTGGGACACTGACATCAGTACTGGGGAAAGTGGGGGCTGTACCATTAGGACAGTCTACACCTGATCCATGCTAGGAACAATGTTCTAGCAAGCTGCATGACTAGGAAAGTAGAGAGGGCTTTAAACTAAACAAGTGGGGGATGAGGGATCAAGCTTGGGTAGATGTAACAAACCAAGGGGCAGAGCCAAGGCAGGAGAGCGAAACAGTAATATAGGAAATAAGGGTCAGAGAAAAAACATAAGAATACACCAACAGTCAAGAGTAGATGTTACAAAGATAACAAAGACAAAACTAAAGGCTCTGTATCTGAATGTGCGCAGCACTCATAATAAAGTGAATGAATTGTTAGCGCATACTGAAGCAAATAGGTATGATTTGATAGCCATTACAGAGACATGGCTGCAAGATGGCAAGGATTGGATCCTGAATATTGACATTCAAGAAGAATAGGAAGCTCAATAAAAGTAAAGGTGGAGGGGTAGCACTGTTAATCAAGGATGGCATTTATGCAATAGCTAGAGATGACCTTGGTTCAGGGGATCAGACTGTAGTATCAGTTTGGGTGAAGATGAAGAATAGTAGGGGAATTACGTCACTAATGGGAGTGGTCTACAGGCCCCTAACAGTAACCACAATATAGGACAAAGTATACAAAAAGAAACATTGGGTGCTTGTTTTTAAGGGACAGCAATAACCATGGGTGATTCTAATCTACATATAAATTGGAAAAATCAGATTGGCAATAGTAGCCTGGATGAGAAGTTCATAGAATGCTTTCACGATAGTTTCTTAGAGCAGCATGTTCTGGAACCAACCAGAGAGCAGGTGATATTAGACCTGGTGTTGTGTAATGTGACAGGATTAATTAATGACCTCAGTAAAGGCATCCCTAGGTAGCAGCGACCACAGTGCGATTGAATTTTACATCCAGTTTGAAAGGGAGAAGAGTGGGTCTAAGACTAGTATTTAAACTTAAATAAGGACAACTATGAGAGCATGATAGCGGAACTAGCTGAAATGAACTGGGATACTCGGCTAGGGGTTAGATTAATAGTGAAGCAGTGGCTGACGTTTAAGAGGATAGTTCAGAATACTCAGAATAAGTATATTCCTATAATAAATAACCATTCTAAGGGAGGACCCACCATCCATGGTTAACTGAAGAAGTTAAGGAAAGCATCAAACTTAAGGAAAAAGCATATAACAGTGCAAAGATGATTGGCAGGCCAGGTAATTGGTTGGAATATAAAGTATGGCAGAGAATGACTAAAAGGTTAATTAGGAGAATGAAATTAGACTATGAGACAAAGCCAGTGAGAAATGGATAGGAAGAGTTTCTACAGGTATTTAAAAAGAAAAAGAGAAAGTAACGTTAGTGTTGGTCCTCCAGAGAGTGAGAATGAGGAGTTAATAGTAGATAATGGCGAAATAGTGGATGAAATAAACAAATATTTTGCTTCTGTCTTCACTATTGAGGATACAAAAAACATTCCAGTAATAGCCATAAATCAGGATGTGGATGGGAGGGAGGAACTTGGTGAAATTACAATCTCTACGGGAGTGGTACTGAGCAAACTGATGGAGCTGTGGGCTGACAAGCCTCCGGTTCCTAATGGACTTCATCCTAGGGTCTTAAAAGAGATGACTAATGAGGTAGTAGATGCATTGGTGTTAATTTTCCAAAATTCGCTAGATTCTGGAAAGGTTCCATCAGGCTGGAAAGTCGCAAATATAACCCCTCTATTCAAGAAGGGAGGGAGGCAGGAAACAGGAAACTATAGGCCAGTTAGCTTGACATCTGTCATGGGGATATTGTTAGAATCGATTGTTAAGGAGGCTATAGCTGGGCACTTAAGAGAAACTCAAGGTAATTGGGAAGAGTCAGCATGGTTCTATGAAAGGAAAATCATGTTTAACCAATTTATTGGAGTCTTTTTTAGGAGTAACATGCACAATGGATAAAGGGGAGCCTGGAGACTTACTGTACTTGGATTTCCAGAAGGCATTTGATAAGGTGCCACATTAAAGGTTATTGTGGAAAATAAAAGCTTGTGTAGAGGGTAATATATTAGCATGGAAAGAAGATTGGCTGGCTGGCAGAAAACAAAGAGTAGGCATAAATGGGTCTTTTTCTGATTGGCAGGATGTGACGAGTGGAATCTCACAGGAGTCTGTGCTGGGGCCCCAACTTTTTAGAATTTATACCAATCATTTAGATGAGAAGAGTGAAAGTATGGTAGCTAAAGATAGGTAGGAAAGTATGTTGTGAAGAGGGCATAAGGAGGGTTGCAGGTGGATATGGATAAGTTGAGAGGGTGGGCAAAAATCTGACAGGTGGACTATAATGTAGGAAAATCTGAAGTTGTTCACTTTGACAGGAAGAATAAAAAAGCAGAGTATTACTTAAATGGAGAACGACTGCTGAATTCTGAGGTGCAGAAGATCTAGGTGTTCTCGTGTATGGGTCACAAAAAGTTAATATGCAGGTATAGCAAGTAATTAAGAAGACTAATGGAATGATATCCTTTATTACGAGAGAAATTGAACATAAAAGTAAGGATGTTATGCTTTAGTTATAAAGTGCGTTGTTGAGACCACATCTCAAATACTGTGTGCAGTTTTGATCTCCTTATTTAAGGAAGGATGTAAATGCATTGGAGGCTGTTCAGAGGAGATTTACTAGATTGATACCTGGAATGAGCGGGTTGTTTTATCAGGAAAGGTTAGACAGACTGGGCTTGTTTCCATTGGACTTTAGAAGATTGAGCGGTGACTTGATTGAAGCATATAAGATCCTGAATGGTCTTGACAAGGTGGATGTGGAAAAGATGTTTTCTCTTGTGGGTGAGCCCAGAACTCAGGGTGGCGCTTTTAGGACAGGGATGAGGAGAAATTTTTTCTCTCTGAGGGTTTCGCGACTTTGGAACTCTCTCCCTCAGAGGGCAGTGGAGGCGGGGTCATTGAATATTTTTAAGGCAGAGTTAGATAGATTCTTGAACAAAAAGAAAAATACCTGGAAAAACTCAGCAGATCTGACAGTATCTGCGGAGAGGAACACAGTTAACGTTTCGAGTCCGAATGACTCTTCATCAGAACTAAGGAAAAATAGATAGATTCTTGTTAGGCACGGGAATCAAAGGTTATTGGGGGCAGATGGGAATTTGGAATTCGAAACACAAAAAGATCTGCCATGATCTTATTGAATGGCGGAGCAGGTTCAAGGGGCTGAATGGTTTATTTCTGCTCCTATTTGTATGTTTGTTTAGAGATTCGCAGAAGTTGCAGCATTGTTAGAACCAGAATGATGCCGCCTACTGGAGATGAACTCACAAATCTTGGCTGTAGTCAGCTTGTTAACCTGACTTGTAGTTATATGTTTGTGTAACTGTGCATTCAAGATTAATCACATCAATATTAAAATGATTGGTACTTTATTGCACCTTTATTTTCAGCTAACCACCTCCTGGATGTAACTTTCCTTCTTTGAATGACTGACTGGTTTGATAAAATTATGCAATGGATGTAGTGCAGATGGATCCTCAGAGGCAATCAAATAGGGCACTTCGCATTCTGCTCCAAGAAATCTATCGGGCTTGCGAGAAAGAATCAGGCATGCAACATAAGAGAAAATGTAACAGCAAAGGTTTGGGTACTTAAGTGCTGATTGGAGAAGGAGTGGTTGTCGGGTACATTTGTTCTTGATATATTTAAGAAAGAATGGGGAATTAAGTATATAGTTAGATAGATTCTTGATTAACAAGGTAATCAAAATCAAGGGATTATGGGACTAGTGCAGGAAAGTGACATCGATGTAGATGGTCAGCCATGAACTAATTGAATTGCGGAGCAACTGGCCTGAATAGCCTACTCCCTGCTCCTAGCTTATATGTTTCTAAGTCATAGGGTGTAGACAGAAAGACAGGCCACAAACAGATCAGCCTTGATCTTATCAAATAGCAGTGCAGGCTCGAGGGGCTGAATGGCCTAGTACCCCTTCTAATTCGTATATTTGTATCTAATTATATAGTGCCTTTCATGATTTCAGGATGCCCCAAAGTGAATCACAGCTAAATAGTAAAGTTGAAGCGTAGTCACAGTCACAAGGAGTGACCAGGAGTTATTAGGTAAAGATGGCCACAAGGATCATGGCTGTATAAATTAAGAGAAAATTCTTTCTAAAGATGGTTGTTGGAAGCCTCAATGTTTTGCTTTGGGAGATAGTTCAGCAGAGAACACTAAAATAGTTTACATTAATATTGGGTAACTATTTGGAGCAGAGTCTATGGGGTCACATGATCCTGGTGGGATTAGGTCTGAAATGATATATGCAAAGAGCCAACATAAATATCTTTGCCCTCTATGCTGAAAACCTGCGTGACTCCATCTCTTATCAATTCCTTTACATCCAAGTTTGAATTAACCTCTGAACTCAAGTATTTTTCCGCTTTACAAAAACAACATGCAGCAGATGCTGGAAATACTCAGCAGGTCTTGCACAATCTGTGGAGGGAGAAAAAGAGTTAGCGTTTCACATGCGTGATCTTCCATCTGGTTCTGATTCCCCTTTCTACTGTTTTATCTTTCTCTTGCTAACATGAACACACATAGTCAATCATCTCGATAAGCTTTGTTGACTTTCTCAGCTCCATTGGCATTCTTCAATCTCATTTCCAACAGGTTGCCCTCACCACTTCAATGCCTAGTGCATTGCGACCCAGATATCACAGTGACCGCATTACTTGGCCTCAAGAGCACTGATATCAAATGCAGTCTCTTGAAGCCTTTCTACATATCTAACATTGTGATGATTTTTTTTTATTCATTCATGGGACGTGGGCTTCACTGGCTGGGCTAGCACTTGTTGCCCACCCCTAACTGCCCTTGAGAAGGCGGTGGTGAGCTGCGTTCTTGAACAGCTGCAGTCCATGTGGTGTAGGTGCACCCACAGTGCTGTTAGGAAGGGAGTTCCATGATTTTGACCCAGCACCAGTGAAGAAATGGTGATAAATTTCCCAAGTAAGGATGGTGAGCGACTTGGAGGGGAACTTCCAGGTGGTGGTGTTTCCATCTATCTCCTGCCCTTGTCCTTCTAGATGGTAGAGGTCATGGGTTTGGAAGGTGCTGTCAAAGGAGCCTTGGTCAATTGCTGCAGTACATCTTGAAGATGGTACACATTGCTGCCACTGTGCGTTGGTGGTGAATGCATGGTCCGTGGGAGTGAATGTTTGTGGATGTGGTGCCAATCAAGCAGACTGCTTTGTCCTGGACAGTGTCAAGCTTCTTGAGTGTTGTGGGAGCTGCACTCATCCAGCAAGTAGGGAGTATTCCATCACACTCCTGACTTGTGCCTTGTAGATGGCGGACAGGCTTTGGGAGGGTCAGGAAGTGAGTTACTCATTGCACAACTCCTAGCCTCTAACCTGCTCTTGTAGCCACACTATTTATATGGCTAGTCCAGTTCAGTTTCTGGTCAATGGTAACCCCCAGATGTTGATAGTGGGGGATTCAGCGATGGTAATGCCATTGAACATCAAGGGGCAATGGTTGGATTCTCTCTTGTTGGAGATGATCATTGCCTGGTACTTGTGTGGCGCGAATGTTACTTGTCACTTGTCAGCCCAAGCCTGGATATTGTCCGGCTCTTGCTGCATTTGGACATGGACTGCTTCAGTACCTGAGGAGTCGTGAATTGTGTTGAATATTGTGCAATCATCAGCGAACATCCCTACTCCTGACCTTATGATGAAAGGAAGGTCATTGATGAATCAATAGAAGATGGTTGGGCTGAGGACACTACCCTGAGGAACTCCTGCAGTGATGTCCTGGAGCTGAGCTGACTGACCTCCAACAACCACAACGACCTTCCTTTGTGCTAGCTATGACCCCAAGCAGTTCTGCCAGGAAATGGTTTTCTCTTTTCTATTCAACCATTTTCCAGCAGACGAGAAGTGGGCAGATCTTCTGCTACCCTCATATCATCACATCACATTGTTATATTGTTCATAAAAAGCTGGGAACTAATTGTTATGAGAATGCATGTCCAGGATGCCACATTTACTGCTACACTGTAGCCAGGTGCCAAGCAACAATGTATCAGTCCACCAGCCACATGGACAGCTAGAAGACATATACTTAATGAAACTCCAGAGTCTAAAAGTGCGATTATTTCGTACTTATGGGAACTAGAATACATCACATGATGGCAGCATGTGTCATTTTAAATGTAACTAACGTTGAATAAGCTTGAGAAAAATCACCCAATATTAGTGTCAGAGAGAGAGAGAGAGAAACTGAGGCCAGGATTTTCCGGCCCCGTCACGGGCGGAAGTTAATGTGCAGATTGACATTCAGTAACTTTCTAAAATGCGCTGATGAAGAGGAAAGGATCAGCTACGTCCTTTTGTAGACAGAAGGGAAAGGGTTAAATCTGTTTTATATCTGGGAGATGAGTGAGGACAACAGCAAAAACCATAATAAACTTTTTGAACAATTCAGCACACATCTCTAGCCAAAGTCAAATCATCAGATCCAACAATATGAATTTCAAAGCCTGAGGCAAGAACAGGTGAGCCTGATGACAATCTCTTAGCAAAACCTAAAAAAGGAGCCAGAAAATGCAAATTGAAGGACACAGGTGAAAAGCTGCTAGATCAAATCATTTGATGTTCTGACCACTCTGAAGCACAAAGAGGATTTGATTGGAAAGGACCAGCTCCAAATATTGCAGACTATAGCCACTGCTGGAGCACATGAAGCCATGAGTAGCCAAATGAAGATGATGACTACCTGAATGGCTATCTTTCAATTAAGTCAAGATAAAGGCAGCAGAGTTCATGCAGTGAAACAGCAACGAAAGAATATACACCAGACAGAGAGGAAGACATGCAGGTGCTGTGGACGACCACATGAATTCCCAGGCAAAAGGAAATGTCCTGCATATGGACCAAATTGCAGAGCTCATGGAAAGCCCAATCACTGGGAGAAGATGTGCAGAAGAAAGAAAGAAGGTGGTACAATAAATGAGTTTTCAGAGACAGAGCAACAGAGCAAATGAGAAGGAAAAGGAGCAACATATCCATACCCTGGAAGATGACGATGATTTTGAGGACCCCGTAGGCACAGGATCCACACAACTGCATGAAATGGCTGGATGCAACCACTCCCAGGGAAAGGAAATCCACACAACCATTCAGATCCGGAAGAGGGTGAGAAATAGGCCCAAAATCATAAATATGAAGCTGAAGCTTGATTTTGGAGTAGAGTGTCACATCAACCTGCTCAGACTATACCAGGAGATATTCCCTTAAAATTTGAAAGAAAATGCTTAACCAAGGAAAGATGCTCTGAAATTATGCAAAGAATTTCAAAACTTCTGGCCTTGTTCTCATATATGGGGTTGCATTTTCCCAGCAGGGATGGGAAACAAGAACTGGGACTGTTTCTTGGGGCGGGGAGGAAACAGTCACATTTTTGGGATTTTCACAGTGTTGTGACGTGGCAGGTGATGTGTGCCAGGCAAACGAAATCCACGAGGGAAACTTGGTCATGCAATCATAATGGCTTTGCAATTTGTATTTATTATGAGAAGATGTGTGCACTGAATTCAGAAGGAATAAGTCCACCAAGACCTTTAGGGATTTTAAAAATTAACCTAAAATATTTATTAACAAAATAAAAGATTTCAAGTACACACATAAGACTATAATTATTTACTATTATAATAACTCCTAAAATTCCTAATTAACCACACCCCCAGTTACACCCCCTTTAAGGCAGGAGTCCAAAATAGATTTTAGATATAAAACAGAACCAGCAAGTTAACACAATACCCACTTGACAGTGGAATTCCAAATGGTTTTCCCCAACTTCAGTTTTGTTATATAGCAGACTTATGCACACATGGCTGGAGGCTTCATTAAGCCATTTCACACACTCCTGTTAGATCTCACATGGCTGCCTTCTCCATATAGCCTTTCATTTTCTTTTATACATGTTTCTCTCTTTTTAATAGGTAAATTCTATTGTTCCATATATTTCTTCCTCATAATATAAAAAATTGATGTTGCCAATATTGTCAGCAACATTTGAGAAAAATAAACACACTCTCTAACCCTGCTTATTTGGCTAGTTGTAAACAGACTAACATCTCTTTGAAATCCAAATCTTTTCATTTATCTAAAAATGTAAAATTCCCTTCACAATTTACATGCTAAGCCAGCATCCATGTTTACTCATTAGCATGTCAAACACATGACTTCTTTTCAAAAACAGAATTACCTGGAAAAACTCAGCAGGTCTGGCAACATCGGCGGAGAAGATCCGCCGATGCTGCCAGACCTGCTGAGTTTTTCCAGGTAATTCTGTTTTTGTTTTGGATTTCCAGCATCCGCAGTTTTTTTGTTTTTACATGACTTCTTTTGATAGTTTAAACCTTGCAGTCTATTTGATTTCAAATGTACAGACCCAACTATGCTTACCTCCATAAACCTACTTCACAATAAACCAGAAAACATTATGAAAATTATGACACTTTCACACAAAAGCCACATCCTCTTAATCAGCAGGTGACATGCTCCCTGTCCAATTAAGGACAGCAGGGCTCTTGAAGTTGGCGAGCCATTGAGAGCTTGAGAGGAGCAGATGGCTGCAGTAAAGGGTAAGTGACTGAGAGGGTGCTTCAACATGGAGGCACCGTCTCACCAACGTTATGGAAACTTTAAATAAAATGAAATGGACTCAGCCAACAGGCTACCACTGTGGGTGGGTGGGTGATGGTGGTAGTGGTGGTGGAGCAATGTACAGGGATGGTGATGTGGAGTTGTTGAAATCCCTCTACAGCATGGCCTTTTGCTGCACCTGCACTCAGGCAGTTATAGGGAGGGCCTGTAAGTCTCCCTGGACCCCTCAACTCCCACTGGTTGCTCGCCTCCAAGTAGTTAAACTGACTCCTTCATACCGAAAACCTGGAGGCTGGCTGCAAAATGCCAGTCAGCCTCCTTTCACTATGCTTAACAATTCTCTTAATAAGCCTAATTCATTACCCACCCTGTGGGAGGAGTGTTCCTGCTTGCTCTGGACCCACTCGGCAAAATGGTCTGTGCCAGGAACAGGGGTGGGAAACTGGTACGTCAGTAGACGCCTATATTTTTGGTTCTTCAGTCTTGACCTTGAGCAGAATTTTACGCTTCTGTTGGTGGTGGGCGTGTTTGGCAGCATGAGTGGACAATATGGCGAGAAGGCCAAAAAGCGGTTTCGCACCATCGTGAAACCGGTTTGCGATTGTCCGCTCCACCCGTCAATGGCGGGGCACGTTTCCCACCACCGCATGTTGGGAACCTAATTTCGATACTTTAGCATCTCATTATAAGCCCTGCTCACTGGAATTATCCCCCCACGCTGGATCATCGGGGCAAGCACGCGATGTGTTTCACAACTGTACATAAGTGACATGCACCCGGCGAGCTGCACTTCACTCAGGACTTCAAGGTTTGTTTGCGTATTTTGATTTGGGCAGCACTCGCAGCCATCAGCGCCAGGACTCACACAAAGCACCACAGCACTTTTAGGGGGGCTCCCAGGCAGGTCTCCACCTACCAGACCAGCTGTAAGGCAGGGCTAGGGCTTGCTTGGTAAAGGGGGAGAAGTGCCCTCTGGCAAAGGAAGAGGCTGCAGGGTGAGAGCTGTACTGGGGAAGAGGGTATCCCAGGGTGTGTGTGTGGGGGCACATGGTGATCTGTGTAAGTGGCCTCAAGATGGTGAGGGCTGAGGAGGCAGTCTCCAAAGGAGATGAGGCCAGATGGATAGGTGAGGGTGTGTGTGAAAGACTGAGCGCTGATGTCCCTTGAGCTGGCAATGAGTGAAATGCCACTGAACGTGTGATGGGCTTGACTGGGAGTTTAGAGAGATGAGATGGTTGCCTTACCCTGGTGGCATGAATGAGATCATTCATCCTCTATCTGCCACGGCTGGCCAACTCTTCTATGCAGTGTTGGCACTTACCACCAATGCCATTGCCTACCAAGCTGAAATGGTGAGATTGCTGGAACTCCTGTGGCCATAGCGGGGGTGGAGGACATCACAGCAGACCTCCAAAAGGCATTCCAGTGATGGGTCACTGTACTCTTCTTGGTTTTCAGGCCCATGTCTTCACTGGAGCCATCCTGGGCTGCAAGTATTGAGAACTGTGTGCCAGCTGCAGTTTAGGTTTTTTTTATTCATTCATGGGATGTAGGCTTTGCTGGCTGGGCCAGCATTTATTGCCCATCCCTAATTGCCCTTGGGAAGGTGGTGGTGAGCTGCCTTCTTGAACCGCTGCAGTCCATGTGGTGTAAGTACACCCACAGTGCTGTTAGGGAGGGAGTCCCAGGATTTTGACCCAGCGACAGTGAAGGAACGGTAATAAATTTCCAAGTCAGGATGATGACTGACTTGGAGAGGAACTTTCAGGTGGTGTTGGTTCCCATCTATCTGCTGCCCTTGTCCTTCTAGATGGTAATGGTCGTGGGTTTGGAAGGCGCTGTTTAAGGAGCCTTGGTGAATTCCTGCAGTGCATCTTGTAGATGGTACACAGTGCTGCTACTGTGTGTCAGTGGTGGAGGGAGTGAATGTTTGTGGTTGTGGTACCAATCAAACGGGCTGCTTTGTCCTGGATGGTGTCATGCTTCTTGAGTGTTGTGGGAGCTGCACTCATCCAGGCAAGTGAGGAGTATTCCATCACACTCTTGACTTGTGCCCTGTAGATGATGGACAGGTTTTGGGGAGTCAGGAGGTAAGTTCCTCATCACAGGATAACCAGCTTCTGACCTGCTCTTGTCACCATACTATTTATATAGCTAGTCCAGTTCAGTTCCTGGTCAATGGTAACCCCCAGGAAGTTGATAGTGGGGGATTCAGTGATGGTAATACCATTGAATATCAAGGGGCGATGGTCAGATTCTCTCTTGTTGGGGATGGTCATTGCCTGGCACTTGTGTGGCATGAATGTTACTTGCCAATTGTCAGCCCAAGCCTGGATAATGTCCAGGTCTTGCTGCATTTGGACATAGAGTACTTCGTTATCTGAAGAGTCATGAATGGTGCTGAACATTGTGCAATCATCAGTGAACCTCCCCACTTCTGACCTCATGATGGAAGGAAGGTCATTGATGAAGCAGCTGAAGATGGTTGGGCCGAGGACACTATCCTAAGGAACTCCTGCAGTGATGTCCTGGAGCTGAGATGAATGACCTGCAACAACCACAACGACCTTCCTTTGTGCTAGGTATGACCCCAACCAGTGGAGCGTTTTCCACCGATTCTCATTGACTCCAGTTTTGCTAGGGCTCCTTGATGCCATACTTGGTCAAATGCAACTTTGGTGTCGAGGGCAATCACTCTCATCTCACCTCGGGGAGTTCAGTTCTTTTGTCCATGTTTGAACCAAGGCTGTAATGAGGTCGGGGTTGAGTGGCCCTGGTGGAATCCAAACTAGGCATCAGTGAGCAGGTTATTGCTAAGCAAGTGCTGCATGATAGCATTGTCGATGATCCCTTCCATTACTTTTCTGATGACTGAGAGTAGACTGATGGTGCGTAATTGGCTGGGTAGAATTTGTCCTACTTTTTGTGTGCAGGACATATATGGGCAATTTTCCATATAGCCGGGTAGAAGCCAGTGTTGTAGCTGTACTGGAACAGCTTGGCTCGGGGCGTGGCAAGCTCTGGAGAACAAGCCTTCAGTACTATTGCCGGAATATTATCAGGGCCCATAGCCTTTGCAATATCCAGTGCCTTCAGCCGTTTCTTGATATCGCGTGGAGTGAATCAAATTGGCTGAAGATGAGAATTTTGTGATGCTGGGGACTTCCGGATGAGGCCAAGATGGATCACCTACTTGGCACCTCTGGCTGAAAATTGTAGCAAATGCTTCAGCCTTATCTTTCGGACTGAACTGCTGGGCTCCTCCATCATTGAGGATGAGGATATTTGTGGAGCCTCCTCCTCCAGTGAGTTGTTTAATTGTCTACCGCCATTGACAACTGGATGTGGCAGGACTGCAGAGCTTAGATCTGATGCTTTGGTTGTAGAATCGCTAGCTCTGTCTTTCACTTGCTGCTTATTCTGTTTGGCATGCAAGTAGTCCTATGTTGTAGCTTCACCAGGTTGACACCTCATTTTTAAGAAGAGTTCAGGAAGGCAGTATGGCACCTGGATTAAGGAAACAGTGAGATACTGGTGTGGCAGGTAGTTCAGAGACAGTGTGGCTCCTGTGTTGCATAATTATTGAGGCAGGAAGCGCAAAAACCCGCCATTGCAGCTGGCGAGTGAAACATCCTTTTCACATCCTCTACCGCACTTAGTGCAAATCTGGGACTTTTCCATCCCTTGGCGGGGCCCGAAAATTTAGCCCATGGTCTAAGTAGAATTCTAAGCTGACGAGATCAATTGGAACTGGATGAAGATACCCAAAACTTCACGGGGGAAATGTGAATGATTACCTAAATGGATGGATCCCTTGTGAGGTGACATTGCGGACATTGTGGAAAGTTTCTTGAACTGGTGGTCACTTGCCAAAGAAGCACGAAGAACGTCTTTTGTTTACTTCTGCATATCTACTGCTTGCTGCGCTTGAGGGTGACTGCCCTTTCATTTCTGCACAATGATACTCTGCAAGACAAGATGTGAGGATTTCTTCTATACAGTGAGTTGTTACACTCATTTATGCACTGCCTGAACACTGATTCAGTAGAAACTTTTAGAAGGGAATTGCATGTATGGGTGGAAAAGAGAAATTGGCAGGGTCATGGGGACTGACCAGGGCAGGGGGAGTAGGTGGATAACTCTTTCACAAAGCCAACATGAGCATGATGGGCCAAATATATATTGAAGGAAAAAAACGTGTGTAGTGTTTCAGCACATTTCATGTAAAGATCCATTATTGCTCGTTAACATTTGTATGTCACTTTTGTATGTGCCCTATTCCTCAAAGTTCCACTGGTATGAGGGAGTAATGGCATTTAATGACTATTTTACCAACTGCTGAGCTACTTGCAGCACAAAAGGCCAGTGACCTGCCTCTGTAGCTAGAAGTCTTCTTTGTTGGAGTCACTGAGGGGTGGTTGCTTTCAGAGATAGTGCTGATAGTCACTTGTGTATTGCTGTGTGATGGCAAGGATGTACTGCTGTAACTGTGACAGCTGCCTTTACAATCAGCATGCAGTCCACTTACTGACAATTTGCCTCACACCCTGATTTTAAACCATGTCATCGAGAGCAGCAAAATCTCTGCCAAACTAATTTGGATAAGTAAGGCCTAACCCTGGCTTTCCTGACATCCATATTCAGCCATTGCCCAGTGGATGACCAGGAACCCTGTGGGATCCTAACTGGTGCCCTGGCTGAGCTCAGCTGAATTCCAGACAGAATAAGGATGAAGCTTGGGACCTTGATCTTAATGACACCATGCTGTGATGGATGCTTCATTAATACATTAAAGAATCAGGCAAGTGCTGAAATCTATTAAACATCTTTCAGCACATAACTTTGGACTCAAACAAGTTAATTTATTTTCGTTTTGGCAGTTTTCTATTTGGACTCAGACAACATGGAAACAAACCATTAAAGCTGTGTCGATGTTTACCCTTCATGTGGTGTTGCAGTTCTGATCACATTTACCTACCATTGTTCCCATATTCCTTCAACCTTTTGACTTTAATCCAATTTCACCTTGAATGTTGACATAATCTCTCCCTTAATAACTAACCATGGAAGTGAATCATACTGCCTCACAAATTCCTGTTTGAAGGTGTTTTGTCCTATTCTATTCTAAATCCTAATTAATTCAACCATCACCCTTTTGTTCTCTGACCTATATTGGTTCCCCAAATACCTCGGTATAAAAATTTTCATCTTTAATTTCAAATACCTCCCTGTCCTTGATCCTCCCAATCTCTGCAACTTCCTTCAGCTGTACAGCCCTTCGTGATTTCTGCATTCCTCCATCTCTGGCCTCTTGCGCATTTCAACTTCATTCATTTTACCATGGCAGCTGTGCCTTCAGCTGTGTATGCTTAAGCTCTGCAATTGCCTCCCTCTCCACCTCTTTCTCTCATTCATTTAAGACATTCCTTAAATCCGACCTCTTTGACCGAGCTCCTGCCTCTTAAAGTCTCCTCATTTAGTTGGTATTATCATGGATGGAGTTTATGTATTTATTGTTGTCCATGATCAAAGTGTTTTAATGTATGAGGTTAGTGTGTTTTCTTAACCTCAGTGGTTTGTCCCATTGTGAATTCAAAAATAAAGAACATTATTTATTAGCACACCCTTACCCCAGAGGTTTAAATGTAATATCTTACATGCTGTCACACAAACTGAAAAGTAGATACAGATGAAGAAAGAAAATAAGATTACACTGGAATTATTTCAGTCTCATTTGTAGCAGGCCTACAGTTTCTTGGATGAATTGATGCTTTAGCTGAAGTGGAGGTCTTGTAAAAGCAGAAGATTCTTCAGTAAGTGGTGTGGATTCTTGTGGTTGAATTGCTAGCTCTCAAATGAACTTGAAGTTAGAACAGATTGGAGGAGAATCCTTCTCCCACTTTCAAGGTATAGTTGTTTTATCTTGGCCACCTGGTTGTCTTGTGTCTGGTTTGATTGCTTTTCCAATGGGGTTTCAGATGGTTTCTGTCATGGTGTTTCTGCTATTGCTTTTTAAAAGAACAGATGACAAACATGGCTGTCTTAACCATGTTACCTGTAACGAGTCCAAAGTCCTCCTTCCAAAAAAGGTGTTGTGTTGAACTGATACACATCCTGTATTGTATCCTTTCACACTTTGAGGGTGTTGAGACTACCAGGGTTTTTTGTAATTGAATAACCCATCCCATTTAAATTACTGTTTTGACTGCCTTTCAGGAAAAAAAAAACATGGGTTTTGATATCTCTATGGCCCAGGAGTGGAGTAGAGAGACAAGCCAACTTATATGTGCTGGTCCTGTTCTGTTGATGGTTCATTCTTAACAATGGGACTCATGAGTGGCTGTACTTGTCCATATTTTAGTAAGGTATTTGCTTGAATTTCAGGACTGTCTGAATCTGTTGTTGCCAAAGTCACATGATATGTCAGCCATCTTAAAAGTTGTGTCCATTTTAAAAAAATAATCTTTAAAAACTTGTGACATCTCCATACCTGTACTGCATCACGGTTCAATTTTGTTTGATTATGCTCTGTGAAGAAGCATGGGATATTTTACTACATTAGAGGAATGATATAAGTGCACTGTTGTCATCTTGGTCCTTCATTTTAAACCCTTCCACTAAACGGATTTCTTTGCTGGTTTAGTCTATCTTTCCAGTCTCAGTGCTACAATTCTAAGCAGAGATGCTGGTAATTATTTTAGGTTTTTTCCTTTATTCTTTCATGGGATGTGGGCATCACTGGCAAGGCCAGCATTTGTTGCCCATCCCTGATTGCCGTTGAACTGAGTGGCTTGCTAGGCCATTTGAGGGGGCAGTTAAGAGTCAAACTCATTGCTGTCGGTCTGAAGTCAAATTTAGGCCATACCAGGTAAGGATGGCAGATTTCCTTCCCCTAAAGGGGCATTAGTGAACCAGATGGGTTTTTACAACAATCGCTGATAGTTGTCATGGTCACCATTATTGAGGCTACCTTTCAATTCCTGATTTTATTGGTTGAATTTAAATTCCACCCTCTGCCATGGTGGGATTTGAATCCAGGTGGCCAGAGGCAGGGCCTTTGGATTATTAGTCCAGTAACATTACCACTGTGCCATGGTCTCCCCTATTTTGTACTAGTCAGCAATCACTATTTCATTCTTCGCAATACTTGATTATCTAATATGTTGGGTCTTTTTGTGAAACATGTAAAGGTCAGCAGCAAATAGTAAGTAACATATCAAAGGTTGCAAATCATTAACAGACTTGCTGTATTTATTAAACCACCTCTTTAACTAAATGGAAAGAACAGCAGAAAAATTGAATGGATTTGCAAGTTAATGATAAAATCTTCTGATTGGAATAGAAAAGAGAAATAAATGATAGAATCCAACCCCAAGAGATTAACTACTTCATTGATCTGTAAGATAAACAGTTAAAAGGATACAAGTGACATGTAACTGTAGGTGGATGTCAAGGCCTTGGTGAAGGTGCAGAGGAGATTTACTAGAATGGTATCAGGGAAGAGGGGCTTCAGTAATGTGGACAGACTGGGATTATTTTCCTCAGAGCAGGGAAGATTAAGGGGTGATTTGTTATTGGTGTTTAAAATCATGGAAGGTTTTGTTGGAGTATATAAGGAGGAACTATTTCCCCTGGCAAATGTTCGGTAACTCGAGGGCACACATATAGTAATTGCCAAAAGAACTAGTGGTAACATGAAGAGTTGTTGACATGAGGAGCAGCTCATTGTAATCTGGAATGCACTGCCTGAAAGGAAGCTGTTCCAATAGTATATTTCAAAAGGGAATCGAATAAGTACTTGACAGAGAAAAAAAAAGCAGTTCTATAGGGAAAGAGCCAGGGAGTGGGACTAATTGAATAGCTTTATCAGAGAGACTGCACAGGTACATTGGGCTGAATGGCTCCCTTCTGTGCTGTGTCATTCAATGAATATATGAACTGCCAAGTCAAGAATAGAAGCCATAACATTTTCAGACAGTTGTATAGCTACACAGTAAGCAGCAGAAAAAGCCTGAAAGAATCAATGAATTCATCTTCAAGGTTAAACTTTCCTTCAGCAATACAACAGTGATGATAATCTTTCTTTCCAACTGAAAATCTTTCATTCGTTCTTTCCTTTCATCCAATACATTTGATAAGACTCAATTTTCCATTGCAGAGACAAAATAAATTGATCTATTTAGGCTAAATCTAAAATACAAGATAGTCACCAATAAATCTAACAGACTTCAGGAGAAACCTCTTGATCCAGGAAGTGGTTAGAATGTGGAACGTGAGCGTACATGGGGTAGTTTTTTAAAAAAAGATTATTCTTTCAAGTGATGTGACTGTCACTGACAAGGCCAAAATTTGTTGCCCATCCCTAATTGCCCTGGAACTGAGTGGCTTGCTAGGCCATTTCAGAGGGCGATTAAGAGTCAACCACATTGCTGTGGGCCTGGAGTCACATGTAGGCCAGACCAGGTAAGGACGTCAGATTTCCTTCATTAAAAGGCAGTCATGAACCAGATGGGTATTTAAAACAATCATTGATTGCTGTCCTGGTCATGATGACTGAGGCTAGTTTTCAATTCCGGATTTTATTTATTGAATTTAAATTCCATCAGCTGCCATGATGAGCTTTGAACCTGTGCCCATGGAGAATTAGCTTGGGCCTTGTGATGATTGTCATTTTGAGATCAGTTCGACTGAATAGTGGTCACATGATTTGTTAAACCAATGTGTAGCTGGCATGGGGGAATAAATTCTAGGGGAGGAGTTTCCCAGGAAATGGTTGTATGAGGGGCTGGCTCGGTACAAGCAGTCACAAAAGCTCTTGTGTAAATGAAGTTTGTTTTGTTTGACTAACATCTCTCCCAGAGAGTGTTTCTACATTTGGCAATGAGGAAAAACTATCCTGGCAATGTCTCCCACCTGAATCTGTGAGTATCATGTTTAATTGACGACTGTGAATAGGAAATTGCATTACTCACCCAGATGCCTCTTTTTGGCTGGATAGACCCCTTTGACTCCTCTGCAGAGGAATGGGATCAATACGTCGAGCGCCTCGGATTCTACTTTCAGGCGAATGACATAAGGGACGAGGAGAAGCACAAGGTGATCGTTCTGAGTGTTTGTGGAAGCCGGACTTACAGTCTGATCCGCAGCCTTATCGCTCCAAGCGCACCTGGCTCCAAATTATTCAATGAATTAGTGGATCTACTTAAGAGTTATTTCCAACCGAAACCTTCAGTCATAATGAAACGTTTTAAGTTTACTTCATGAGTGAGAGCCCTGGGGGAATTAATCACAATGTACATTGCTAAAGTCAAACAAATATCAGAGCATTGCAATTTTGTTATGACCCAAAGTGACATGCAACTGAATCGATTAGTCTCTGGTGTGTGTAACGATGCCATACAAAGCCGGTTGTTAGTAGAAGTTGATATTGATTTCAAACACGCGATGGAGATTGTGCTCACTATGGAAAGTGCTGAGGCAGTTGCATTGGAACTGTAGGGTGCACAAATTAGGGTGGGAAACAGCAGCCAGCCGTGGCATCAAATCTACCAAAGCCACTGGAGAAAGGGAAGCGGTTCCAATAAGCTACAGAAATAACAGATACAGTGGAGGTCGTCAGGCAGTGATTCCTAAGGTCCCATGTCATAAATATGGGAGTAACCACACTTTTGAATCTTGTTGATTTAAGGAGGCTGAGTGCCATTATTGTGGATAAAAAGGACACCTGAGGAGATAATGCAGGGCTAGGGCCAGGCAGCTGAATAGCCACTCCACCAAGATGTTACAAGTACCCAGTGTGGAAGACCCTAGCATCAGTAAGTCTGATATTTACTCTCTTTTCAAGCTCAAGGATGTTAAGCCAGACCGAATCACCATAACACTGTGTAAATGGGAAGCCTTTAAATATGGAACTAGATACAGGTGCATCAGGCATGTTCCAATATTTGAGAGGGGGTGCCCAGCCTTTGGATTTAGAGAGCACTTCAGACAAGCTGAAAACATATATCAGAGAAGAAGTAAAGGTGAGGGGTACAATCATTGTCAGCTATGGACAGCAGTCTGCCCAGCTACCTATCATAGTGGTAATGGGTGAAGGACCAAGCCTTCTGGGCTGTGACTGGCTCAAGAAAATAAAGTTAAATTGGGTTGACATTTTCCAGGTGAAGACAGGTGGATTGTCAGAATTGTTAAGAAAATATGACACTATTTTCCGGGACGCGTTGGGCAAAATTAAGGGCTTACAAGCCAAAATCTACGTGGACCCAGAAACCACTCCCCGATTTTTCAGAGCTAGGCCGGTACCATGTGCCCTGTGTAAGAAAGTGGATGCTGAACTAAAGAGGTTAGACGAACTAGATATTATCCAGCCAGTTCAGTTTTCGGAATTGGCTGCACCATCATCCCCGTCTAGAAGCCCGACAAGACTATCTGCATTTGTGGTCATTATAAACAAACCGTCATTCAGGCCGCAAAACTGGACAAGTATCCTCTTCCATGAATCGAAGATCTTTATGCAAAACTTGCCAGGAACAAGTCACGTACCAAGCGGGACATGAGTCACGCCTACCAACAGCTTGAGTTGGATGACGGTTCCCAAGGATATTCCAGGCAGAAGGACTGTGATATAATTAAAGAAATTAGCATAGAAAGGGAGGAGGTTCTAAGTGGTCTGGCAGGCTTAAAAGTAGTTAGATCTCTAGGCCCGGATGAAATGTATCCCAGGCAGTTGAGTGAGGCAAGGGAGGAGATAGCAGGGCGCTGCAATAATTTTCAATACCTCTCTGGCCACAGGAGAGGTGCTAGAGGACTGGAAGACAGCCAATGTGGTACCTTATTCAAGAAGGGAGAAAGGGATAAACCAGGGAACTAGAGGCCAGTCAATCTAACCTCAGTGGTGGGGAAACTATTGGAAGCAATTTTGAGGGACAGAATTAATGTACAATTGGAGAGGCAGGGATTAATCAAGGACAGTCAGCATGGTTTTGTTAAGGGGAGGTCATGTCTGACAAATTTGATTGCATTTTTCAAAAAGGTGACCAGGTGTGTAGATGAGGGCAATGCACTTGACGTAGTGTACTTGGACTTCAACAAGGCTTTTGATAAGGTCCCACACAGGAGAATGATAACGAAGGTAAATGCCCATGGGATCCAAGGTAATTTGGCAAATTGGATCCAGAGTTGGCTGAGTGGCAGAAGCAGAGGGTGATGATTGAAGGGTGTTTTTGTGACTGGATGCCCGTGGTCCAGTGTGGTTCCATAGGGATCGGTGTTGGGTCTCTTTCTGTTTGTGGTATATATAAATGATTTAGACTTGTATGTAGGAGGGTTGATCAGTAAGTTCATGGATAACACGAAAATTGGTGGGGTGGTAAATATTGAGGAGGATAGCCTTAGATTACAGGTGGATATAGACATGCAGGTCAGATAGGCTGACCAGTGGCAAATGGAATTTAATCTGGATAAATGTGAGGTGATAAACTGGGACAGGACAAACAAGGCACAGGAATACACAATGAATGGTAGGACCCTGGGAAGTACCGAGGATCAGAGGGAGCTTGGTGTGCATGTCCACCGGTCCCTTCAGTTAGAGGGACAGGTAAACAAGGTGGTTAAGAAGGCATATGGGATACTTGTCTTTATTAGCCGAGGCATAGAATACAAGAGCAGAGAGGTTATGCTGGAACTGTATGAAACGCTGGTTAGGACACAGCTAGAGTATTGCGTGCAGTTCTGGAATCTGCATTATAGGAAGGATGTGATTGCACAAGAGAGAGTGCAGAGGAGATTTACCAGGATGTTGCCTGGGTTAGAGAGTTTTAGTTATAAGAGATTGGATAGGCTGGGGTTATTTTCCACAGAGCAGAGGAGATTAAGGGGGGACATGATTGTGGTGTATAAAATTATGAGGGACATAGGTAGACAGGAAGGATGTAGGGATCAATAACCAGGGGGCATAGATTTAAGGTAAGGGGCAGGAGGTTTGGAGGGGATGTGAGGAAGAATTTTTTCACCCAGCGGTTGGTGGGAATCTGGAACTCACTGCCTGAGATGGTTGGCAGAGGCAGAAACCCTCATAACATTTAAGAAGTATTTGGATGTGTACTTGCGATGCCATGGCATACAAGCCAAGGGCCTAGTGCTGGAAAATGGGATTAGAATAGTTAGGTACTTGTTTGACTGGTGCAGACTCGGGCCTTTTTCTGTGCTGTAGACCTCTATACTCTATGATATTTCACGATAAACACCCACAAAGAGCTTTTTCAGTACATGTGCCTGCCTTTTGGTGTCTCATTGGCATGTGCAATATTCAAACACACAATGGAGAGCCTACTACAGGGATTGCCACAGGTTGTGGTATACCTTGATGATGTACTCATCACTGAGGCCACGGAGGCTGAACATCTGGCAAATTTATAAGAGGTGTTAAAAAGATTTCAGGAGGCTGGAGTCTGCCTGAAGAAAGAAAAGTGCATTTTTCAAGCCAGGGACGTGACTTAACTGGGGCACAGGATCAATGCTCAAGGGTTACATCTTGTCGAGGAGAAAGTGAGGGCTGTAAAAGAAGCACCTTACTCCATGAACATGTCTGAACTTAAAATCGTTTCTAGGAATAGTCAATTATTATGGGTGGTTTTTGCCAAATCTCCACTGTGCTGACCCCCTTACACACCCTAAAGAAGCACCACCGCTGGTTTTGGGGAACTCCTCAGGAAATGGCTTTCAACAAGGAGAAGCAATTGCTGCGGTCCTCGAGCCTACTTGTATATTTAGACCCATTGAAGGAACTAACACTGATGTGTGACGCCTCTCCATATGGCGTTGGGACAATGTTGTCCCATGAGATGGCTGACGGCTCTGAAAGGCCGACAGTGTTCTTGACACATACCCTATCAGTAGCTGAAAGAGGCTATTCACAAATTGAAAAAGGGGGCCTATCAATAGTTTTTTGTCAAAATGTTCCATCATTATCTACATGGGAGACATCTCACTATTGTTTCAGACCACAAGCTGCTGTTGAGCCTTTTTAAGGAGGGCAAGGCTATTCCACCAGTAGCCTCTGTGAGGATTCAGAGATGGGCATTGATCCTGGCTGCAAATGAATACACCTTCAAACACCAGCCAGGGGTACATATTGTGAATGCTGATGCCCAGAGTCGACTGCCCTTGAGAGAAAGTATTAGATATATACCTATTCCTCAAGAAATTGTCCTGGCCATAAACTTTTTGGATATGCTACTGGTCTGTGCAAAACGAATCAAAACCTGGACCAGTCAGGATCCACTGTTATCCAGAGTGCAGGATAAAATCCTTACGGGATGGGGAAATGAGGCAGTTTCAAAGGACATGAAACCTACTCTATCTGTAAACACGAACTTAGTTGTCAAGATGGTATTGTGCTATGGGGATCGCAAGTGGTCATTCCTGTGCCAGGCAATGAGTTACTCCTGATGGAACCACACAGTGGCCACTCTGGTGTCACGAAAATGAAAATGCTAGCCAAGAGTTGTATATGGTGGCCTGGAATCGACACTGATATTGAGAACATGTTGTAAGGCACCTGCCAACATTGCCTGTTGCAGCAAAACCTGCCAGCCACAGCTCCAGCAAAACCTGCCAGCCACAGCTCCAGCAAAACCTGCCAGCCACAGCTCCAGCAAAACCTGCCAGCCACAGCTCCACTACACTCTTATAAATGGCCTGGCTGGTCATGGGTCCGCACCCATTATGTAGCTCTGATTATGGGTATGATGTTTCCCCTCATATTTGATGCACACGCTAAGTGGATAGAAATTTTTGAGGTGAAGATACCAACATCGATGGCGACCATCGAAAAGCTGTGGCACTGTTTTGCGACATGAAAAAACTATCAGGTGGATCTTTAGCAACAAGAATCTCACATTTTCTGCTGAGTTACCGTACAACCCCACTAGCAGGAGGGACACCTGTCATTGCATGTGGGGTTGTACGGTAACTCAGCAGAAAACGTGAGATTCTTGTTGCAAAAGATCCACCTGATAGTTTTTTTCATGCCAAATTTAAAAGTTTGGCTCTCTCGGTGAAGCCATTCGATGCTGGGTGGTAGGGTACTGCCCTTATGTGTTTTATACCATTGAGAGTGGTGAAGTTTTGAAACTCTGTACTTGTGAACAGTGCCCAATTATCGGACATGACTACTTCAGCCAAACTATGAGTCGCAAAACAGTGCCGCAGCTTTTCGATGTCACCATCGATGTTGGTATCTTCACCTCACCATACACAACTCCTGGCTAGCATTTTCATTTTTGAGACACCAGGGTGGCCACTGTGTGGTTCCATCAGGAGTAGCTCCTTGCCTGGCACAGGAATGACCACTCGTGGTCCCCATAGCACAATACCATCTTGACAACTAAGTTCACGTTTATGGATAGAGTAGGGTTTCATGTCCTTTGAAACTGCCTCATTTCCCTGTTAGTGAAACATTGTCTCAGGACGAGGTTCAGTTTTGTGTTTCCACATTTACAGGGGAGGTAGAGTCAAGTCACTGCAACCAGATGGTAGGTCATGATTCTCACAGTAGAACAAGGAAATTCTCGACTAATAAAAATATGTATGTGAAAATCTTCGGTAGCAGTTCTAGGTGGATTCTGGAAGGGTAGGCTCTGAGACCGGAACTCAGGAGCACACTGACTATTTGAGGGATAGAGAGGCATTCCCACAGCCAGTGTTACCACCGAATGTTGGCGAACCTGTGTGCATCGAAGATTCTGGTCAACCTGTAATAAACGACAAGGACATCTGCATGGAAGTTAATGATAATGAATTGTCTGTACCAAAGGAGGTACCTGTTAGTACAGTTCCAGAAAATGTGTATCCAGTAGAAGCCTCACAACCTGTTGAACTACGCCACTTGATGAGAATTTGAAAACCACCCCAAAGACTTACATTAGACCCCATAGTTATAAATTATGTATTGTGTAATTGAAGTCTGGGCTAAAGCCATATGTTATTATTTCTAGAATTCAGAAAATTCTTGGTTCAATTGTATAAAGCAATTGTTAACCAAAAAGATATACGAAACAGTTAAGGGGGGAGGGATGTGATAACTGTCACTTTAAGATCAGTTCGACTGAATAGCGGGTCACGTGATTTGTTCAACCAATGTGTAGCTAGGGCGGGGCATTAATCTCTAGGGCAGGAGTTTTCTAGGAAATGGTTGTATGAGGGGCTAGCTAGGTATAAGCAGCCACAAAAACTCTTGTGTAAATAAAGTTTGTTTCATTTGACTAAGAAGCCTCCCAGAGTGTGTTTCTACAGGCCTCTGGATTACTAGTCCAGCTACATTACTACTCTTCCACCATCTCCCCTGGTTGAGGAGAATAGCAAGAATATCTTAAAATTCAAGCTGGATAAGTACGTGACGGAAAAAATGAATGGAAGGCCAAAGATGGAGTGAGAAGAAGTAAGATAGAAGGAAACTCTTGCGGAGTATAATTGTTGGTATAGATGAGTTGGGCCATTTCTCTGCCATCAATTCTATTTATTAGTACAATCAATGTTTGTATAATGCATTTGCTTCAGATGGTCAAAAATATTTGAGATTTGAATGGATACAGGAACATACTGGGGTAACTTTTCAAATTGCTGCTGGGGTATAAAGCCAATGGTGTGGATCACCTGCCCTTTATAGAAACTGCCTGATGATGATTACCATTGAAAGTAATAGCAGTGGAAACAGGGATGTTTCTATAATGGGTAACCAAGTGCAATGTGTTGGCAAGTTGAAAGTGTACTGGGTAGTCCTCTGTTTTGTTTTAATCTATGTCATTTCAATAACAACAACTTGTATTTCTATCGCACTTTTAATGTAATGAAACCTCCAAAGGCACTTAACAGGAGTATTTTGAAACAAAATATGACATTGAGGCACATAAGGAGATATCAGGTCAGATAGCATAGTCAAAGAGAGAGATTTTAAGAAGTGTCTTAAAGGAGGAAATCGAGGTAGAGAGCTGACAGATGTAGGGAGGGGATTCCTGAGCTTGGGGCCTAGACAACTGAAGGCATGTCCACTAATGGTGGAGTATTTATAGTTGGGAATGCACAAGAGGTCAGAATTAGAGGGGCACAAGTATCTTGGAGGGTTATGGGGCTGGAAGAGATTACAGAGATAGGGTGGGGCAAGGCCATGAAGGAATTCGAAAGAGGAGAGATTTCTAAATCATGCATTCTTCCCTATTCTTTCTACCAAAATGTACTACCTCGTATTTATCATTACTGAGCTTTATTTGATAATTATTTGTCCATCCTACAAGTTTATCAATGTCCTCCAGTAAGTTAATATAGTCCTCCTCAATATTGACTATACACAATCCTAATTACTTCCTGTGCCTGCATATACCTTTTTGTGATTCATGCACCAGGGTACCCAGATCCCTCTGTTCCACCGAGTTCTGCAATCTCTCTTCATTTAAATAGCATAATGCTTTTTTATACTCCCTGCTAAAGAGGGCACGTTCACATTTTCCCACATTATACTTCATATGTCAATGATTTGCTCACTCACTTAACCTGTCTCTAACTCTTTGCAGACTCTCTACCTTCTCTTGACAGCTTACTTTCCTATCTATTTTGGTGTCATCGGTAAATTAAACTATCATGCATTCATTCCCCTTATCCAAGTTATTGATGTAGACTGTACATGGTTGAAGCCCCAGTACTGATCCCTGTGGCACTCCATTAGTTCCAGCTTGCCAACCTGAAAAAGACCCATTTATCCCTATTTTCCGCCTCCTGTTAGCTAACCAATCCTTTTTCCATAATATATTATTCCCTACACCATGTAATCTTATCTTGTGTAGTAACCTTTTATGTGGCTCCTTAGCAAATGCTTTCTGGAAATCCAAGTACACCAAATCTACCGGTTTACCCACCTTGCTTGTTACTTTCGCAAAAACCGCTAATAAATTTGCTAAACACAATTTCCCTTTCACAAATGCATGTTGACTCTGCCTGATCAAATTATGATTTTCTAAATATCCTGATATAACCTATATCCATGATAACCTGCCATAACCTTCTCGATGCTAGCAATATCCCTATGGCAGGTGTTAGGCTAATGGGTGTGTAGTTTCCGGCTTTCTATCTCCCTCCTTTCTGGAATGGAGACATTACATAAGATTGCACCCACTTCCTTTTAAGACCCTTGGATACAGGCCATTTGGTCTTGGGGCCTTGTCAGCCTTTAGGCCTAATCATTTTCTCAGCACCTTTTCCCTGGTGATGATGATTGTATTAAGTTCCTCCCTCCTGTTCACCTCTTAATTTTCAAGTATCTTTGGGAAGTTTTCTAACTCTCCTACAGTGAAGACAGACACAAAATACCTGTTCAATGCCTCTGCCATTATTCATTATCAGTTCCCCAGACTCACTGTCTAGAAGACCAACACTTGGGCCAGAATTTTTCCCTCAGCATGCGAGCGTGAGCCCAACATGCTCTAGCGTAAAATGATGCGCGATGACGTCGGCCGACCGTCCTGACATCATCACACACTCACGCGATATTTCGCTTAGCAGGCATGCGCTGGACACGGCAGCATGCCCACTGAGAATTAAGTGGCCTATTAAGGCTCTTAATCAGCTAATTGGTTGGAATTTTTCACTGCCCATCCAACCGTTCAGTTGGTGGACGGGCAAAAAGGACAATTGGCCTTTGCATTTTTGGTGAAACCTCATCCATGGGCAGGATGAGGTTTCAACCAGTGATTTAAAAAAAAAACTTTGACACACATTTAACATGACCCTACTCATGTGACTAGAGTCACATTCAGCTCCCTGAGGCAGCTCTGTGCCTCAGGGAGCTTTTATTGCGTGCACCCCCGCACATGTGCGAACCTTAGCGCTCGCGCTGCTCCTGCCCAACACTGAGCACTGCAGGGCGCGTTTCACGCTGGCTGGCCGTTAACTGACCAGCCAGCATGAAAACGCAGGTGTGGGCGGCGGTTGGTTTCTTGGCTGCTCCCGGGCCCGCCGAGGGTAAAATTCTGCCCTAGCCTTAGTTACTGTTTTCCTATTTAACTACTTGTAGGAACTCTTACTATCTGTTTTTATATTATTAGCTAGCTTTCTCTCATACTCTTCTTTCACCCTTTGTTTTTTTCAGTCATTCTTTGCTGGATCTTAAAATTTGATCAACCTTCTTACATATCACTAATCTTTTCAGATTTGTACAGTGTTTTTTTCAATTTGATGCTATTCTTACCTTCCTTATTTCATCAAGGATGATACATCCTTCTGAAAGAGTCTTTCTTTCACACTGGGATAAATCTTTGCTGAGAGTTATTAAATATTTCCTTAAAGGTCTGCCACTGCAACTCTATTGTTCTACCTTTTAACCTAGTTTCCCAGTTCACTTTAGCAAGATCTGCTTTCATGCCCTTATGATTACCTTTATTCAGAGTTAAAACATTAGCCTTAGACTCACACTTCCCCCTTTCAAACTGAACATAAAATGTTCAGATCACTGTCATCTAAAGGCTCCTTTACTATGAGGTTATTGATTAATCCTGCCTTGTTGCTCACTACCAGGTGCAGAATAGCCTGCTCCCTGATGGCTGCAGAACATGCTTTTCTAAGAAATTGTCCTGAATGCACTCTGTGAACTCATGTTCCCGGTGACCTTTGCCAATCTGATTTGCCCAATCTACTTGTAGATTAAAGTCGTATATTATTATTATGGTATCTTACATGCCCCATTTATTTCTTCCTATAAACCCTGCCCTACCGTGTAACTACTGTTAGGGGGCCTATAAACTACTCCCACAAGTGACCTCTTATCTTTCTATTTCTTTACCCAAATGGGTCCTACATCTTGCTGGTTCGAGCCTAGGCAATCTCTCACTACTGTATTAAGGTCATCCTTAATTAACAAAGCTACCCCACTATTTTTTCCTAGCTTTGCTGTAAAAAGAGACATGTCAAAGCTTTTCATCTTGCACTCATCAGGACACTTTGCAAGAATGCCAGTAAAGAGGAATTCAACAATTGTGCTCTGAGAAGAGAGTGTTGATTGGTTGGCAAGTGGATTCTGATTGGTAGAGGTATTGCCATGGAGAATGCACCAGTGATGGTGACTGACAGCTAACTGCCATGTATTGTTTGAAATTTAAACCAGGCAGTTTGGCCTTGATTGGCGAAGGCATTGCCCTGAGGAATGAGCCAGTGAATGGCTGTCACTGTGTTTAGGTGATACAGGCGCAATGTGTGTACATGTTCTTTCTGTCTGCAAAGAACAGGACCTTGTGTATTAATATATGTAGTTTCCAGTCCACACAAATGTGCCACATTGCGAGCCTGACTGACAATCTTAAATTGGTTGTCAGCGTAATTCTTAGCACATTGTGAATTGTTTAGCAAATGTTTCCAATTGCGGAATCACATCTAATGTTGGACATCATTTTGATTTTTGCAAGCATGGGCTGGTTGGTACGGTCTGTACCTTGCCAATTGCAAACAGTGGCTGGGATGTGCTGATCGATACGATATGCCAGTCTTTGGGATGTCTGGCCTACAAACCCTGCATTACACTGGCACTAAAATTCATACACCACATTACTCATTTGTCTTTTTGGCTTGATAGTAGCATCCTGTTAGTGGCAAATACCACTTGCGAGGCTACTGCATAGTATCAGCGTGGAACAGCTATCTTCACCTGTTGTTCAGATTTTTGAGATAGCTTGCCCTTCCAGTGTAATCTGAGGTAGACTGGATGCTTTTCAGGGCCAAAGGTGACTGCCTTGGGCCCATTCTTGAATTTGCGTGATATACAGAGTAAAGTAATCTGATCATTATCCTGCAGGATGTCTTTGATGTGCCCTGTTTCAGCATCAAACTTGCATGGTGAACAAATGGCTTGGGCCCTATTTATGAGGTTGCCAATAAGACCAATCTTATTGCGTGTGGAACTGTTAAGAATCCCAACACATATATTGACCAGTGAAGGTAGGCTTGCGGTAGATCATGGTAGCGAACCCCCTGGCAGATTTCTCAACTAGTACATCAAGGAAAGGGAATACATTTGACTGCTCCATTTGAAAGATGAATTTGAGCGCAGGATGGAGCCAATTAAGACATGCAAGGAAATTATTACATGCACCTGCAGATTTAAATATAGTGAACGTATATTCCATATATCAGAAGTGTGCAAGGAGTAGGAAGTTAGGTGTCATTTCACCAAAGTTCCACTGAAGGAATCCATGGATATTTGTGCTGCAGCACTATGTCATGGCAATCTACACCTGCATAAATCAGTATTGATTGAACTTATGAACTCGGCAACTTGCAGTTGAGTTCAGTTTTAATGATGCTATTATATGCTCAAATAAATCGTGGTACCAAGGGCTCCCTCCTAAGTCCAGCTCTCACAAACATCTTTGTTGGATTTCACGAGAAATGTGTTTTTCATGGAATGACACCTAACCTCCTACCACTCGCATATTTCCGATATGTGGGTGATAAGTTTGCTATATTTAAATTCGCAGCTGCATATAATAATTTCCTTACAATTCTTAATGGGCTCCTCCCTGTGTTCAAATTCACCTTTGAAATGGAGCAGTCAAATGAGCTCCTCTTCCTTGACGTACTAGTTGAGAAATCTGCCAGGGAATTCTCTACCACAGTCTACCACTGTGGTGGTTGTTGCTTCAAGGCCAGCCGCACTGAATAAGGGACACATGGTCAGAACAGCCAATCAATACCGAGCAAGGGGAATCTCATAGGGGGTGGAGTTCCCCTAGCCTGGGGGAGTGTATTGTAGCCTTGCTCAAAGCAGGCAGCTAATCCAACAACTCTGTAAATAAAGTTTGTTGTTCAACTAAAGAAGCCTCTCGGTAGTACATTGCTAAATCTGGTGACGAGGATAAGTGATCCTGATGCTACCTCTCGCCCTACAACTGTGAGTATCTCATTTTAAAGAAGGAGAGAAAGAAAAATATATATATACTTACCAGGATGCCTCTCTTCGGGAGGGTCAACTCTTTTGACTCCTCCACGGAGGACTGGAGCCAATAGTTGAGCATCTCAGGTTTTATATTAGGGCCAGCAAAATGGGGGAGGAGGCAAAGTACAAAGCAATTCCCTTGAGCGTTTGTGCAAGTTAAGCCGACAATCCTATTCACAGTCTCTCAACACCAAGCACGCCCAACTCCAAATCATTCAGTGAGCCCATGGATTTAGTGAAGGACCATTTTCAGTCCAAACCAGCCATCATTATGCAAAAATTCAAATATAATATGAGGATGAGCGCCCCAGATGAATCAATCATGACTTATATTGCTAACTTGAAGCAATTATCAGAGCACTGTGATTTTGGAGCGGCCTTGAATGACATGTACGGGATCGGTTAGTTTGTGGTGTGCGCAACGACGCCATTCAATGTCGATTGCTTGCAGAAGTTGATGTAACTTTTAAACGAGCAATGAAGATAGCTCAGGCCATGGAATGCACTGAAAAAGATTCGCAGGAGCTACAGAGAATGCAAAATTGAGCCGTTTACCAGTTAGGGTGGGAACCTGTGGCCAGGCAGAAACCAAAACCGCAGAAGCAGCCGTGAAGTGGGAATCATTCCCAATCATTCAGAAATCAAAAAATATACCAGAGGCAATCACACAGCGATCCTGAAGTTGAAATATTACTGATGTGCAGGTAACTACACTCCTGAAACATGTAGATTTAAGGATGCCGAGTGCTATTACTGTCGCAAAATCGGACTTTTGATAAAGCAGTGCAGATTGCCAAGTAGCCAGCCAGCAAAGTCGTTAAAAGTACATAATGTGAAAAAGCCTGAAGTAACTGATTCTGACATTCACTCTCTTAATCCTAACGCAGTCGAGGCAAACCCTATTACTGTCACACTTCACATGAATGGGAAGCCTCTAGTTATGTAAGTGGATACACAGTCATGGGTGAGCGCACATTTCAGTGCCTGAGAGAAGGTACCCAACCCTTGAGCCTGGGGAGAACGTCTGCCCAGTTGAACACTTACAAGAGAGAAGCAATAAAAGTAAAAGGCACCACCATGGTACCTGTGAACTATGGGCAGCAGTCAGCCCAGCTTCCTGTAATAATAGTGACTGGGGAAGGACCAAGCCTTCTGGGCCATGATTGGCTAAAATAAATCAAGTTAAATTGGTCTGAGATTTTTCAAGTGCAGCAGGAGGACTGCTAGAATTGTTGAAAAAATACAACAGTGTCTTTCACAACGAATTAGGAAAAGCCAAAGGTTTGCAAGCCAAGATTTATATTGATCCAGAGGCAACTCCCTGATTTTTTTCTTAAGGCAAAAATGGAACAGAAAAAGTGGATGCTGAGTTAAACAGGTTGGAGGGATTAGACATCATACAGCCGGCTCAATTTTCAGAATGAGCAGCACCTGTCGTCCGCGTACTGAAACTGGATAAAAACGTCTGCATTTTCAGCAATTATAAGCCAACAGTTAATTGGGCTGCCAAGTTGGATAAATATGCAATTCCAAGAATTGAAGACTTGTATACAAAGCTGGCAGGAGGTCAATCCTGCACTTAGTTGGATATGAGCCATGCGTTACTAGCAACTTGAGTTAGATAACACATCCCGGGGGTATGTCACAATAAGCACACACAAAGGCCTGTTCCAATATATATGCCTCCCTTTTGGCATGTCTTTGGCATGTGCAATATTTTAAAGGATGTTGGAGAGTTGGCTACAGGGACTATCACAGGTTGTAGTATACCTTGACAATGTCCTCATAAATGGATCGACAGAGGCCGAGCATTTAGCAAATTTAGAGGAGGTATTAAAAAGATTTCTGGAAGCGGGAGTTCGCCTAAAAAAGGAGAATTGCACTTTCCAAGCCATCGAGGTTACCTAACTGGGGCACCGTGTAGATGCACAAGGGTTACACCCTGTGAAGAAGAGGTTAAGGCGATTAGGAGGGCATCTTCCCCCACAAATATCACTAAACTCAAATCATTTTTAGGGATGGTAAACTACTACTAACGATTTTTACCCAACTTATCAACTGTACTGGCCCCCTTGCACATACTGCTGAAGAAACACCATTGTTGGTCCTGGAAGGCTCCACAGGAAGGCCGCTTTCAACAGAGTTACACTCCTCAACCTTGTTCGTGCACTTCGACCCATCTAAAGAATTGATATTGAACTGCGATGCCTCTCGATATAGCGTTGGTGCAGTGTTGTCCCATGAAATGAATGATGGCTCTGAGAGGCCAATAGATTACGTATCAAGAACCCTCTCAGTGGCCGATAAAGGTTAGTCACAGATCGAGAAGGAAGGACTGTCGATAGTCTTTGAAGTTAGAAAATTCCACCAGTACTTACATGGCAGGCACTTTACCATCATCTCCGGTCATGAACTACTTGTGGGCCTTTTCAAAGAAGACAAGGCTATCCCACCGATAGCCCTAGCAAGAATTCAGCAATGGGCATTAACCTTGTCAGCCTCTGAATACACTTTCAAGCACCGACCTGGGATACACATAGTGAATGCAGATGCTCTTAGCTGCCTACCCTTGCAAGAAAGCATCGTGCATACTCCTGTACCCCAAGAAATCGTCCTTGCATTGAATTTTTTAGACACATAACCCGTCTGCACAAAGCAGATCAGGAACTGGACTAACCGAGATCCGCTCCTGTCCAAAGTGAGAGACCAGGTACTTACCGGATGTTTAAATGAGCCAGTCTCCGAGGAAATGAAATCATTTTTTACCCGCAAATAGGAATTGAGTTGTCAGCATGGCATCATACACGGGGGAGCAAGAGTAGTCATTCCTGTACCAGGTATTCCTGCTCCGAACCACATTGCACAGTGCTTATCCTGGCATTTCTAAAATGAAAATGCTCGCCAGGAGTTATGTATGGTGGCTTAGTATAGATGCAGATACTGAGAAGCTAGTCAAGCACTGTCAACAGTGCCAACTGCAACCAAAGCTGTCAGCTGCAGCCCCACTAAACCCTTGGGAATGGCCTGGCCGGCCATGGGTGTGGATCCATATAGACCACGTGAGTCCATTCCTGGGCACAATGTCTTTGCTCATAATCGATGCACACTCAAAATGTATGGAGATTTTTGAGGTGAAATCACCTACATCGCATGCTCCCATCGATAGGTTATGCCAATGCTTTTCGACTCTCAGATTTCCCGAAGTTATTGTATCAGACATTGGATCCATATTTACAAGCCTTAATTTCAGAACTTCACCAGTCTAAACGGCATTAAACACATCCGAAGTGCGCCTTACCACCCAGCATCAAACGGACTAGCCGAGAGGCTCATCCAAACTTTCAAGTCAGAGCTAAAAAAATTGTCGAGAGGAATCTTAGAAACCAAAATCTCACACTCCCTACCGCAGAAGTCTGCATGCAACAATGGGAGTTCCACCAGCAGAACTGCTTATGAAGCATCATCTGAGAATGAGTCTAAGCCTCGTATTTCCAAATTTGCCAGGGAGGGTAGAGAAGATTCAAGGTAATCAGAAAACAAGTCACGATTTGCATAGTGGAGCCCAGAAATTTATGGTAGATGATGCCATATATGTAAGGACCTTCGGTTGCAGCCCAAGTTGGATCCCAAGAATTATTGTCGGTGAGACTGGACCCTTTTCATACCATGTAGACATGGAAGGCCAGATCGTTCGTAAGCACGTGGATCACCTGAGGAGCAGGGAGACGCTTCCACAGTCAGTGTCGCCACCAAAGAATGTTAGCAATCCCATAAGCACCTAAGTACCTGGTCAACCTGTTATATACGTAACTGATGTCTGCATTGAATCAAATAGTGATGAACTGCCTGTGCCAAAAGAGATACCTGTTATCACAGTTCCTGTTAGTGTTGATCCTGCAGGAGAGCCTCAGGCTATAGAATTATGCCACTTTACCCGGAACAGAAAACCCCCTCAACAACTTCATTTGTTATTACTGGGCCTGTATATATAAGTGTATAATCTGAATTCATGACACAGTGCCAGTGCGATTATTTCTCAGATTTTTAATATTATTTTCTATTCACCTGTATAGAGTAATTTGTGTAAGGAATGTAAAACAAGGAATTAAAGGGTGAGGGATGTGGTGATTGTTTCTTTAAGGCCAGCCTTACTGAGTAAGGGCCACGTCAGGACAGCCAATCAACACTGAGGGCATGGAGTTTTCCAACCCTGTGAGAGTGTATTGTATCCTTGCTAGAAGCAGGCAGCCTTCTGCAGCAGCTCTGTAAATAAAGTTAGTTGTTCAGCTAAAGAAGCCTCTCGGTAGTACATTGCTACAGCCGCAAGCCTACCTTCACTGGTCAATATACGCGTTGAGATTCTTACAGTTCCATATGCTATAAGATTGGTCTTATTGGTAACCATGTAAATCGGGCCCAAGCTCACCATGTAAGCTTAATATTGAAATAGGGTGCATCAACGATATCCTGCAGGGTAACGACTACCCTGATCAAATCATTTTGTGCTCTATATTGCGCATACTCATGAACGGGCCTAACACCATCACTTTCAGCCCTGAAATGTGCTCATTATACCTCAGATTACCCTGGAAGAGCAAAGTATCTCAAAAATTTGTCAACAGGTGAAGCTAGCTGTTTCACGCTGCTACTATGCAGTAGCAACATGACTGATATTTGCCACTAATGGGATTCTACCGTCAAGCCAAAAAGACATTCTGCCTTTCATACAAATGACTAATGCGGTATATGAAGTTGTGCCTGTGTGATGCTAGGTATGTAGGTTGTACATCCCGAAGACTGGTGGATCATGTCAAACAGCATGTCCCAGCCACTGTTCACAACAGGCAAGGTGTAGACTGTACCTAACCAGCTCATGCTTACAAAAGTCAAAACCTAGGGCAGAATATTGTGCTCGTCGGGCAACCGACCCGAATGAGCATAAAATAACACATGATAACGTCGGGCAAGTGTCCCGACATCATCGTGCACTTGCACGATATTCCGGTTGGCGAGCGCACGCGGGATTTGGCAGCACACCTGCTGACAATTAACAGGCTTATTAAGGCCATTAACACTCTTACTGAATCAAATTTTTCGCTGCCTGTCCAACCTTATGGTTGGCAGGCAAGCAAAAAAGCCAAGCGGCCTTTGCACTTTTTGTGAAACCCCATCCACATGCAGGATGAGGTTTCGATCTGTCATTAAAAAAAATAAACATTTTTTATTCTAATTTCTAACATGTCCCTGCTCATGTCACATGAGGGGACATTTTTTTAACATGTAAAAATGCTTTATTTTTAATTTTTTATATTTTTATTCCCCTGAGGCAGCTCTGTGCCTCGGGGAGTTTTCCCTGTGCACATGTGCGAAGTTCCCCGCTCGTCTTCCTCCCCGCCACACAGGCAGCGCTGAGCACCGCACCATGCGTTTCACGCTGGGTGGGCCTTAATTGGCCCGCCAGCATGAAATCGTGGCGTGGCCCTGATTGCAGGTGGCAGCTGGCTTCCTGACCACTCCCACCGCCCCCAATGAGTCCGCCCGACGATGGCAAAACTCTGCCCATATTGTCCAGCATTAGATGTGATTGGACAACATTTGCTAAATAATCTTCAGTGAGCTAAGAATTACCAATTTAAGATTGTCAGTCAGGCTCACAGAGTGGTGCATTTGCTTGTACTGGAAGCTAGATCTATTAATACACAGGACCCTGTTCTATGCAGACAGAAAGAACAAGTACACACTTTGCGCCTGTTTCAGCTAGACAAAATAAGTGACAGACATTTGCTGACTCATTCCTCAGGGCAATGCCCCCTTGACCAATCAGGGCCAAGCTGCCTGGTTTAAATTTCAGACAATACTTGGCAGTTAACTGTCAGTCACCATCACTAGTACATTCTCCATGGCAACACCTCTACCACTAAGAACTCACTTGCCAACCGATCAACACAGTGATTGTGTGATCAGTATAAATTGCAATTTTCCCGTTTATTGGTATTTTTGCAAAGTGTCCTGATGACTGCAAGGTGAAAAGCTTCAACATGTTTCTTTTTTCAACAATACTCAAGTCCTGGACTACCAAATGACTATTTTTCTAGCTTCCTATCTTTTTGAAACGGGACCATGTAATAAAAATTGCAGAATGAATGTAAAAACCCATCAGGTTCACTAATGTCCAGAGGGAGGGGAATCTATCCAGGTTCGATTCCCATTGCAGCTAAGGTAGACTTGGCAGCTTCCTCCTCACCCTGCCCCCAAGAGTGGAAGGTAATGGCAAACCACCACTGACAGAAACAGCTCAGGATGAAGGATCAGAAGACAATGAACCAAGGACCTACCTTCAGGCAGAGCACACATGAATGAACAATCAACTACATTGGTATGTGACTGGAGCCACATGTTGACCAGACTGGATAAGGACTGCAGGCTTCCTTTTTAATGACAATTTGATAGCTTTTGCGGAAACCTGTCTTCCTTTCTTTATGTAAATGTTTCTTACAACCAAATTAAAATTCTCATGCCTGGATTTGAACTCAGACCATAATATTTACAGGAAGAGAGATGAGGGGGGTGGGGAACATATATTTGCTGGGAAGCAAAGTTCAGGGAGGGAATTCCAGAGCTTTGGACCTAAGCAGCTGGTGGTCACCAATGGCAAAGTGATTAAAATTGGGGAAGTACAAAAGGGCAGAATTAGTTGTGCACAGAGGTCTAGGAGGGTTGTAGGGTTAGATGAAGATACAGAGATTGGGAGGGTGAGGCCATGGAGGGATTTGTAAACATGGTTTTGAACTATCAGCTTTTAAATTCTGACTTAACAATTTGTGCATCATTTTGGTTTTAAGGTTCTCCAATCAATTTGAAAGTCTAATATTTGAATCTTTATGCATGGAATACTGTGGCTGTCGTCAGATTGGACCTGAAGATATCTGTTCCATAGGTTTTTTTGTGTATGCATTTGGGGATTTTGAAGTGAACAGGATTGTTCCCAGAGTGAAAACAGAAATATTTCAAGTGTAATTCAGGAAATGCCATTCCTTAATATCCTTCAATAAAGAACTTGTTTTCCCGTAGTCTCTTTCAGCATCTCAGGAGGTCAGTTCGGGGAGAGCAAGGTCACACAAACAGCAATGTGATAATGACCAGTTATTTCACATTGGTGGGCCAACATTGGCTGAGGAATAAATATTGGGCAGTGCACTGGGGAGAACTGCTCTGTTATGTTCTAAATAATACCATGGGATTTAAAAGGGCAGATGGGGTCTCAGTTAACATTTTATCTGAAAGATAGCACATCAGACAACATATAACTCCCTCTGTACTTCACTAAAAGGTCAGCCTTGCCTATATGCTCAAACCCCTGTAGCGGGGCTTGAGTGTACCATCACTGAGACATGGCTGACACCCCGTATGTTTTTGATTCCATTTATTATCACCAGTCAAATCCCAAAGATCTTTGACCATTTCAAAGCAAATGCATTGTGCAAACATTGTTCAGACTATTAAATAGAATTAAGAGCACAGAAACAGGCCATTCAGTCCAACTGACCCATACTAGTGATACTGCTTCACACGAGCCTCCTCCTACTCGACTTCATCCAAACTGACTAGCATATCTTTCCAGTCCATCCTCCATCATGTTCTTATCCAGCTTTCCCTTAAAAGGAATCAACTCTATTTGTATTACATTCCACACTCTAACCACGTTCTGAGTAAAAAACCTTTCTCCTGAATTCATTATTAGCTTTACTGGTGACTATTTTGTATTTTAGATTTAGACTACGCAGGGGTTGTCTTTGCAGTGGAAAAATAGAGATGTATCCTATACAATGGATGAAAGACAACTTGATTTTCAGCTGGAATGACAGATTACCATTACTGGTGTATTGCTAATGGAAATTTTAACTGTAGGGATGGATTCATTGTTTGATCCTTTCAGGCATTCCTGTTGCTTACCATGTAACTTTGCAACTGTCTGAAAATGTTATGCTTTCCATTCTTGACTTGGCAGTTGATAGAACAATTAAATGATTGGGGGGATATTCAGCCCATTATGTCTGTGCTAGTTCTATCAAATCTCCTCATAACTTTATCTGCTCTAAGGAGAACAGTCCTTGCTTCTCTCACTCCTCATAACTGTAGTTTCTCATCCCTGGTACCCTTCAAGTAAATCTCCTTTGCACCCTCTCCGAAACCTTGACATCCTTCCTACAGTTAGTGTTATTTACACCGTTTTGACAGTTTATCTTACAGATCAACAAATCATCCATTTTGGCAGGAAGAATGCGGAGCTCTGAGATGCAGAGGGATCTGGGTGTTCTAGTGCATGAATTGCAAAAGGTTAGAATGCAGGTCCAGCAAGTAATTAGGGAAGCTAATAGAATGTTATTGTTTATTGTGAGGGGAATTAAATATAAAAGTAGAGGGGTTATACAGGGCATTGGTGAAACCATTTTGGAGTACTGTGTACAGTATTGGTCTCCTTATTTAAGGAAGAATGTAAATACATTGGAAGTAGTTCAAAGAAGGTTTACCAGACTAATACCTGGAATGGGTGGATTATCTTAAGAAGAAATGTTGTCAGGCTAGGCTTGTATTTGCTGGAGTTTAGAAGAATAAGATCCTGAGGAGTCTTGACAGGGTGGACGTGGAAAGGATGTTTTCTCTTGTGGGAGAATCTTGCACTGGGGGTGGGGCTCACTGTTTAAAAATAAGAGACCGCTCATTTAAGACAGAGATGAGGAGAATTTCTTTCTCTCTGAGGGTCGTGAGTCTTTGGACCTCTCTTTCCCCAAAAGGCAGTGGAAGTGGGGTCTTTGAATATTTTTAAGGCAGATAGATTCTTGATAAGCAAGGGGGTGAAAAGTTGTCAGGGGTAGGTGGGAATATGGAGTTGAGGTTGCAACTAGATCAGCCATGATCTTATTGAATCATGGAGCAGCCTCAAGGGGCTGAGTGGCCTACTCCTCCTAATTTGGATGTCCATGTGTATGCAACAAAGTAGCTAATCTCAAGGGTTGGCTTTCTCTTGTCTATTCTGATCAGAAGCATTTTTTTGTTGGACTGCAAATCCATTCTGTTTGTGTTTTACTCTTTTTTTCCATTTATTTAAAACAGGGGGTTTGATAAATAGAATAACTGGGCTAAATGATTTGCAATCTTTGATATGTAACCTTGTTAAATGTTGAACTTTGGTGACAATTTATTTGTTTTACAGGTCCTGTATCCCCTTTGAAATTGTAGCAATTTAATCATGTTGCCTCTCCTCGGTCTTCCTAGCAAAATGCATCACTTCATAGTTTTTCTAGATTGCATTTCATCTACCTTGTGTGCCACTCTCATCAGATCACCGCCAACATGAGCACTTTAAAGCTCCTATTTTCTTACTCATTTTTGCTGTTCTAATTCTTTTGACTGGCTCTTTCTGAGGTGAAGTTCCTGGAAAGTCATCAAGAATGGGAAATGTAGCTGATCTTCCCCTCAAGAACAGAGGGCAACTGGGATGAATTGCAGCAAACTGCTGCCATCTCTGGTAACTCCGGTTGACTCCCAATACACGTGGTATCGTTCATTCACTAAAGGCTTCTTTAAAACACTTCAATAAAGGTTCGAGGATGTTTCTCTTTTTCCATTCTTAGTCTATGGCTACTGTTTTCACTATACATTTTTCTATCATTCTAAACCACTGTAATTTTTTGAAAAATATATTGTTTATCTACGATTTGCATATTGGAACACAGAAAATATCAAAAACTTTCTGATGATACCAAACTTGGATGGGGGACAGACAGCCAGGATGATACCAGTCAACTGCAACATGACAGAGATAGCTTAGAATGGGTAGACAGGTGACAGATTGAATTTAATACAGAGAACTGTCTGATGCATGTTGTTGGAAGAGATTGGTAGAGGCAATAAATACATGATGGCACAATTCTAAAGAATGTACACGGACAGAAGGACCTTGGGATGCACATGTACAGATCTTTTAAGGTGGCAGGACATATTGAGAGAGTGGTTAGCAAAGCATATGTGATCTTACGATTCAAAAATAGTTTCATTGAGTACAAAAGCAGGACGGTTATACTGAACCTTATAAAGCTCTGGTTAGGTCACAATTAGAGTATTGCATCCAGTCCTGGTCGCCATACTTTAAGAAGCAACTTACCAAGGCTCTTTAGGCAGCACCTTCCAAACCCACAGCCTCTACCACCTAAAAGGACAAGGGTAGCAGACGCATAGAACACCACTACCTGCAAGTTCCCCTCCAAGCCACACATCATCCTGACTTGGAAATATATCACCGTTCCTTCACTGTTGCTGGGTCAAATTCCTGGAACTCCCTTCCTAACAGCACTGCTGGCGTACCCACACCACATGGACTGCAGCGGTTCAAGAAGGTAGCTCACCACCACCTTCTCAAGGGCAATTAGGGATGGACAATGAATGCTGACCTAGCCAGTACTGCCCTGATTCCATGAACAAATAATAAAATAAAATCTGATAGTCTTTGAGATGGTCCAGAGCAGATTTACAAGAATGGTTCTAAGGAATAAGAGATTTGAGCTACAAGGTTAGGTTGGAGAATCTGGGCTTGTTCTCCTTGGGTAAAGGAGATTGAGAGGAGATCTGATAGGGGTGTAAATTATGACAGGTTTTAGATAAGGTAGACAAAGAAAAACTGTTCCCATTAGCTGATAGTACAAGGACTAAGAACACAAATTTAAGGTTTTGGACAAGAGATGGAGGGGTAAATGAGAAGGAATTTTTTTATGTAGGAGGTAGTAATGACCTGGAGCTTGCTGCCTAGGTGGGAGCAGAGATAATTTAAAAGGGAAATTGGATGGACATGTGAGGGAAATAAACTTGCTGGGCAATGGAAATAGAGAAGGAGAGCGGAACTGATTAGCTTGCTACAGAGAGAGCTGGCATGGACTCGATGGGCCAACTGGCCTTCTCCTGAGCCACCCTGGCTCTATGACTATTATTTCCACTTTAACTATTAAAATTCAGGATGCTGTTGTTCAGTGAGAAAGTAGAATTAACACCAACTGAAAATTGTCCATTTTTTAAGCCATGGAGGCAGAGTAATTTGGATAGTGTTAGTTACAAATGTAGCTACCATGTTAGTCTGTACACATCTTCGCAAACATGAGATCAACATACTCAACTGTTTAATCAGATAATGCCCAGTGACCCAAGGAAGTGGACACAACTGAAATTATTTCATCAGGGCCATTCTAAAGGTTAATTGGATTTTCTCCCCTTGTCTGCCCTACAATAATTGCCTGAGCTGGTGTTTTTAGGCCACTGACAGGGTATATTTTAACTCTATGGGTTAAATCAATGTCAGAATATACAAAGTGGGTATTAACACTGTTTAAAGTTCCTATTGTGTGTGAAATTGGCTGGAAAATTAGTGACCAAGATATCAATGCTTCAAGTATGCCTCATATTTAAGATTCTCAGGGCACTTGACAGGGTAGATGCTGAGAGGATGTTTCTTCTTGTGGGATAATCTAGAATTAAGGAGCACAGTTTCAAAATAAGGGTTCTCCCATTTAAGTTGGTGATGAGGAGGAATTTCTTCTCCGAAGCTTGTTCGCTTTTGGAATTTTGTCCCCCAGCGAGCAGTGGAGGTTGGGTTGTTGAATATATTCAGGGGTGAGTTCGAGAGATTTAGATCTGCAAAGGAGTCAAGGGTTATAGGGGGCTGGCAGAAAAGTAGAGTTAAGACCACAATTAGATCAGCCTTAGGCAGAGCAGGCTCAAGGGGCCAAGTGGCTAACCCCTGCTCCTATTACTTTTGATCTTCTGTGACTCGTGGCTGTTAGTCCACCTTCTCAAATTCAACAGCTCGAGGTAAAGAAAGGGTTACCTAAGCCAGGTATTCGCTGGGGCACCACTGACATGATTAGTCACAACACTCTGCTACTAGTCATGCAATGTCTGAGGTTTGGAATCACTTAAGAATTTATAACAGACTTTGAGTCAGGTGGCTTTAGTCCATTCAATTCTTCCAACAATGTGCAAGTTGACTTTCCTGTGATTTTGAGTCACTGCTTGTCAAAGTGTGTGACACTTAAAACTCAAATGCTTCCCTGCCAACAAGAGTATGGCTAAAGAAACCAGAGGCAGTGGTTATCTTCTGCTGTTATGCTTTGCAGAGACTTTAAGTGTAACACAGCATGCACTGACTAAAGTAGTGAATCAGGAGAAACTTGAAGGCTGAGGATGGATAACATGCAAGAGGCAAAAGAGTTCAAATAAAAGAAAATATTTGTATTTATATTAACTGGTTTAAAAAAAAATTGTACATGTTTTCCTTCTTTCCTCATTCCCAATATTCTCATTTTTTTGGAAAAGAGTGAATAGATAAGAAATGAATCAAGATTAATACCCTTATGTACTTGACAATAACCTGAAATCATGCTAATCTCTGACACAGCGGGATTTTGATAGCTCCGTGAAAAACTGAACATCATTGCTTCAGGCAAGGTGACAGTGATAATCACCTGCTATAATTCAAGTTGAAGACCTGAGTGCCAGGGAAGGAATTGCATTATATGTCCTTGCATAGAAGTTTTCTTTACTGGTGTCATCTCTCCCTATGGAAATGTTTTTTTTGTTGTTTAATGCTTTACACTTTAAAAATAGTTGAAATTATTCAATTTTTAGGATAGATAAAGTGTGCGTGTATAATCTGAAAAGTTATTGTTTTGAAATAAACTTAAATCTGACTATCCGGGGATGGAGTCAGGGAGGGGGGAGCATTATCATCGATTTTCTCATCATAAGCTACAGAGAGAGAGAGAGAAAGGAGACGTTGGATGGGTTTTCATTCCATAGGCATTTGCTAGCAAATTAACCACTGTAAAACAATTCCCCCCAGTGGACCATAAAATATTCAGTCAGTGATAATTGTTTAAAATTACCACTTCCACAACAGGAAGTAAGTTTGTACATTTGATATTTTATCACACATCTACCGCCACGACTGTAAAGTGTCAATGCAAAAAACACACAGCAGCAAATTAAACTCTCTGCATTGGTTCTAAGACCCATTCTAAAACAATTCATAGGAGCAAAACCCCTCGGGCTGTGGTGTTTGACATGTAATGAATCTCGTAAATATTAACTTTAATTGTAAATGTGGCAAGTAATACACAGTATGTAAGAAAATGATTTAGTTTGCACCTTATGTAATGTTAACTTTGGTTATGTAATGTACTTTTATAAATTTTGTGAATAAAATATATTTTTGAGGGTGGCATGGTGCTGCAATGGTGAGCGCTGCTGCCTCACAGCTCTGGGTTCTGTCTGTATGGAGTTTGCACATTCTCCCTGTGTCTGTGTCGGCGTGCTCCGATTTCCTCTCACTGTCCAAAGACGTGCTGTTTAGGGATTTGGCTATGGTAAATTGCCCCTTAGTGTGTGTCTGTGTGAGTGTGTGCCCTATGATGGACTAGTGTCCCATCCCAGGTGCACCCCAACTACCCAGAAGGCAAAAAACAGTTCAGACCAGTATTCTTATTTCCCAGTTTTACTGGTGTTCCATTTTAAGGTCTACAAGACCGATTTGGACCAGTATTCTTAATTCCCAGTTTTTACTGTTTTTTCCTTCTGTGTAGCACCCATTGCCTGTTGGGATAGGCTCTGACTCCCTGCGACCCTGAATTGGATGAAGTGGCTCTGGAAAAGTGAGAGTATATTCTTGGAAAAACAAGCAAGGGTTGATTATGTAGTCCCTCAAAGCTGTTCCAGCATTCATTGAGATCATGGCTGATGTGTACCTCAACTCCACATACCCAACTTAATCCCATACCCCCTTTACCATTAACTAACAGAACTCTTACCAGTCTCAGTTTTGAAAACTTAATTTGTTTATCCACCATCCACAGCCTTTTGAAGCAGAGGGTTTCAGATTTCTTGTTGCAAAGAAATTCCGATATTCCTTCTAAGGTTGATCTCCAGTTTTATCTTGCTTTCTCCATCAGAGGAAACAGTTTCTCTGCATTTACCCTATCAATTCCTTTTAACATTTTAAACACCTCAATCAGATCACCCATCAATCGTCTGTGCTGAAGGCAATGCAAGACAAGTCTACCCAACCATTTCTCATGATTTAACTCTTGAAGCCTCAGTATCATTCCAGTAAATCTCCATTGCACCCCCTCCAATGCCAAATCATTCGTCCCATTTCCCCTGCTCTTCCCGACAACCCCATAAATTGTTCATATAATGAATGAACAATTAAGGAAATATTTGCAAATTTACATAAAAAATAGTCTTATAGCATTAAACATCTATGATTCTTTGTGCAGAAATGCAACTTATCATTCATTTATGAACATAATAGGCTCAACCTGAGTATTAGCACTCAGAGAGAGCGAGCTAGCTTTCACATTGAGCTGAAAAGTGAATTATCATTTTCAGTAAAATGCTTGAGAAGATCAAACATTTTACCTTCTAGTAGAACTCCCATGTTGAGGGACAAAATTCTTTCAAATCCCTTCTCCCTCATCGTATAATCCGGGGAAGCATGTTAATGTGGATAGATCAAAGCTGCAAAGATAAAAGGAGAAGTTGGCAATGTGCACCCCAGTGTCACATTATACATCCCATAATTAAATATCTTCAGCATGACCAACTTGCAAAAACAAAATGCTGTCCTGAATGGTGCAAGTTACTTCAGGGAGCTGTGAGATGTGGGGCTACATTTAATGGCTGCAGCAGTAGCCCCGTACCCCTGGATAATCGGAGGTGGGGATGTGGTGTTGGTGGAGGGGAGGAAGAAGAAGGACAACGTCGTCATGGCCATTTTCGGAAACCTCGATGGAATTTAATTCAACATTAACTGTCTGCCACCAGGGTTTCCGTGCCTTTAAGGATGGAGGTCCTGCCTCCAAGAGCTGCTGGCCAATCAGACAGCTGACAGTTCTTCCATCCCTGCAATGCCACTAGGAATGGTGACCATTGCTGGGACTCCAATGGGCCCCAGAGTAGCAGCCATGGAGCAAGCCCCTCAGAGCAAATATGTTGGTCAGGTTCACTGGAGCCAGCAAGGCAAGCCTGGCAGATGGTGGGGAGGAGAGGGGGAAGGGGGTCATTGTGGAAGGCAGGATGAGGTCTTTCAATGGGGCATCAGAGGGCGGCCACCAACGCCACCTCCCGCCACCCCAATATGGCTGTCACAATACTATTGATTGGCTACTTAAGGGCCTGAATTTGCCTCCGAGTGGGAAGACCATCCTTGACCTTGCTCATTCCTGGGCCGGGATTTTCTATGCCTGCTAACTTTGGGCGTGTTTGGTGGTGTGAACGGACAATATAGCGCGACTGGTTTGCTGATGACGATAAACCAGTTTACGATTGTCCGCTCAGCTCACCGACTGCAGGAAGCGTTTCCCACCATCGGATGTCAGGAACGCCATTGTAATACATCAGCTTATCTTTATTAAGCTAGCCCCCTAAAATCGTCTCCCTCCCCACCCCACTGGATTGTCCGTCCAAGCAGGTGGACAGCAGGCCAATGTGTTTCACTACAGCATATAAGAGGCATGCACTTTGCGGCCTGCACTTTGATGGGAACTCAGAGGTGAGTACACAGTAACGTTGTGCAGCGGTCACCAGGATTGCCTGTTGGACTTCAAGCTTGAAGCGCATTGTGTCAAAGGCTGCATCGCGGTTGAATATAGCGCACAAGCAGTCGGGATGGGGGTAGTGTGGTTGAGGGAAGCAGCCACAAATTAGGGAAACCTGTATAAAGTGACCATTCCTCCACAACTGAAACAGCTCAGGCACAGCTATTGACATGCTTGGAATTTGGCTTCTAGCTCATCTGCCCACTCAAGCAATGCAGAAGTATCAAAGTGCCACCAAGTGCTCCAGAGCTTTTCACCCCTTGGGTACAGATTGCAAAGTCATGAGCGTTTAAGTGGACTGCAGAACATTTGTACAACTGCTCACATTGCACAGTCTCCTTGCTAAAATTGGCTGGAGCAGTCACTGGTGAAGGTGCTCACAGCCCCTTGCAATGTCATCAGTCTGGTTTGGACCGGTCTCCCCCATGGTTCAAGCTAACAGTGCAGCCTTGCAGTATGGGTTAGGAGAATGTCTGAGCCTAGAGAACAGCATGCAGCCCGTGCTAACCTGCGTGTATCTCTCTTTTATCCTGCAGGAGGAGTACATTAGGAATGTGGAGCCTGGTGAATTAGCTGTATGCCTGATGGCCTAAGGAGGAGAGCGCAACTGAGGAGAGAGTGACTGAGGCACCTGGCTGCACAAAAGGAGGAGCAGCACTCTCTGGAAGAAGGGGTGGCTGGGCCCCCCACATATTTTGCCCAAGAGCCACAGCGAGCCATGGCTAGTCAGTGCCTAGCGGCACCCAGGGTCTATAGACGCTGCCTTTCATTCCTGCAGATGACCGAGAACCAGTGTCACCCATGTGACTGCGCATGTCAAGGGAACTGGTCGGTCACATCTGCCACCTGCTGCAGGATTTGGCGCCAAGGGGACTTGAAGGGCGCCCACTGCCAGTGGCCATGAAAATGGCAGCAGCGCTCAATTTCTACACCAGCGGCTCCTTTCAGGGCTCCACAGGTGACCTCTGTGGGATCTCTCAAGCCTCCACCCACAAATGCATCCATGAGGTCACGGCTGCCATCTTTGTGAGGGCACATGGCTTCGTACATTTTGCCCGGGACCAGGACAGCCAGGATGCAAGAGCAATTGGATTTGCCCAGGTCTCCAGTTTTCCACAGGTGCAGGGTGTGATTGACTGCACTCACATCATGCTCCGATCTCCAGTGCAACATACAGTCAACTACATGAACTGCAGGGAATTCTATTCACTGTGCAGATGGTGTGCAACCACCAGAAACGCATCCTGCAGGTGTGTGCACGTTTTCCAGGGAGTGTGCACAACTCCAACATCCTCAGTCAGTCACAGACCCCTGGAATCTTCCACAGTCCATAGAAGCTGCAGGGATGGCTTCTCGGGGAAAGGGCTACGTGCAGAGCCATGGCTGATGACACCTGTGCGGTGGCCTAGACTGCAGTGGAGTGATACTGTAATGAGGCTCATGCCACAGTTCACAACTTGGTGGAGCAGACCATCAGGATGCTGAAGATGAGGTTCCAGTGCCTGGACAGGTCTGGTACAGCCCTACAGTCTGTATTGTTATGTCCTTTACAACCTGGAGCTCCAATGGGGAGAGGAGCTGGTTGAGGAGATGGAGAAGCTGGAGGTGTCCTCCAATGAGGAGGATGCTGATAGGGATGAGGGTGAGGAGGTCCTCGAAGGTGACGATGACTAGGTTGAAGCCCTCGCACTGGCCAGGTGAGGCTGGTGCTCGGGAGGCCCTCATAGCTGCCAAATTTGTGGAGGATGATGGTGACATGCAACGAGGAGACAGCATAGATCCTCACATTGCATTTGTGAACGTTTGATTCCAGTCTGGCTTATGGCAGTGCGAATATCCTCTGTGATAATGCTCCTGTCATGGAGATGCAGTGGAGCCCCTAATATTCACTCAGTTGCAGGAGGATGATGACAACATGCAGCGAGGACACTCCATAGGTCTTCACATAGCCTCTGAAAACATCCGACTCCTATCTAGCTGAGGGCAGCTCGCTTGCGCTCTGTGTTCAGGATGATATAGAGACACAGCCATGAAACTTTAGAAGTATCTGATCCTTTATCCACCTTCAGCACCTGAGCCCTTCAGAAGCACAGTGTCACTAGTCGCAGATGCTGAAAAGATGGGAGCCAGTCCCCACCTTAAAGGTGCTGAGAGCACACGGAGCGAATGATGGAACTCTGTGATGCCTGCCCACGACATTCTGGCAGCAATCACAAGCACTATCGAGGTACAGGCATCAGTCATGTGTCCAGTAAGTGTGACGCTAGACCATCACTTGGGTCTGAAGGCTGCACAGACTACAGAGAAGAGGCCCTGGATGGAGTTCAGGCCTTTATTTTGTGCAGAAGGATTTCACATCTGAGTGACAAGAACACTGCTCATAAGAAAAGGAGCCATAGGCAGGGAGACATTCTTGGGAGTTTATTTACAATAGTGAACATTATATACAAGTGATTAACGCCTGTGCCAGGCTGTGCAGCTACATCTTCTTAACCTTCCTAACCCTGCCTTGGTGCTTCCCCGGACATCCACGGTGGAGGTGGAGACAGCCTGCTGACTGCTAAGCCCTGTCTGTGATGACCTTGGCAGGTGTCCTCTGGAGGGCTGAGACCTGGAGGACCCCAGCCTGCTTTCGGGCCCTGCTGTGTGGCGGTGCCACCCTCCTCAGCCTGTGGAGCTGGAGCTGCTGGGGTCACCGGAAGATGAGATTCGATTGGCCAGACAGTCCCCGAGTCACCTGGGTGGATGGGCCCGGAGTGTGCATCTGTAGATCCTCCTCCCTATGGGTGCCCGGGGACCCCAGGCGGACTCATTGAGGAACAGGGGTAGCTGGAGCGAAATCAGGCTGCCCCGCACTCCCCTCGACTACACACTGTTGGATGCCAACTATGGCTTCAGTGATGGAATTGAGTCCGCACGGTAGTGCAGAAGCGACGTCCTGGACAAAGGTCTCCGTAACAGCCACCATCCTGCCAGTGTTGACCTTGCTGGCGCTATCACCTTAGCCTGAAGGTAGATGGACTCCTCCATCGTGCCTTGCAATCTGTGGAGTGCAGCGGACATACCTTCCTGATGTTCCCGAGCTTGGCTTTGCAGTTCCAGCAGCTGTGACATGATTGAGTCCAGAGTCTCGTTATCTGACTCGAATTCAGCAAATTTCTGGCCTCCAGCAGTCCTCCGAGTGCTGGAAACCTGGGAAGTCCCTGCCTCCGCCTGCTGTGGATCAGACAGTGCAATGTGCTCACCAGATTGTGATCCTGAGGCTACTCTAAAGCAAGTTCCACCGAGGTGTGTGTCTTTGTGTTGGTGGAGGGTGTGGGTGAGTGCAGTGACGGGACTTCAGGGAGGGTGCCTTCAGATTCCTCTTCAGAGGTTTCTTCAGAGCTTGATTGGAGGCTCTGGTCGTGGATTCTGTTGGCTGTTTCCCAGATGTGCCTGTGGAAGCAAGGGGAGATAATTAGTGCATGGCAGTGGCCTGTGAAACAGGACACATCATTCACAGCATGGTTATCTGATGGATGTTGCACTGCTGGATCCTCACTTGATAAAGCACTGCTGACCTCACCGTCAGCACCAGAATGGTCCAGGTCCTCATCAGCCAGCTGGATGGCTCTATTTTCAAAGTCTGTGAGGACCTTGATTTCAGGCACTCCTCCAACGGTCTGTGACCTCTCCCTTTTGTCTTGTGCCAGCTTGTCCTGCATGAATAGAGATGGAGAGAGTGTAAGCAGTACACCTGCCAGGCCAGATGATAAGTATGCCTGGCATGTATGGGTGATGAGTGGTCCCATAGGCGGGATGAGGACAGTGATGGTTTGCGTGAGAGAGTGAATG